>NC_055995.1:31407529-31715654 GCF_018446385.1 Zingiber officinale
AGAGATCTAATCTCTTTCTTTAATCTTTTGTAGATCTTTTATAAGAGAGATATTTTAATTTAAATTCTCTTTAATAAATTATTTCTTCCACATAATAAAAATTAAAATTAAAATTCCTTTTTAATTTAATTTGGTCGGCCCCTACTAGCTTGGGTTCAAGCTAGGGCCGGCCACCCAATTTTATACCTAGGCCGGCCCTAGCTTGGTTCCCAAGCTAGCTTGGCCGGCCCCCTATTAGTGGGTATAGAAGGTGGGTATAGGTGGGTATAGAACTCTCTAAATAAGAGGCTACGATAGGGACCGAGAGGAGGAATTAGTTTTGGTCTCCCGATAAAATTAAGCATCCCGTGTTCGCCCCGAACACACAACTTAATTTTATCAATAATAATTCATTCCACTAGAGAACTATTATTGAACTACCGCACCAATCCCAAATTACATTTTTGGGCTCCTTCTTATTATGAGCGTGTTAGTCTCCCTGTGTTTAAGATATCGAATGTCCACTAATTAAGTGAGTTACTAACAACTCATTTAATTAATATCTAAATCCAAGAGTAGTACCACTCAACCTTATCGTCATGTCGGACTAAGTCCACCTGCAGGGTTTAACATGACAATCCTTATGAGCTCCTCTTGGGGACATTATCAACCTAGTATCTCTAGGACACAGTTTCCTTCTATAATCAACAACACACACTATAAGTGATATCATTTTCCAACTTATCGGGCTTATTGATTCATCGAACTAAATCTCACCCATTGATAAATTAAAGAAATAAATATCAAATATATATGCTTGTTATTATATTAGGATTAAGAGCGCACACTTCCATAATAACCGAGGTCTTTGTTCCTTTATAAAGTCAGTATAAAAGAAACGACCTCAAATGGTCCTACTCAATACACTCTGAGTGTACTAGTGTAATTATATAGTCAAGATAAACTAATACCTAATTACACTACGACCTTCTAATGGTTTGTTCCTTTCCATTTTGGTCGTGAGCTACTGTTTATAATTTATAAGGTACTAATAACATCATCTTCTGCATGTGACACCACATACTATGTTATCTACAATATAAATTAAATGAACAACTATAAACAAATGTAGACAATTTGACTAAATGTGATTCTTTATACATAATGAATGTTTACAAAGCTTAGGCTTTCAGTATACACTCCAATAATCTCCCACTTATACTAATGACTAAGCTGCCATATCTTCTATCATACATCTGATTCTCATTCCCTCCACATGCCGATCGAAAGCTTTCGCCGGAAGGGCCTTAGTGAAAGGATCTGCCAGGTTATCCGCTGATGCAATCTTGGTGATGACAACTTCTCCTCGCTTCACGATATCTCGTATCAGGTGGTACTTGCGCTCTATATGTTTACTTGCCTTATGAGCTCGTGGTTCCTTCGAGTTTGCAACTGCACCGCTATTATCACAATAAATTGTGATAATTTTGGGCAAACCAGGAATCATATCTAAGTCCATTAGAAAGTTCCTGAGCCATACTGCTTCTTTAGGTGCCTCAGAGGCTGCTTTCCATGGTTGAGTCCGATACGCATTTCTACTTAACACTCCTCCATGAAATGGCTCCACCTCCTAAAGTAAACACATAGGCGATGTAGACTTCATATCCCTATCGATTGGAAATCAATCGTAACCCAGGAGCAAATCATCCTTGATAAACTAGCATATAATCTCTATTCCTTCTCGTGTACTTTAATATATGCTTTACCATAGTCCAATGTCCTTGTCCAGGTTACTCTGATATCCGCTAACCATGACAAAGCAGATATCAGGTCTCGTACTAAGCATTGCATACATTAGGCTTCCTACGACTGAAAGGAACCGCTTTCATGTCCTCTATCTCTTTGATGTCTTCGGAGACATCTCTTTAGATAGAGCTATTCCATGCCTAAAAGGTAAGAAACCTTTCTTGGAATCCTGCATGCAAAACGAGCAAGGATTGTATCTATATATGAAGCTTGGGATGACACAACATTCTTTTCTTACGATCCCTTATAACTTTGATCCCAGAATGTGCACAATCTCCTAAGTCCTTCATATCAAATTGTTTGGACAACCATACCCTTACGTCTGATAATACCTTGACATTGTTGCCAATTAACAAAATATCATCTACGTATAGTACAAGAAATACCACCACGTTTCCGTTACACTTCTTGTATACACAAGACTCATCCGGACACTGAATAAATCCATATGACTGGATTACATCATTAAACCGGATGTTCCAAGACCTTGAAGTTTGCTTCAGTCCATAAATGGACCGATTGAGCTTCCACACTAGATGCTCTTTGCCTTTTTTAATGAACCCTTCTGGTTGCTTCATATGGATGTTCTCTTCAAGACTTCCATTAAGGAAAGTTGTCTTGACATCCATTTGCCAAATCTCATAATCCATATGAGCAGCAATGGATAAGAGTATCCGGATAGACTTAAGCATGGCTACCGGTGAAAAGGTTTCCTCATAATCGATTCCCTCTTTCTGAGTGTACCCTTTCGCAACAAGCCTAGCTTTGAAAGTTTCTACCTTCCCGTCTGTCCCTCTTTTTCTTTTGTAGATCCACTTGCATCCAACGGCTTTTACACCATCAGGTGGTTCTATAAGCTCCCAGACCTTATTAGAGTACATAGACTCTATTTCAGAATTCATTGCCTTTTGCCAAGATGCTGCATCTATATCTTGGAGTGCTTCGTCATATGTTCGTGGATCAGGTTCATGTTTACCCGGGATCAAGTCTGAAGACTCTCCCAAAAACATGAATCTTTCAGGCTGCCTTACAACCCTCCCACTACGACGAGGCACTGTATGTGGTTGTGTATCATGTGTGACACGTGTTGCAGTCTCTTGTGGTACTTCATCTTGTACTGTTGGTACTGAAGTAGACGTGTCCTCTCTAACAACTTTACTACTGGGCTTGTGATCCATTATATAGTCTTCTTCTAAAAATTGGGCATTGGTGCTAACAATGACCTTCTGGTCTTTAGGACTATAAAATAAACCTCCTTTCATTCCTTTGGGATATCCCACAAACACTCGAACTTCTGTACGAGATTCTAACTTATCAGCATCTGGTTTTAGCACATGTGCTGGACTACCCCAAATCCGAATATGTCTTAGACTGGATTTTCGCCCATTCCACAATTCTATGGGAGTAGAAGAAACTGATTTAGAAGGTACTAAGTTCAGAACATACACTGCTGTTTCCAGAGCATATCCCCAAAACGAATTTGGTAATTCTGAATAACTCATCATCGATCTAACCATTTCCATAAGAGTCATATTCCTTCGTTCTACCACACCATTCTGTTGGGGTGTTCCAGGTGCAGACAATTGGGATTGGATCCCGGCTTCTGATAAGTAATTCCTAAACTCTCCTAAGAGGTATTCGCCACCACGATCAGATCGTAGTGTCTTGATACTTTTACCTAATCGTTTCTCCACATCAGCCTTGTATTCTTTGAACTTATCAAAGCACTCAGACTTGCGGCGCATTAGGTAAATATATCCGTATCTTGAATAATCATATATAAAAGAGACAAAATATTCAAAACCACCTCTTGCCTGGACAGACATAGGACCACACAAATCAGAATGAACCAATTCTAACACTTCTTTGGCTCTATACCCCTTGGCCTTGAACGACCTCTTGGTCATTTTACCTTCCAAGCAAGATTCACAAGTTGGAAAATTTTCCAACTCTAATGAACTCAAAAGTCCATCGGCTATAAGCCTCTGAATCCTACTTAGGTTAATATGACCAAGCCTTAGATGCCAAAGATATGCTTGGTTCATTTCTGAAGGTTCTTTTCTCTTATTAGAGTTAGAAGATGAGTTATAAATTTCCATGTTTTGCTTTGTGGAAGAAATTGGATTTAAAGTATACAAATTGCCAACCAATGCACCAGAACAGATAATCACTTTATTTCTTTTAATAACTACATCATTACTGAAAGAAACTGAATATCCATCTAAAAACGGTTTAGAAACTGAAATTAAATTCTTTCTAAAACTGGGTACATAAAGACAATTTCTTAAAACCAAATTTCTATTTCTACTAAAAGATAAGTAGACGTCTCCCACTGCAACAGCTGCCACCTTAGTAGCATTGCCCATGTAGACGGTAATTTCTCCTTCAGATAGTCGTCGGGTTTCCTGGAACCCCTGCAAGGAATTGCAGACATGATCAGTGGCTCCCGTATCTACACACCAGGTGCTGGTAGATAACACCGCTAAACATGTTTCAACAACTAGAGCATGAGATATACCTTTGTTTTGGTTCCTACGAGGGCAGTCCGCCTTCCAATGTCATGCCTGCTTGCAGATGAAGCACTTGCCCTTCGGCTTCTTCACTCCAGCTTTAAATCTTGTATTCACTTTCTTTGCTGAACCAGCTTGTTTCTTCTTCTTCTTTCCTCTCGGTTTAGAAGTAGAACCATTTTCAGCATAGTGAATTTGAGCATTGTGACGAAATAATCCTTCTGCTGCTTGAAGTTATGTCAGTAGTTCCACTAATGAATAAATCCTTTTATTCATATTATAGTTCAGGCGGAACTGCTCAAAACTTCTAGGTAGCGTTTGGAGGATCATATCGATCTGGGTTTCCCCATCAATTTCTCCTCCTAGGATCTATATTTCGTTCAGATAAGCTATCATCTTTAGGATATGATCCCTCACAAGAGTACCCTCTTGCATGGTGGCTGTCATTATCTTTCTCATGGCTTCTTGCCTAGAAGCCCTATTCTGATGACCAAAGAGTTCCTTGAGATTGTTCATAATATCATAGGCTGTTGGTAAATCTTGATGCTCATGTTGCAATACATTTGACATTGAAGCCAAAATGTAACACCGCGCCATCTCATCTGCTTTTACCCATTTCCTATGATATTCAATCTCCTCTTGGGTAGATTCACCAGTAGGTGCTTCAGGGCACTGCTCAGTCAGTACAAATTTATAGCTTTCAGCAGTAAGAACAATGTCTAGGTTTCTTTTCCAATCTATGTAATTAGGTCAGTAAGTCTATTCTGTTGAAGTATGATGGACAGTGGGTTGAAAGTCATCCTAAGAATCACAAATAACTTTTGGTCAGAACTCTAAATTTAGAATAATATTGATTCCTCAAACAATACTATTTTAAATTAACCAACACCTCAAAACACCGTGAATTTTGTATGCCACGTTAGTGTGGACGTATACAAATTCATCATTTGTAAAAGGAGAGTTTTAACCCATTAATTTTATTATCTTGTCAACCTAACTTTTTGACAAATAAAATTAATAGTTGGTGTCTTTTGGTCACACAAATAATAGCAGTGACTCCGATGGGGAGGATACTGTTAGATGTGTCTAAGTGTATACCATTACTTGACACTAAGTCCATTAATAAGATTATGCCCCTTCCGTTGGGGAAGATCACATGCTCTTAATTAACTTCCTATAGTCATCCAAAAATGGAAGTCTGTTCTAGTGATCCACAAACAAACTCATCCGTTATGGAGGAAGGCACTCAGAGCCAACGTGCAAGCTTGTTTGCATCACTTACAAACCAGTAATGGAAACCATGGGATTTATTTAAAAATCCCTCTCCCACTTAGTTATTTATAAACGAGGAATTTTAACTATGCTAGCCTACTAGTCATGTATACTAACATGCACACACAGCACAATATAAAAGCAATAAATAGAAAATCTAATTTTCAACTATTATGGCTTTTATCTCTAGTTGTCCTCCGTGTGTTGTCATCCCAAGCTGCTGCCATATTTGGCCACCGCTACCGGGTCTAGCTGTGCTGCGCCTCTGGTCCTTAGAAGGTTCCACGCGTTGCAAGATTCGATCCGCGACATAAATAGAATTTACATTTTGATCCTATATTCCATAAAAGGAATGTACATGTATCTAGATCAAAAATAAAATCCTAATAAAACTAAATCCAGTATTTAAATACAATCATGCACACACATATAAATGCCCTTAACATGTCCAAGGGTCCATCACACACATAATAACTAAAAGTCATAATAGTTGGATCCGCATCCACAAAGTTAGCACATCCTACTATTAACCCTAAATTATGTATGACATGTGCATAATTAACCTAATACCAAATACACAGAGGTAAAACCCTAGCTCTGATACCAATTGTTGGTTGCTACTCGGAAAGCCTAGAGGTTCCACTGTACAAAAATTTTGTACAAAGGTCTGAACCTTTTCCTAGCTATCATGTGTTCTTTTAAATTAAATTTTGGATCGCCTGCGGAACTTAACACGTTTGATCCAAAACTTAATCTATTTGTTCTTTTAGGTTTTGACTTGGATCTCCTGCGGAACTTAACACGTTCGACCCAAGTCACCTTAAGTTATTAATTCCATTAAATATTAATTTCCATAATTGGTTCCCAGTACTGACGTGGCGAGGCACATGGCCTTCTTGGATATGGGAGCAACCACCACCGACTAGACAAAACCTTTTATGGAAAGCTAATATTTAATTTCCTAAAATAACTTTAGGTTAACCGAAAGAACAATCAAATCACAAGGAAAAGAAAAAACAAAAGAACACTATATCGAAAACAAATTCGAAACTCTAGAATCGTATGCCTCTTGTATTTAGTATTATTTCCAAAAATAACTAGTATGATGCGGAAAGAAAAATTACTAGTTATACCTTGTAGAAAAACCTCTTGATCTTCTACCGTATTCCTCTTCTAACCTCGGACGTTGTGTGGGCAACGATCTTCCGAGATGAGAAACCACCAACCACCTTCTTCTCCTCCTAGCTAGGTTCGGCCACAAAGAAAGAAGCTTCACCAAGGAAGAAAATCAAAACACCAACCAAGCTCCAAGAGATGCTAGCTTTCTCTCCTTCTTCTTCTTCTTCTCCAAGTAGTATCCGGCCACCACAAGAACTCCAAGAGGGATGAAGTATCCGGCCACCACAAGAGGAAGAGAGGGAGAGGATGATGGTCGGCCACAACACCAAGGAAAAGAGGGAGAGAAAATAATAGAGGTTTTTTTTTCATGAAGGCACCCTCACCCCTTCTTTTATATTCCTTGGCCTAGGCAAATTAGGAAATTTAATTACAATAAAATTTCCTCAATTTCCTTGATATGATTTAATTGAGAAAAATAAAATAAAATTTCCCAAATTGAAATCTTATGGCCGGCCACATCAATGAAATCAAATTGGACAAGTTTCAATCAACAATTAAAACTTCCTAATTTGTTTCCGGAAATTTTAAAATTAAAATTTCTCTTCAAAAATCTCTTCATGGTTGATAAAAGGAAATTTCTATAATTTTAATTTTACAACATGTGAATAATTTTTAGAGAGAAAATAAAATATCTCACCAATCTACAAATAAGGAAAGAGATCTAATCTCTTTCTTTAATCTTTTGTAGATCTTTTATAAGAGAGATATTTTAATTTAAATTCTCTTTAATAAATTATTTCTTCCACATAATAAAAATTAAAATTAAAATTCCTTTTTAATTTAATTTGGTCGGCCCCTACTAGCTTGGGTTCCACCCAATTTTATACCTAGGCCGGCCCTAGCTTGGTTCCCAAGCTAGCTTGGCCGGCCCCTTATTGGTGGGTATAGAAGGTGGGTATAGGTGGGTATAGAACTCTATAAATAAGAGGCTACGATAGGGACCGAGAGGAGGAATTGGTTTTGGTCTCCCGATAAAATTAAGCATCCCGTGTTCGCCCCGAACACACAACTTAATTTTATCAATAATAATTCATTCCACTAGAGAACTATTATTGAACTACCGCACCAATCCCAAATTACATTTTTGGGCTCCTTCTTATTATGAGCGTGTTAGTCTCCCTGTGTTTAAGATATCGAATGTCCACTAATTAAGTGAGTTACTGACAACTCATTTAATTAATATCTAAGTCCAAGAGTAGTACCACTCAACCTTATCGTCATGTCGGACTAAGTCCACCTGCAGGGTTAACATGACAATCCTTATGAGCTCCTCTTGGGGACATTATCAACCTAGTATCTCTAGGACACAATTTCCTTCTATAATCAACAACACACACTATAAGTGATATCATTTCCCAACTTATCGGGCTTCTTGATTCATCGAACTAAATCTCACCCATTGATAAATTAAAGAAATAAATATTAAATATATATGCTTGTTATTATATTAGGATTAAGAGCGCACACTTCCATAATAACCGAGGTCTTTGTTCCTTTATAAAGTCAGTATAAAAGAAACGACCTCAAATGGTCCTACTCAATACACTCTGAGTGTACTAGTGTAATTATATAGTCAAGATAAACTAATACCTAATTACACTACGACCTTCTAATGGTTTGTTCCTTTCCATTTTGGTCGTGAGCTACTGTTTATAATTTATAAGGTACTAATAACATCATCTTCTGCATGTGACACCACATACTATGTTATCTACAATATAAATTAAATGAACAACTACAAACAAATGTAGACAATTTGACTAAATGTGATTCTTTATACATAATGAATGTTTACAAAGCTTAGGCTTTCAGTATATACTCCAACAAAAAGCTGTAGCAAGACTAAATAAGCTGTAAAAATGCTTCTATTGCATTCATCTAAGCTATTAAAATGCCTATGGTGGCATTTAACTGAGCTAAGCATTTAGTCAAACGCTTGATGTGCGCTAATTCACACCCTATTACTGAAAATCTGCATACGGCTAAAACAATGCATACAAACATACGACTAGCTACTTATACTGCAGGTGAGGAGTTTCTTACTTCCTGCGCTAGATTTCCTTACGATCTAATGGCTAGATTTCTGGTGGAGAATATCCCTTCGCCGATCTCCTCGCGTCTACGTGTTCTTCTCGCGGAGAGGAGCGTCCTCGTGCCGGAGTTGTCGCCGGAAGGTGCTCTTGGAACCCTTGGGATGGAACCCTAGCCTCTCCTTGGCTTTGGCGTGAAGAGAGGGTGCGGGAGAAAGGGGTTCGGTGGTGAGGGTTTGAGAAGAGAAAGTTTCCGATGCAAAATAATAACTCCTCACTTAAAGTCCCTATTTATATTAAGTGGTAATTCGGCCCAACTCAAATATAAATATAACTGATTCCCTTTCTTTTCAGCACGGCCCTGCTGGGTTCAATTGGTTACTAAAGCTATCTATAAGACATAGGGCCTCCTAGGTCTCGGGTTCGATTCCCGTGTAGGCTATTCTACGATTCTATTTATTTTTGCTACTTCCGCTACTCTAAAAATTCCCTAAAAATATTCTAAAATTCCAGAAAAATCATAGAATATTTCTAAAATAATTTTGAGAATTTTCAGGCGTTACAGAAATAGACACGATGAAGAGGGGATTAGAGAGCACTGTGTCATCACTTCTTTGAGAAGTTTCTTAACGGGTTGCCGGATCCGGATTGTGAAAGTAGATCCCTTAGGGATCGAATCCGGATCCATTAAAATAAGATTGAATTTTAAATTGGGCTTTTGGATAAATGGGCTTAGAACTGTAGGATTGAGAAATGGGCTATTGGAGCTCCACTTCTTGATGAATCCTTGGATTACTTGATCATGATCAACGGCCTAGATGCTTCTAATCTGAATGAATGATTCAGGATGCTCCAGATCCCTATCAATGACCTAGATTGCTTCCCTACAAAACAAGACACACCTTTCTAAATAAAATTCTAGAAAATATAGGAAAAATTACATCAACGCTCTAAATAAATCTCAACTCGTAAAACATGATATAAATACAAAATTAAGTATATGAGAGGGTAAATGTCAAGTCCAAAAGATAAAATAATAGATAAAAAAATTAATTATCAAAGGTACCTTCGATAAACAGTATGAAGGCACCTTCCAGCCTTTGAATCCACCTTCCGATAGTCTTTCCAGCGGATAGAGTTTTATCCGCTGCGGATAGAGTTTTATCCACTGCAGATAGAGTTTTATCCACTGCGGATAAAACTTATCCGATGGAAGGCACCTTAGACCATCTTGGAGGCGCCTTCAAACTACAGATAGAGTTTTCTAGATGCTATAAAATGACCCCTGGGCATAGGAAATATACAACAACTCAAGTATTCATTTCCTAGTAACTTTCTGAGCGTTCAACGAGTGTAAGAGGCTTCTTTGCCTTCACCGAAGGAGATCTTTAGTGCTTTCTTTTGTCTTGGATTGACAATCACGTAGGTTGTAACCAAGTAATTTTCTGTGTCTCTTTATTTTATTAGTTGTTAAACTGCTTTAAGTTAATTTTGCTACTAATCTTATTTGAAAGATTGAGAAAGGTCCATTTTTAATTTACAGGCAATTCACCCCTCCCCTCTTGCCGGTCGCACATGTCCTAATAAGTGGTATCATAGCAATGCTCGCTTCAGAAGGATTAATCGTCATCTGAAGCAAAAGAAATGGTCGGATCCAGCATCTACCCACTGGAATTTAAAGGAGACTTTGCAACGTGGAAGAATCACATGGAGGTATTCTTCAAAACTAACTTTAAAATTCTCTTAATTATAAAATATGATTTGTAGCGCCTAAGGATCAGCACGGAGCCGAGAAAGAAGAGTACACATGGACGAAGAAGGAACAAGCTGACTTCGTGGCTAATGGAAAAGTAGAGTTCCATCTGCTTAGTGTTTTTCTGCCCTAGGAGGTCAGCCGAATTGGAAGCTACGACTCCGCCAAATATCTCTAGGTAAAATTCCTGGAGCTTCACGAAGGTACTTCAGAAGCCAAACTAGCAAAGCGGGATATCCTCCGAAAGCCAACTGATAAACCTCCAAATGAACAAGGGAGAGAAGGTAGCCCAACTCAATGCAAGGATCAAAGATCTAATCACCCAACTCAACAACCTCGGAGAAAAGGTAACAAATCGTGACTCCTTAAGGTATGCACCTAATGCCTTTTCAAGAACTCAAGAGTGGTCAGCCTTAGTAGATGCTTACTACATCTCTAAGGACCTAGAGGTATGTACTCTTGAAAGTCTATTTTCAACTCTTAAACTTCACGAGACTCATTGTGTAGATTCTCAAGAATTAGATAAATCTAACAACATTTCTCTAAAAGCCAAGAAGGATGAATTAGAAGCCGACACTTCCCTGGACGATGATGAAACAACTTACATGGTAAGAAAATTTAAAAAAAAAATAGAACTAACAAGTTTAATCAAGTGCAGGCAAAGACAAGAAAAACAAGAAAGATAAGATGTTATAACTGCAATGAAGAGGGGCACATCAAGAACTGCCCAAAGATGAAGAAAAAGGGCAATAAGAAGGGACTAAGTACAACAAAGCACAAAAATCTGAAGGTGACTTGGGATGAGTCGTCATCAGAATCTGATCTGGAGGAGTACACTAGACTTACACTGATGGCAAGTCACCAGAAAGAGGAGAGCAAAGATGAAGGGGGAGGCTCCTCAGAAGAAAGCTACAGCGAGGAGGAAGAAACAAACTTCAGAGCAAATCTGGTAAGTGAGATATGTTTACTACCCCTGACCAGTTATACTCAGGTATTAAATCTATGACTAGATCATTATGTAATCTAAAATCAAAAAATAATAACTCAATAGAGAAGTTCTTGAATTAAAAACAAGCTTAGCAAAAATCTGCCCTTTAGAAATGTATGATAAGTTAAAGGAAGAAAATAAAAAATTGAAGGACCAAATTAAAAAATCTAAAAATTCTACATGTCTTAATCAAAATGTCTAGAAAAATTATAGAAGTTTAAATTGGTATCTTAAATACTATAAAGGATAAACTAAAAAAATATCACAAAAATATGTTCTAAAGAAATTTCTTATTAACCCTGTAGTTAAAAATTTATTTTGGATCTCAAAATCTTTTTTAGAATAAATAAATGATTATGTACATTTAGAAATATCAATTTGTAAAATTAAATTGGTATGTTTGCTGTTAATAATTATTTCTGATTTTTTTTTCTTTGCAAAATCATTCATAAAAAAATGGCGAATAGATCAAGTCGTCATAATAGGAATGTTGAAAGCCTAATGTAATTGATTAGTCAATTTATGGTCAAAGAGTAATCAATTTGGTTCTTAAGTCATGTATCTATTTCTAATCTAAATACTAATTAACCTGACTTAACTTAATTTTGATTAATATATATATATATATATATATATATATATATAATTCATTCAAAATAAAATTACATTGCAAAATCTCTCTCCTTCCTCTAACAACCTTCTATTAAAATTTCATGGATGCTAACATATATTTCTCATTATATCACCAAAAAAAATAGTGTGAATAAATTGAGAGTTTTTATAAATAAAAGTTTCTTTTATAATTTTTTTTATAGAAATACAGTTTTTATAAAATAAAAGAACTATATATCTTTTACTCTTTTTCATTTATAATATATAGTAGTTTTATAAAAGGAGGATTGAATTCAACTAATAAAAAATTTGGTATTTATTCTTTGTAGAATTGGAATTTTACCAAACTTTCATATATCCAAATTGAAATTTTGTAAAAAAAAATTATTGTAGACAAAACACACTCATATATTTTTTTAATGAATTTGAAGTTTAAATTTATTGAATTCTAATTCTTATATGGAAGTTTATGGATATTTTACAAATCCAAATTTTCTATAGTGATTTTTTTTTATAAAATGAGAAATTTAATTTTATAAAATTTAAATCTTTTATAAAAAATTTATATCCAAACATAACATGTAAAATCCAATTTCTAAATTTTAAGATTTATAAGTTGAATTTAAAAGTGTAAAAATTTTTTATAAAAAATTATTTTGATTGGGGTTAAGATATTATATAAAATCATTACAAGATAATGAAAGTAGGGTTGCAGTTCATTATGTATGTTTGAACTATTTGACATGTTGATCGTATGCAAAATGTAACAAGTTAACCTTACTCAGGTTGGCCTTATGCATAACATATTTATTTTGCATAACTCTCACATGCAAGAGTGGGATAATTTATCTATATGTGACAAAAGATGATTTACTCATCTTTGGTAGGAAATGGAAAAAGTGAGAACGTGAGAATATATCTATGTTCCTCACTAATCTTAATGAAAAAATCCATTATACCCCTAGGTTATTTCCCTTTAAGGGGTGCGTCCAAGGATCATTCGGGAATAGTTTGAGGATAGATAAGAAAGAGAGAAGGAGAATATCTGAAGGGGTGAGATTTAGTTCGTGGAATTACGAAGAGCTTTCCGATCCTGTGGTTGTTCTTCTGACAGCGAGTCTTGCCGTCGTCGATTGCAGATCTACGAGAGATAGCTGTAAGTCTTTACCGTATTAATTTGTTTTAATTCATGCATTTAGAATTATCAACAATGGTATCAAAGCACATAGTTAGTTCTAAATGCATGACAAATCTCCTGTTTAAAATCGCTGCCCCTTTTTTTGCTCTTGTTTACTGTCGCTCCGATCGATTTTGTTGCCTGCTACCAACACATGGAAAGATTGTGTCCATGTCGCGAACTTCCCCAATTGCTAACGTCGTAGGCCTTAAGAGACACCCATGGAGTTTGTCTCCGATTTTGGCCGATGGTTGTGCTCATGGGCGCCTCTCACAGAGGCCTTGCGTCATTAGAGGACGTTGGCGGCAATGATCCATAGCCGGAGATGACATTTAAGTTGGACGACGGCATGATCATGGTTGTCTCTCACAATTTCTGCATAAGCAGGGACCGACCACCACGTTCGTCGCGGGTGAGGCAGCGAGGTGTTGTGCGGAGAGGAGATCGCGATGAAGAAAGTGGCAACGGCAGAGTAAACAACAGAAACTATAAACTAGGGTTCAGGGTAGAAAATGAATTTTTTATCTATTTAATGCATGCTGCGAATAATAACATGGAATGCTTGATTTGTTTTAAAAAAAACATTTCATGTTTTTGTAATTAAATTCATACATGCATAAATGAAATGTTGATTTTATTTAATGCAATGAATTTTGTTCACTTGAACTGGGTTCAAGTTCAAATAGTTAGATCTTAATCTGTTTTCACTTAACCAGACCGAATTAATTAGTTCAATTAGACTCCGTTTAAATTAAACCATTAGTTGATTTAATCGAACCAATTTGATTCAAACCCGAATCAGTTTGGGTTAATTAATTGGGCTTAGACCCAAAATGATTAAATGATTAGTTTTGTTCTAATTAGTCAGACTTAAATCAATAGGTATTGGTTTGATCAAGCGGACCTGAGCTTAATCAATAAGTCTGAAATTGGTTGAAATAGACTTAGATCAAATAGTAACAGAACATAGGTACAAAAATCTTTGTCCAATTAGATCAATTCTAATTAGGGACTATGAACCGAGCTTAGGATCTGGATTCCTAATCAACCGATCCAATGGGTCTGACCAATTAGATCCTAAAAATCGAGAAGATATGTTTTTCTTGATTTATTATGTTGGTATTATGCCTGTATAAATTGAATTAAGCCGATTTTGTACTGGTTAGTCGATTTTGTACTGACTTATTTAATTTTAATTTTTCAGATGGCACGGACGATTACCACATTGACTCGTCGCGAAGTGCGACGAAATCAGCTCAGGGAGGATATTCAGGAGATAGAGTATAACTCTACTTATGGAGTCGACAGACACATTGGACGACTTGATGATCTATTTGGAAACTTGAGCGAGAAGAGTTTCTAGTCCTGGATAGTTATAGGATCTGGGTTTTGATGCGTTCATTGTCAGAAAATCCTAGGATGATAGCAGACTATATTTGGGGGTGTCATCAAGGACGCATCACATATTCAGTATTATGTGAGGAACTGCTTCACCATATGACTGAAGAGGATCCGGAAGAGTTCGAAGAGGACCCGAAAATGATCGAGGAGAATCCAGAAGAGGATCCAATTGAGGATCCGATAGAGAATCCTGAAGATGTCCTGCCTGAGATTACCCTAAATGAGTCCAAGATGAAAGGGATAATATTAGCCACTATACTAGTGTCTGTCCTAGTGGGAGTGGTAGTAGCATATCTAGTTTACTAGAGTTCTGTTATTATTATTGTCGTTATAAATGATGAATTTGGATCAAATTTGAGCCCTAACTTTGTAGTCGAAAATGATATTTAGTTCATTTCATTCATGTCAGTTAGTTATATGTTAACAATATGTAGCATAATTTTATGTTAATGATGTGTTCATTTATTTATGTTGTTTACTTGACATGATGCATGATTAGTTCATGATATATTAAATGATTAGTTCATTTAATTAAAGAAATCATGATATATTAAATGATTAGTTCATTTAATTAAAGAATTCATGATATTGCAAATGATTAATTCATTTGTTGGGATGTATGTAATAGAGTTGATCAATATTGATTTGATTGGTCATACGAATGATGAGTGAAAACATTGTTATCACTTAATTTTGTAAACCAACTCAAAATAATATTGAGTCAATCATAAATTGCATGCATATGATTTACACTGAATACTAAATAATGTGTTTATTTATGATAGATTATGGCAACCAAAAATATTATAGCTGAACCCAACAAGGGTGAAAAACTTAATGGGGATAACTATAAGATCTGACACCTCAGGATACAATATGTACTTGAGGAACAAGAATTTCTAGAGGTTGTAAATCAAGTTATGATAGAACCTATAGATGGTCCCACTGCACAACACAGACGAGATCTTGATGCCTATAAGGTATGGAAGAAAAAGGATTCCACTGCAAAGGACATATTGATTAGTTCAATAGTAGACGACCTAGCTTTTGAGTATGAGTCGTATCTTTCAGCTCATGCAATCTGGGTAGCCCTTAAAGAAAAAAATAGTGGAGTAAGTTTGAGCAAGCTTCGACAACTGACAATCAAGTTTGGCAGTTACAAGAAGCATCTAAATATATCAATGGTTCACCACTTCAGGGAGATGTCGAACATGATTCGGGAGTTTAAAACTGCTGGTCATGAGTTGACTGATGAACAACAGGTTCAAGCAGTTATTCGTTCACTTCCAGATTCTTGGAAAACTATGAAGCAGGCCCTAACTCACAGTGAGAGTATCAAGACTTTCGCTGATGTCTCACGCCATGTAGAATTAGAGGCGAACATAGTTGAATCCACAAGGATTTCTGGACAAGCCTATGTGGCTGTAGGTTCTGCTGGATCATCTGGATTCATGAAAAAGAAATAGTTCAAGAAAGGGAAGGGAAAGAAGAGGGAAGTTGCCGCTGTGGGGAAGGGTCCAATCAAGAAGATAGTAAAGAAGACTGGAAAGAAACCTAAAAACAAGTTGACTTATTTTAACTGTGGCAAGAAGGGTCACTTCGCTCGGGAGTACACTGAGCCGAAAAAGGTAAATCCAAGTGTGTCTTCTTTTCCTGAGAATTTTGTTGCTAGCTTAGTGTTGTTAGCTGATTCTTATCCTTTGTGGATTATAGATTCGGGAGCAACCAACCATGTAGCTTAAGAGTAAGTTACATTTGTAGAGTACCGTCGGGTACCAGATGGCAACAAATGGATCTATGTAGGAAACAATGCAAGAGTTAAAGTCAAAGGAGTCAGTACTTGCAAACTCAATCTCCGTGGTGGTAGAGTTTTGTTTTTACTTGATGTTCTGTATGCTCCTAAAATTTGACGGAATCTTGTTTCCGTTACGTGTCATCTTGATTTAGGGTATTGTATTAATTTTTATAGTCGAAGTGTTGAACTTAAGATTGACTCAGTGTCAATTGGACATGATTTTTTAACAAATGGTTTTATGGTTCTTGATGTAGAACCAGATGTCAATTATGCTATTGATGGTTGTTTTTCAAATATTGCTCTAACTAGTGATGCAGATATAACTGATGAGGTTTGGCATGATAGATTAGGACATATAGGACAAAAACATATGAATTGGTTGGCTAGAGATGGTCTATTAAACACTCAAGCTAAGATTCAGTTATCTATATGTGATCATTGTCTTGCTGGAAAAGCAACTAGGAAATCATTTGGTAAGGTTATTAGATCGAAATCAACATTGCAGTTAATTCATTCAGATATTTGTGGTCCAATGAATGTGAATGATAGACATGGAGCTTCATATTTCATTAGATTTATTGATGCTTTCTCTCGGTTCGGTCATGTGTATTTGATTTCTCACAAATCTGAAGCATTGGATTGCTTCATTCGTCATATGAACGAAGTTGAGAATCAAAAAGAACATAAAGTTAAGACTTTACGCACTAACTGTAGAGGGGAATATTTGTCTAATATGTTCAAGACAATATGTAATGAGAGAGGGGATTATAAGACAACTAACAATCCCTGGAACTCCACAGTAAAATGGGGTAGCTGAAAGAAGAAATAGGACTCTTCTTGAAATGGTTAGGTCAATGATAGCGCGGGCTAATTTGCCAATCTCCTATTAGGGAGATACATTATTAACTGCAGCCTATATACTTAACAAAGTGTCTTCAAAGTCAGTTCCATCTACCCCATATGAACGTTAGACAGGCAGAAAACTAGATTTAAGTGATCTGAGACCTTGGGGGGCAGCTGCTTATGTTCATGATAGTTCTCACAAGTATGGAAAACTGAGACCTAGGGGTAAAAATGTATCTTTATAAGATATCATGAGACTTCCAAAGGTTATGTTTTCATAGGTTAGCAATTAGATGAACCATCTCCAAAATAGATTCGAGAGATGCAACTTTTCTCGAAACAGAGTTCCCAATCAGAGGTGATGTTGATAAAAATATTCCTCTATTTGAGGAGAATGAGATATTATCAACAAGAGAGATGTCAAAAGGGATACCTGAGTCTAGTCAACCGAGTGGGAGTGATATGCCGAGTCATAAGTTGACTTCTCAACAGCCCAACTTACAGAGAACTGTTCGTAAAATTAAACCTAAGAAGAGGTTTGATATTGAGAATAAGGCATTGATTACACTTCTAATTGACGACGACGAACCTTAATCCATTGAGGAAGCATTGGGATGTAGAGTTAGAGAAAAATGGAAAGCTGCAACGGTTGAAGAGATGGAGTCCATGATTCAGAACCATGTTTGGGACTTAGTCGATCTTCCTCCAGTCCGAAGCGCTATTGGAAATAAGTGGATTCTCAAAATAAAGAGGAAAGCTGATAGATCAATTAACAGATACAAAGCTCGTTTAGTTGCAAAAGGATATGCCCAAATGGAGGGTATTGACTTTGAAGAGACATTTTCTCTGTAGTAAAATTTGTGTCAATACGAGTTATTTTAGCCTTTGTGGCACATTATGACTTGAGCATGGATCCTCTGGTCCGCAATTTGCGGACCAGGGGATGGTCCACTTTTTTAGACCCTTGATTTGGATGGACCCCACCTACTTAAAAGTGGGGTTCATCCAAATCAAGGGTCCTCAGTGGACCATCCCCTGGTTCGCAAATTACGAACCAGAGAATCCCTATTATTATGACTTTGAATTACATCAAATGGATGTAAAAATCACTTTCCTAAATGATAATCTTGATGAAGAAATTTATATGGTTCAGCCAGAAGGTTTCATTGTTGAAGGCCAAGAGCAGAAAGTATGTAGACTTAGAAAGTCTATATATGGGCTAAAGCAAGCGTCAAGATAACGAAACATAAGATTTAACAAAGTCATTTTATCTTATGGTTTCGAAATGATCAATGAGGATCATTATGTTTTCCTGAAAAGGGAAAAAGGAAAGTATGTCATTTTATCATTATATGTTGATGATATGCTGATAGCTAGAAATGACAATGGATTGTGAATGAAGTCAAGAAGTGACTATCATCACAATTTGATACAACGAATATGGGAGAAGTTGAATACATCTTAGGAGTGAAGATCATAATAGATCGTCCTAAAAGACTTTTGGGTCTGTCACAAGAGTCTTATATAAATAAGATGTTACATCATTTCAGCATGTCAAATTACAATGTATAACATACACCTATTGTGAAAGGTACTATTTTGAGCAAGAGTATGTGTCCTAAAACTCCAGAGGAAATAGCTGAGATAAATAAAAAATCATATGTCAGTGCTATTGGTAGTTTGATGTACACTATGTTGTGTACACGTCCCGATATCAACTATGTTGTGAACTTGGTCAGTCGCTTCCAGTCAAACCCAAGACCGAGACACTGAAAGGCGATAAAAAGGATATTCAGATATCTGAAGGCGACAACAGATTATTGCCTCTGTTTTCAAGGATCAGATATGAGTCTAAAAGGTTAGTTAGATGCAGATTGGGTTGGGGACCTGGATGATAGAAAATCTATATCAGGCTATGCATTCTTGCTGAATGGTGGCGTCATCTCTTGGAACAGTAAGAAACAAGCTTGTGTAGCTTTGTCAATAATGGAAGCTGAATATGTGGCATGTTCAGCGGCTGTGCAAGAAGCAGTATGGTTGAGAAGATTCCTGAAGCATCTGAAAATTATTGAGGATAATGGGAGTCCAGTAATTGTCTACTGTGATAGTCAAGCTGCAATAGTTTTTTCCAAGGATTCCAAATATCACAGCAAAGGCAAGCATATAGAAATTAAATATAATTTTGTGAGGGATATTGTGGCTAAAAGAAAAGTAATTCTTGAGTATGTCCCTACACGTGCTATGATTGCAGATCCTTTTACTAAATCAATGACTAAAGAGTCATTTAAAGAACATGTAAAGTCTTTGGGACTTCGTAAAATGTAACAATATTGAAATAACAATCAGACTTTGTGATTTGATTGTATCATTTGTCATAATTTATTCAGTGTATATGTTGTATTTGTTACATTCATATAAGATCTCGATGAGCATGTGTAACGCCCGCCCTTCCAAGGACACTCTGACTGCCCTTAGAGGGACGGGGTTACTTACATTCACCTAACATACTAATGCATATGAACTCATGGCAGCGGAAGACATACTTAAAAATTTTTATCATATGCATTTGATTGTCTTAACACATGGCATGTGAATCATAACTTATTAACATTTTACCATATCATAATTATTCTAACATGAGCAAAATCTCATAAGAGCATAACATACTGGCTCAAACTATCATCATAAGCATAGGGTCCAAACTTAGTTCACATGCACAATTTAACCAAATATAAATTTAAATTTAATTTGATCTATCCACCATGCCACTTCCACACACATCATCATTGCCTTTCCTGCTGCTCCCCTTAATTCATCCATCCCTTGCCTTTATCTGCAGTACAAGGAACATAAAACTATAAGCCCTAAAGGATTAATGAGCTCCTTTCCTACTCATAAAACATAGAGCACACAACACAACATAGTATGTGAACAAAGCATATCATAACATAGCATGGAGAATCATAACATAGAACATATAAGAAACATAACATATCATAACATGGCATGTGGGAACATAATGTAAACATATCATCTCATATAAGGAGCATAACATAGCATAGCATGGCATGTGAGTGCATATCATAAACATATCATGTCCTGTAAACACATATCAAGAAACATTGTTAGGATGTATACTAAAAGTCTAGCTTTTGGTATAAACATTTATCTAGAAATAAGAATCACATTGATCAAATGACTACATTTATGATAAATGTAGTTGTTCAATTAATTTATATTGTAGATAATATGGTGTGTGGTGTCACACACAGAGGATCATGTTATTAGTACCTTATAAATTATAAACAGTAGCTCACGACCATGATGGAAAGGAACAAACCATAATTACACTAGTACACTAAGAGTGTATTGAGTAGGACAATTAGAGGTCGTTTCTTTTATACTGACTTTATAAAGAAACAAAGACCTCAGTTGTTATGGAAGTGTGTGCTCTTAATCCTAATATAATAACAAGCATATATATTTGATATTTATTTCTTTAATCTATCAATGGGTGAGATTTAGTTTGATGAATCAATAAGCCCGATAAGTTGGGAAATGATATCACTTATAGTGTGTGTTGTTGATTATAGAAGGAAACTGTGTCCTAATAATCTAGGTTGAGAATGTCCCCAAGAGGAGCTCATAAGGATTGTCATGTTAAACCCTGCAGGTGGACTTAGTCTGACATGACGATGAAGTTGAGTGGTACTACTCTTGGAGCTAGATATTAATTAAGTGAGTTGCCAGTAACTTACTTAATTAGTGGACATTTGTTATCTTAAACACAGGGAGACTGACACACTCATAATAAGAAGGAGCCCAAAATGTAATTTGGGATTGGTGCGGTAGTTCAATAATAGTTCTTTAGTGGAATGAATTATTATTGATGAAATTAAGTTATGTGTTCGGGGCGAACACGGGATACTTAATTTCATCGGGAGACCAAAACCAATTCCTCCTCTCGGTCCCTATCGTAGCCTCTTAATTATAGAGTACTATACCCACCTATACCCACCTTCTTACCCATCCCATAGGGGCCGGCCAAGCTAGCTTGGAGACCAAGCTAGGGCCGGCCAAAGTTTGGTTCATGGGTGCTTCAAGGTGGTCGTCCCTAGCTTGGGTTCAAGCTTGGTGTGGCCGGCCCAAATTAAAATAAAAGGTTTTTATTTTTTTAAATTTTTCTTATGTGGATAACATGATTTAAAAGAGAGTTTAAAATTTTAAATCTTTCCTTTTATAAGATTCTACAAAATATTAAGAGAAGAGCTAAATCTCTTTCCTTATTTGTAGATTAAAAGGTTGATTTTAATTTTGGTAAAAGCTTTCCTTTTTTACCATGTTCATGATTTAAAAGAAAGTTTAAAAATTAATAATTCTCTTTTATTAGTTTCTACAAAAGATTAAGAAAAGATTTGATATCTTTCCTTATTTGTAGATTGAAAAGAGATTTTAATTTTTAGAGATAACTTTTCGAAAATTATCCACATGTTTAAAGAAAGATTTAATTTATAAAATTTCCTTTTTACCAATCATGAAGGGATTAAAATTATTGGAGAAATTTTTTATAAAATTTCCGGAAGCAAATAAGGAAGTTTTAATTTGTGTTTAAAATTTTTATTTGCTTGGAGAATAGGTGTGGCCGGCCATTATAATTGTGAGAAGAAAAATTATTTTTAATTAAATAAATTTTTCCTTTTCATGGCAAAAGAATTAAGGAAGTTTTTATTAAAATTTCCTTATTTGCCAAAACCAAGGATTATAAAAGAGGAGGAAGAGGAGCCTTCAAGAGGTGAACTTCTATTCTTTTTCTTTCCTCTCCTCTTTGGTTTTGGTGGCCGGCCCTATTTCTCTCCTCTCCTCTTGTTGGCCGAAACTCATCTCTTGGTGGAGCTTTTGTTTGTGGCCGGATCAAGGAAGGAGAAGAATGAGAGAAAGCAAGCCTCGTCTCTAGCATCCCTTGGAGCATTGGTGGCGGCCGAAATTTTTCATCCTTGGAGGAGTTTATTGTGGCCGAAATCTAGAAGAAAGAAGGAAGGTGGAAAGGTGGTTCTCATCTCGGAAGATCGTTGCCCACACAACGTCCGAGGTTAGAAGAGGAATACGGTAGAAGATCAAGAGGTTTTTCTAAAAGGTATAACTAGTATTTTTTCTTTCCACATCATACTAGTTATTTTTGGAAATAATACTAAATACAAGAGGCATACGATTCTAGAGTTTCAAATTTGTTTTCGATATAGTGTTCTTTTGTTTTTTCTTTTCCTTGTGATTTGATTGTTCTTTTCGGTTAACCTAAAGTTATTTTAGGAAATTAAATATTAGCTTTCCATAAAAGGTTTTGTCTAGTCGGTGGTGGTTGCTCCCATATCCAAGAAGGCCATGTGCCTCGCCACGTCGATCTTGGGAACCAATTATGGAAATTAATATTTAATGGAATTAATAACTTAAGGTGACTTGGGTCGAACGTGAGTTCCGCGAGAGATCCAAGTCAAAACCTAAAAGAACAAATAGATTAAGTTTTGGATCAAACGTGTTAAGTTCCAGCACGATCCAAAATTTAATTTAAAAGAACACATGGTAGCTAGGAAAAGGTTCAGACCTTTGTACAAAATTTTTGTACAGTGGAACCTCTAGGTTTTCCGAGTAGCAACCAACAATTGGTATCAGAGCTAGGGTTTTGCCTCTGTGTATTTAGTATTAGTTTAATTATGCACATGTCATACATAATTTAGGCAGGTTAATAGTAGGATATGCTAACTTTGTGGATGCAGGATCCAACTATTATGGCTTATAGTTATTATGTGTGTGATTGGACCCTTGGACATGTCAAGGGCATTTTATTGTGTGTGCATGATTATATTATAAAATACAGCAGGAGCTGTATTTAGTTTTTATTAGGATTTTATTTTTTATCTAGTTACATGTACATTCCTTTTATGGAATATAGGATAGATGGATGTAAATTTTATTTTATGTTCGATCTAGTTTACATGTACATTCCTTCGAGGAATATAGGATCAAAATGTAAAATTCTATTTATGTCGCGGATCAAATCTTGCAAAGCGTGGAACCTTCTAAGGACCAGAGGCGCAGCGAAACTAGGAGCAAGATGGATGCGACAGCTAGACCCGGTGGCAGTGGCCAAATATGGGAGCAGCTTGGGATGACAACACACGGAGGACAACAAGAGATAAAAGTCATAATAGTTGAAAATTAGATTTTTTTTATTTATTGCTTTTATATTGTGCTGTGTGTGCAAGTTAGTTTACATATTTAGTAGGCTAGCATAGTTAAAATTCCTCATTTATAAATAACTAAGTGGGAGAGGGATTTTTAAGTAAATCCCGTGGTCTCCATTACTGGTTTGTAAGTGATGCAAACAAACTTGCGCGTTAGCTCTGAGTGTCTTCCTCCATAACGGATGAGCTTGTTTGTGGATCACTAGAACAGACTTCCATTTTTGGATGACTATAGGAAGTTAATTAAGAGCGTGTGATCTTCCCCAACGGAAGGGACATAATCTTATTAATGGACTTAGTGTCAAGTAATGGTATACACTTAGACACATCTAATAGTATCCTCCCCATCGGAGTCACTGCTATTATTTGTGTGACCAAATGATACCAACTATTAATTTTATTTGTCAAAAAGTTAGGTTGACAAGATAATAAAATTAATGGGTTAAAACCCTCCTTTTACAAATGTTGAATTTGTATACGTCCACACTAACGTGGCATGCAAAATTCACAGTGTTTGAGATGTTGGTGAATTTAAATAATATTGTTTGAGGAATCAATATTTTTTAAATTCAAAAGTTTTTGACCAAATATTTGATCAAAGACAGATCAACTATTAATTTTATTCATCATAAAGTAAAGTTGACGAGATAATAAAATTAATGAATAAAATCTCCTCTTCGATTTTGTATACGTCCACACTATCGTGGCATACAAAATTCATGGGGATTTTTAAGGAGTTAATCTTGACCAAGTATTTTTGTTATTCTTAGGATTTAAAATGTTTGTCAATCCCCTAATAGTTATACTATAAGAAAGACTTAGTAATCCCAATAGTAATGATTGGAAATAGGACTTGGACATTAAGGTAAACTGTCTTCTTAGAACTAAGAACAATATAGGTGTATTTAATTCATTAGTTGAAACATGTTTAGTGGTGTTATCTACTAGAACCTGAAGTGTAGATACAGATGCCATTAATCATGTCCGCAATTCATTGCAGGGTTCCAGGAAACCCGGCAACTAAATGAAAATTAAAACACTGTCTACATGGGCACTACTGTAAAAATGGTAGCTGTTGCAGTGGGAGATGTTTATCTTTTGATAAGAATAAAACATGGATTTTTGAGTAATTGACTTTACGTACCAAGTTTAGAAAGAACTAGTTTTCAGTTTCTAAACTATTCAAAGAACTTGATATTCTGCCTCTTTTAATAACAAAGTTGTTATTAAGAAAAAGAGGGAAGTTATCTATTCTGGTACGTTGGTTGGCAATTTATAAATCCAATAACTCTCACGATGCAACAAGTGGAAATTAGTAACACATCTTCTAACTTTAAGAGAAAGTAACCTTCGAAAATGAACCAATTATATCTTTGGCTTCTAAGGCTAGGTTATATTAACTTGAGTAGGATTCATTGGTAGCTGATGAACTTTTGGGTTCATTAGTAGTGGAAATCTTTCCAACCTACGAGTCTTACTTGGAAGGAAAAATAACCAAGAAGCTTTTAAGTCTAAGGGGTATGGAGTCAAAGATATATTGGAATTGGTTCATTCTGATTTGTGTGATCCTATGAGCATCCAGGCAAGAGGTTGTTTCAAATATTTCATCTATTTTATAGACAACTATTTGAGATACGGATATATTTACTTGATGTGCCTCAAGTCTAAGTGCTTTGATTAGTTCAAAGAGTACGAGGCTGATATGGAGAAATGACAAAGTAAAAGTATCAAGATACTACAGTAAGATCGTAGTGGCAAGTACCTCTTGGGAGAATTTAGGAGTCATTTATCAGAAGTAGGGATTCAATCCAAACTAACTGCACCTGGTACACTCCAACAGAATGGTGTAGGAAAATGAAGATATAGGACTCTTATGGAAATAAGTAGATTGATGAGTTATTAAAGAATATTATCAAAATCATTTTAAGGATATACTCTGGAAATGGGAGTGAATATAGTACATTCTAAAGTCAGAACTCTCTACTCATATAGAATTGCTGAATAGGCGTAAGCCTATTTCGAAGCATATTCGGATTCGGGTAGTCCAGCACATATGCAGAAGAGAGACAATGATAAGTTGGACAGGAATTCACTTGTTTGTGGGTTATCCTAGTAAAATGAAAGTAGGTTTATAGTCTTAAAAATCAGAAGGTCATTGTTAGCATCAATGACCGATTTTTAGAAAAGGACTATATAATAAACCATGTGCCCATAAGAAAATTTGTTCTTAAGGAAATAATAAAAGGCATGTCTAATCTAGTACCAACTGTACAAGATGAGATACCACAAGGAAACTACAACATGTATCACAAATGATACACAATTGCAGAAAGTGTCTTGTCGTAGTGGGAGGGTTGTTAGGCAACCTCAAAAGATTCATGTTTTGGGAGAGTTTTTGGACTCGATCCCTGGAGGACATGAACCTGATCTCCGGACATATGACGAAACACTCCAAGATAAAGATGCAATATCTTGGCAAAGAGTAATGAATAACAGAATTAGAATATATGTATTCTAATAAAATCTGGAAGCTTGTAGAACCACCAAATGGTGTAAAAGCCTTTGGGTGTAAAAAGGTCTATAATAGGAAAAGAGGGATAGAAAGGAAGGTAGTAACTTTCAAAGCAAGGTTTGATGAAAAAGGAAACTTTTTCACTGGTAGCCATGCTTAAGTCTATCCGAATTCTTTTATCTATTTGGCAAATGGATGTCAAGACAGCATTCCTTAATGGAAGTCTTGATGAAAGCATCCATATAAAGCAACCAGAAGGGTTCATTGCAAAGGGCTAAGAGCATCTTGTGTGCAAGCTCAATCAGTCTATGGACTGAGGCAAAGCTTCAAGGTCTTGGAACATCCGGTTTATCAAAGTAATCCAGACCTATGGATTTATTGAGTAAACGGATAAGTCTTGTGTATACAAAAGGTGTGATGGAAACGTGGTGGGATTTCTTGTACTATACGTAGATAACATTTTTGGTAGTTGGAAACAATATCAAAATGTTGTCAGAAGTAAGGGTATGGTTGTCCAAATAATTCGATATAAAGGACTTGGGAGAATGTATATATTTTTGAGATCAAAGTAATAAGGGATCGAAAGAAAAAAATATATTTTACTTATCCCAAGCTTGATACATCGAAAAATCCTTGCTCGTTTTAAGCATGCAAAACTCCTCGAAAGTTTTTTTTTAAGCATGGAGTGTCTTTATCTAAAGAGATGTCTCCGATGACATCAAAGGAGATTGAGGACATGTAGGCAGTTCTTTAAGCTTCGGCAGTTAGACAACCTAATGTATGCTATGCACGAGATCAGAAATCTGTTTTGCCAAGGGCATAGTTAGCAGATATCAAAGTAACCCTAGACAAGGACATTGGACTGCAGTAAAGCATATATTAAAGTACCTTAGAGGCGCTAGAGATTATATGCTAGCTTACAAGGCAGTTAATTTGGTCCCTGTGGGTTACACGGATTTTGACTTCCAATCGGATAGGGACAATAATAAAGTCGACCTCGAGGTTTTGTGTTTACTTTAGGAGGAAAGTCATAACTATGGAAGAGTGATAAGCATAGGTGTTTTTCTGGACTCCACCATAGAAGCTGAGTATATGGCAAGCCTCTGAGGTAGCCATAAAAGCTGAATGACTTAATTACCTCAAGATAGACTTAGATATGATTTCTAGTTTGTCCAAAGATTATTATAATTTATTGTAATAATAATGGTGTAGTAACAAACTCGAAGAAACCATGAGTCTATAAGGCAAGTAAACACAATAGAGCGCAAGTACTACCCAATACGAGAAATTGTATAACGAGGAGAAGTTGTTGCCGCCTAGATTGCATCAGATGATAACCTAAGGTCCTTAAGGCAAGAACTTTTGATGGGCATATTGAAGGGTTGGGAATCAGATGTATGGCAGCAGATATAGCAGCTTAGTCTTTTAGTATAAGTGGGAGATTGTTAGGATGTATACTAAAAGCCTAGCTTTTGGTATAAACATTTATCTAGAAATAAGAATCACATTGATCAAATGACTACATTTATGATAAATGTAGTTGTTCAATTAATTTATATTGTAGATAATATGGTGTGTGGTGTCACACACAGAGGATCATGTTATCAGTACCTTATAAATTATAAACAGTAGCTCACGACCATGATGGAAAGGAACAAACCATTGGAAGGTCGTAGTGTAATTAGGTGTTAGTTTATCTTAACTATATAATTACACTAGTACACTAAGAGTGTATTGAGTAGGACCATTAGAGGTCGTTTCTTTTATACTGACTTTATAAAGGAACAAAGACCTCAGTTGTTATGGAAGTGTGTGCTCTTAATCCTAATATAATAACAAGCATATATATTTGATATTTATTTCTTTAATTTATCAATGGGTGAGATTTAGTTCGATGAATCAATAAGCCCGATAAGTTGGGAAATGATATCACTTATAGTGTGTGTTGTTGATTATAGAAGGAAACTGTGTCCTAGTAATCTAGGTTGAGAATGTCCCCAAGAGGAGCTCATAAGGATTGTCATGTTAAACCCTGTAGGTGGACTTAGTCCGACAAGACGATGAAGTTGAGTGGTACTACTCTTGAAACTAGATATTAATTAAGTGAGTTGTCAGTAACTTACTTAATTAGTGGACATTTGTTATCTTAAACACAGGGAGACTGACACACTCATAATAAGAAGGAGCCCAAAATGTAATTTGGGATTGGTGCGGTAGTTCAATAATAGTTCTTTAGTGGAATGAATTATTATTGATGAAATTAAGTTGTGTGATCGGGGCGAACACGGGATACTTAATTTTATCGGGAGACCAAAACCAATTCCTCCTCTCGGTCCCTATCGTAGCCTCTTAATTATAGAGTACTATACCCACCTATATCCACCTTCTTACCCATCCCATAGGGGCCGGCCAAAGTTTGGTTCATGGGTGCTTCAAGGTGGCCGGCCCTAGCTTGGGTTCAAGCTTGGTGTGGCCGACCCAAATTAAAATAAAAGGTTTTTATTTTTTTTAAATTTTTCTTATGTGGATAACATGATTTAAAAGAGAGTTTAAAAATTTAAATCTTTCCTTTTATAAGATTCTACAAAAGATTAAGAGAAGAGCTAAATCTCTTTCCTTATTTGTAGATTAAAAGGTTGATTTTAATTTTGGTAAAAACTTTCCTTTTTAACCATGTTCATGATTTAAAAGAAAGTTTAAAAATTAATAATTCTCTTTTATTAGTTTCTACAAAAGATTAAGAAAAGATTTGATATCTTTCCTTATTTGTAGATTGAAAAGAGATTTTAATTTTTAGAGATAACTTTCCGGAAATTATCCACATGTTTAAAGAAAGATTTAATTTATAAAATTTCCTTTTTACCAATCATGAAGGGATTAAAATTATTGGAGAAATTTTTTATAAAATTTCCGGAAGCAAATAAGGAAGTTTTAATTTGTGTTTAAAATTTTTATTTGCTTGGAGAATAGGTGTGGCCGACCATTATAATTGTGAGAAGAAAAATTATTTTTAATTAAATAAATTTTTCCTTTTCATGGCAAAAGAATTAAGGAAGTTTTTATTAAAATTTCCTTATTTGCCAAAACCAAGGATTATAAAAGAGAAGGTAGAGGAGCCTTCAAGGGGTGAACTTCTATTCTTTTTCTTTCCTCTCCTCTTTGGTTTTGGTGGCCAGCCCTATTTCTCTCCTCTCCTCTTGTTGGCCGAAACTCATCTCTTGGTGGAGCTTTTGTTTGTGGCCGGATCAAGGAAGGAGAAGAAGGAGAGAAAGCAAGCCTCGTCTCTAGCATCCCTTGGAGCATTGGTGGTGGCCGAAATTCTTCATCCTTGGAGGAGTTTATTGTGGCCGAAATCTAGAAGAAAGAAGGAAGGTGGAAAGGTGGTTCTCATCTCGGAAGATCGTTGCCCACACAACGTCCGAGGTTAGAAGAGGAATACGGTAGAAGATCAAGAGGTTTTTCTAAAAGGTATAACTAGTATTTTTTCTTTCCGCATCATACTAGTTATTTTTGGAAATAATACTAAATACAAGAGGCATACGATTCTAGAGTTTCGAATTTGTTTTCGATATAGTGTTCTTTTGTTTTTTCTTTTCCTTGTGATTTGATTGTTCTTTTCGGTTAACCTAAAGTTATTTTAGGAAATTAAATATTAGCTTTCCATAAAAGGTTTTGTCTAGTCGGTGGTGGTTGCTCCCATATCCAAGAAGGCCATGTGCCTCGCCACGTCAGTACTGGGAACCAATTATGGAAATTAATATTTAATGGAATTAATAACTTAAGGTGACTTGGGTCGAACGTGTTAAGTTCCGTAGGAGATCCAAGTCAAAACCTAAAAGAACAAATAGATTAAGTTTTGGATCAAACGTGTAAAGTTCCGCAGGCGATCCAAAATTTAATTTAAAAGAACACATGGTAGCTAGGAAAAGGTTCAGACCTTTGTACAAAATTTTTGTACAATAGAACCTCTAGGTTTTCCGAGTAGCAACCAACAAACATATCATATCATGTAAACATGTATCATAACTCATACCTGTTCATAATAGTGCGGAAACAATAATTCGTAAAATATGGGCATGTAGATGCAAGATGTATATTTTTTTAAAAAAAACATGTATCATGGAATGCACATATGCATCATTTTTAAAACATATCATATACATACTTGAATATAATATCATCATGAGGGCCCGGCTTGTACCACATACATACATAATGCGCGCAATCCCTAGGACAAGGTAGTTAGCCCTGAACCTACTAGGGATCTAGGTCCGTTCATAGTCCGTCGACCTAGGGGCGTACTAAGGAGTCCATCCCTTTTTACGAGGCCCGTTTCATAGACCATCGACCTCGGGGCACTTATGGAGCCCACCCTTGGTACAAGCCATATAAAATAAAATATAATGTCATACATATCATGTCATTATGCATATCATAGCTTATCATATCATGTCATACATATCATGTCATTATGCATATCATACATATCATGAAGAGAGCTCTTGATCCCATCTTAAGGGAAGCATCTCTTTGCCATATCATGAAGAGTGCTCTTGATCCCAACTTAAGGGAAGCAACTCTTAGGCTTTTCTTCTTACATAAGCCTTTCATACATATATCATGAAACATAACTGTAGGACCGTTGGGCCGACTAGAAGGGGGGTTGAATAGCCTAAAAAAAATAAACAGAAAAGACCCTTCTCGAACTTTCAACAGAACACTTGCATAAAGTAAATTAGCAGTAAATAAAAAATAGAAAGAAGGGGCTCACAATTTGACTTGGTTACAACCAAGGAGGTTGTTAATCCAAGGAATGAACGTGCACTAAAATATCTCCTTCAGGCAGAGAAGCCTCTTACAGCAGTGAAAGCACAAAAGACAGAAGCTAAACTAGAACAGAAGCGCACAAGTGTTTGGAATGTAAATTTCTGAGTTGATGAAAAGCTTCTGGACCAAGGCTATATTTATAGCCTTGGTGGGGGCGCTTAAGGGTCCGGGGATAAAACGTAAATCACGACCCTGGTCAAAATCAGGATTCGAGCGCCCGGAAGGGTTCCGGGCGCCCGGATGGCTCCGAGCGCCCCGGACTGTTCCGGGCGCCCCGGAGCCTAAAGTCAACAGCGTTGACTTTTTTGTCCGGGACCTCTTCTCTGGTTCAGTCCCTCCTCGGTCCGATTCTTCTCCTCCGGATCCGCTCGCTTGGGTGATCTCTGCCATCCGGAAAAGGGCTCACCCGAACCCAACTTCCGGTCTTCTCGAGCGTGCTTCCCTCCGGCTTCTCGTCCCTCTGAATTGCCGCATGTTTCCTTCTCGTCCGCCAGCGTACTCATCCGCAGTCTTCGTCCCTCGGTCGTCGACCTTCTCGCTAGCTGCGTCTCTTGCTCCCCGAGCAATCTTCCGCTCCGACTTTCGTCCCTCGGAACCACCGCGTGCTTCCTTCTCGTCCGCCGGTGTACTCTTCCGCAGCGCCTCATCTCTCGGACGCACAGCGTGCCGTCCTTCTCGCTAGCTGCGTCTTCCGCTCGACTACCTGCACACTTAAACACAAGGTTAAATACGCAGGACCTAACTTAACTTGTTGATCACACCAAAACAACCTTGGGGTTCCAACAATCTCCCCCTTTTTGGTGTGATCAACCCAAGTTAAGCTAGGGTTAAAATAGACATAAAATAGAATTAAGTAAATTAACTTAATTTGCAATTTAAGTGCAAAAAGATAGAAAAAAATTAAAATCTATCTACCTCCCCCTAGACTTATACTTTCCTTTCTCCCCCTTTGATCACAAAAAAATGGGGTTCCAAGAAAAGAAAAAAAAACAATCTAAGGGTTTAAAAACATAAAAAAAATTTCTAGGTTTTTAAGAAATTTAGAAAAAATTTCTAAGTTATTTAAGCTGAGATTTCTCGTTTCAGGAAAAAGTTTTTAATTTAGGAAGAAATGATTTTTGAGAATTTTTCTTAAGTAAGAAAAAATCCTAACTTAAATTTTTGAGAATTTTTAAGCACAAAAAAAAAACTTAGGGAAGAAAAAAAAAATTCTAAGTAAGTAAATTTCTGAAAAAAATATTTTGAATAACCTTTTTGAAGCACTAATTAATTCTTGTATTAATGCTTTATTAGTAAGTTAATTAAATATTTATTTCAATATTTTGGCTTCCAGGTCGTGGCGAGGCACTAGGCCTTCTTGGTTATTGGAGCAACAACCACTTCCTTGACAAAGCCTCATAAGGAAATTCTTTGTTTAATTTTCTCACTTAAAGCGCTAATTTTACAATTTAGTTTAGGCATGATTTAGGAACCCAATATAGGTTCCATCCTACTGGATTATTTAAAAATCTTTTAGGGACATATTTTCTTGAAATGTTCCTAATTTGTCCCGGGTGATATTTAAAGTACCAATTTAAATTATTAAATCTTTTAAAATTGGTTTTAGATGAACATGCATAGTTTTTCAAGTTATCTACTTGAATTTTCAAATCATCATTTTCAAATTTCAAGTTTTCATTTGCTATTTTTAATTTATCTAATTCTTCTAAGGGACAAGATTTAGCTAGAATTACTTTTAAATTTTTATTTTTGATTTCTAATTTGCAGCAATCTTTTGTTAAAAGTTTAACGAACTTGAACATTTTATCGGGAAGAAGAGATCGTACCTGACTTACCTTGTCGATCTCGTTGTCCGTTTCTCCCCCTGAGCTGCTGCTTTCTTCCGATGTGTCTCCCCCTTCATCGATGCTCTCGATGCTCATTTCGGAAGAGCTTGAATCACAGTCGTCGTCTTGATGACTCGCCATCAGTGCGAGTCCGGAAAATGCTTCGACTTCCGATTCGGACGAGGTATCATCCCACGTCGCCTTCAGGGCCTTTCGTTTTTGGATAGGCTTCTTACCCTTTTCCTTGTCTCTGTTCTTCAGCTTGGGGCAGTTGCCCTTGACATGCCCTTCTTCGTCGCAATGGTAGCAGCGGATAGTTCTTTTCTTTCTACCCTGTGGATGGTTAGTTTTTCTAGAATTGTATAACTTCTTAAATCGTCTTACCATCATTACCATTTCCTCGTCATCGAGAGAAGATTCCGATTCAGGTTCGTCTCTCGAAGCTTTGAGGGTGACGTTGTTCTTTGGCTCCCTCATTCCTGCACATCTTGACTCATGCACTTCAAATGTTGAAAAAAATTCTTCTAATGAAATTTTCTCTAAGTCCTTCGAAATATAAAAAGCATCTACTAGTGATGCCCATTTTGAATTTCTAGGGAAGGAATTTAAAGCGTACCTGAGCGAATCTCGGTTACTTACCTCTTCTCCGAGATTCGAAAGTCCGGTGATGAACTCCTGTATCCTCAAGTGTAGATGTGCAATTGTTTCACCTTCTTCAAGACTGAGGTTGGTGAGCTGCTTGCGAAGTAAGTCCCGTCTCGCAAGCTCGGCTTCGGATGTTCCTTCGTGTAATTCAAGGAACTTCTCCCAAAGCTCCTTTGCCGAGTTGTAGGTGCCGACATGGTTGACTTCTTGTGGCGGAAGTACGGTTAGCAGATGGAATTCTGCTTTCTTGTTTGCCACGTACTCGGCCTGCTCTTTCTTTGTCCATTGATTTTTCGCTTTGCCCTCGGGAGCTTCAAAACCATGTTCCATTGTTAGTAATAAATCAAAATCGGTACCGAAAAATACCTCCATGTGCTTCTTCCAGCTTGCAAAGTCCCCCTCGAATTTTGGTGGGTGGATGTTAGATCCAGCCATCTCGTTGCTTCGTTCGGCGGTTAGTCCTCCTGAAGCGTCTCGGCTCTGATACCACTTGTAGGACTGTTGGGCCGTCTAGAAGGGGGGTTGAATAGTCTGAAAAAAAATAAACAGAAAAGACCCTTCTCGAACTTTCAACAGAACACTTGCATAAAGTAAATTAGCAGTAAATAAAAAGCAGAAAGAAGAGGCTCACAATTTGACTTGGTTACAACCAAGGAGGTTGTTAATCCAAGGAATGAACGTGCACTAAAATATCTCCTTCAGGCAGAGAAGCCTCTTACAGCAGTGAAAGCACAAAACACAGAAGCTAAACTAGAACAGAAGCGCACAAGTGTTTGGAATGTAAATTTCTGAGTTGATGAAAAAGGCTATATTTATAGCCTTGGTCGGGGCGCCTGGAAGGGTTCCGGGCGCCCTAGGGGGATAAAACTTTATCCCCCAACGTTCAGATCGCGTAAATCACGATCCTGGTCAAAATCAGGTCCCTTCCGGGCGCCCCGGACTGTTCCGGGCGCCCCGGAGCCCAAAGTCAACAACGTTGACTTTTTTGTCCGGGACCTCTTCTCTGGTTCAGTCCCTCCTCGGTCCGGTTCTTCTCCTCCAGATCCGCTCGCTTGGGTGATCTTTGCCATCCGGAAAAGGGCTCACCCGAACCCAACTTCCGGTCTTCTCGAGAGTGTTTCCCTCCGGCTTCTCGTCCCTCGGAATTGCCGCGTGTTTCCTTCTCGTCCGCCAGCGTACTCATCCGTAGTCTTCGTCCCTCGGTCGTCGACCTTCTCGCTAGCTGCGTCTCTTGCTCCCCGAGCAATCTTCCGCTCCGACTTTCGTCCCTCGGAACCACCGCGCGCTTCCTTCTCGTCCGCCAGTGTACTCTTCCGCCACTCGGACTGACATCCTTCTCGCTAGCTGCGTCTTCCGCTCGACTACTTGTGTTCCTAAGCTCCTGCACACTTAAACACAAGGTTAAATACACAGGACCTAACTTAACTTGTTGATCACACCAAAACAACCTTGGGGTTCCAACAATAACATATTTGTATCCTAACATAAAACATAACATGTGATCTTCATGACATCAAGCATAGCATAACATATCATGAAGCATAGCATAGCATATCCTGAGCATAGCATATTATATCATGAGCATAGCATATCATATCGTGAGCATAGCATATCATATCATGAGCATAGCATATCATATCATGAGCATAGCATATCATATCATGAGCATAACGAACATAGCTTATCTCATACATAAGGCATAACATATCATATCATGAGCATAGCATATCATATCGTGAGCATAGCATATCGTATCGTGAGCATATCATATCATATCATGAGCATAGCATATCATATCATGGAACATACTTATCTCATACATAAGGCATAACATATCATATCATGAAGCATGGAACTTAAACTAATCACATATCAAAGACCAAACATCATGAGAAAACATAAGCATGCTTGATTAGATTCACTCTAAACCCATTTATCCACCTTGGCCGAAACATTACTAATTGGGTTTCCCATTTTTTTCCACTATAAGAAACATGAAACTAAAGCCACCTATAGATAAATAACCATATATCATAAATGAGCATAAACAAGCATGGTTAGTTTGCAAGACATGGCTCTAAGTCTCTACACTTGCTTGGGCCGAACCCTAAGGTGAAGTTCTAAGTTTCATTTGTGTAACATGTAACATGAAAACTTATCTAACAATATACCAAAGATCATATATCATTTAGAAACATAACTAAGCATGATTAGGGTTCAAAACTTTACCCTAGGTTTGGCATTCTCTCTTGGTCGAAACCTACATTTAGGGTTTTAAGTTTTTTCTAATGCCACATGTAACATAATGACTTAACCTATCTTCATACAAGATATCATACCTCATGAGTAAGCATAAATAAACATAATTAGATTTCAAAACTTTCCTCTAAGCTTTGCATTTCACTTTGGCCGAACCCTATAAATGGGGTTTTAAATTCTTCTAATGCAACATGTAACATAATGACTTAACCTCACCATATACAAGATATCATACCTCATGAACAAGCATAACTAAGCATGATTGGGTTTCAAATTTTGAACCTAAGTTTGGTATTCCCTCTTGGCCGAAACTTTACACTAGGGTTTCCATCATTTTTGTTACCACATGAAGCATAACAATCTAAGCTATCAACATATAAAAATTCATATATCATGAGGGAGCATAAACAACATATTTCCTTTTTAAAATTTTTGCTCTAACTCTTATAATCCATCTTGGCCGAAACTTTACATTAGGGTTTTCCTCATTTTTGTTACCACATGAAGCATAAAAACCTAAGCTATCAACATATAAAAATTCACATATCATGAAGGAGCATACACAACATATTTCCTTTTCAAAATTTCTTTGCTCTAACTCTATGATTCATCTTGGCCGAAACATTAGGTTAGGGTTTCTAATTCTTCTAATAACATATAAGGTCTTAAAACTTAAACTAACAACACATGAAAGATCCTACATCATATAAGAGCATGGGCAAGCATGATACCAAAAGAAACTTTGCTCTAGATCTTCCCTTTTTGTCTTGGCCGAAACTTCAAGATGAGGTAAATATATATTTTTTTCTACAACATAAAGCATAACTTGTAAACTTGTAAATCCTAAGTGACTACCAATCTATCTTGTCCAAAACTTTCAAGGAAATTCATAAAATTTAAAAAAAAAACATTTTCATACAACACAAATCGAAACTACTTGTACTGCAGTGAGGGGATACTCACATTCTCGCTTGATTTTCTTAGGGAATGGACCTTGCTTGTGGAGCCTTCCTAGAGAGGAGCTTCTTGCTTGGGCTCGGCAATGGTGAGGGGAAGAAACTCTTGGTCACGGTGAGGAGGAGGAGGAAGGGAGAAAAATGAAGATTTTCCTTCATTTCTCCTTTTATTCTAAATGAGAAGAAGAAGGAAAAATGGGTGTTTCCTTCTCTTTTCCTTTACTTCTCTTTTTAATGAAAAGAGGAGGCAAGAATTCTCTTTTCTTTTGAGAGGAAGAAGGCAACTCTAACTTCTCCTTCTAATGAAAGAAACTCTTTTCTTACTCTTAACTATATTGTCACTTCTCTTTCTAACAATATCTTCTCTTGGTCTATTGGTTAACACATACATGTATCTAGTAAGAGATCCAAGGTTCAAACCTTGGTCATCTCTTTTTGGTTCTCTTATTTTTATTGTTTTTGAAATTTTTACATATAAGGCCTACTAAAAAAAATATCTAAAATCTTGCTAGATATCCTAGGGGTGTTACAGTATGTTGGCAGGTGGAGATTGGTCCATTCACATAGACAATCATCTTTGTTTGTTAAGTACAAATAGGGGTAAGACTGTTACTTATGGAACAACTTACATAGCTGAAATTAGAGACAGATCCATAAGTTGAGGTCGTCTTGATAATTGTGTTAAGATGAGATCATTTATGTGTTAATAATAATCAAAGTAAATGGACCCACCATTTACTGAACCTGTTGAAGGTCAGATTAGAATTCATATGTTGAATTCAGGATTAGACATTAGGTATGTCTAGATCAAAATCTGAACGATGTTAAATTTGAAGACAACATGCACTCTTTTTAGTAAAGAGAATAACATCTTAACATGTGATTCATACACATGTGCTATTGTGACAATAAAGGTAGTAGGAGAATGAATCTCTATTTCTCTACTATGTAAGTCCTTTGAGATTATAAGTTAATCTCATTTTTTGCCTTAGTGACTATTTAGCTGTTTACTTGAAGTTTTAATCAGTGTCTGCTACTTTAGCGTGTATCCTATGGCTATGCATGATTCGGTCTATGGAGCATAACTAGGAAAGCGACTGATTAAAATTAATAGATTCTAGCTAAAAAGAAGAATTAAATATATTTACATCTTTTGATGTTATTCACTGGTCGACCCATTTCTGTTATGTATAGAAATGAATGTGAATATTGGATATGGAACATGCTCTTAACATAATGGTCATTATAAGGGATTAGAGATGTTCATATTGATGTAAATGAAAATTATTTAATCTAGGTAAATAGCAAGACATGGATATCTCCAAGATAATGGTTGTGTGCCACTTGAAGATTGGATGGTTCCTGGATAAAGGCTATGTGCCATCAGGAAAATGGCTATGTGCCATGAAGAGTGAGTCTCTAATTTATTTGAGCGGCTAAGTAAAGTGTAACAACTTTATTAGCATTGATCGCTCAAAGAGCGACTAAGTAAAGATGTAACAATCTTCTTAGCAACTATCGCTCAGTGTGCTTACTGTCGCACAAAATATTTTCTCTAAGTATGGATTGGATGTTTTAATAAGGTCTTTATGACCAAACTCTCAAATAGTCTATGTGACTTATTAGGTCTTTGTGACCAAACTCTCAAATAATCTGTGTGACTTATTAGGTCTTTGTGACTTACCTGAATGAATTAGTCTTAATGACTTACCTTGGACGAGTGGGAGATGTAGGAAATGGGGAAAGTGGAAACATGGAAACATGCCCACGTTCCCCACTAATCTTAATGGAAAAGTCTATTATACCCCTGGGTTATTTCCCTTTATAAGGGGTGCGTCCAAGGATCATTCGGGAGTAGCTTGAGGATATATAAGAAAGAGAGAAGGAGAACATCTGAGGCGGTGGAATTTGGTTCGTGAAATTACGGAGAGGTTTCTGATCCTGTGATTATTCTTCCGATAGTGAGTCTTGTCGTCGTCGATTGTAGATCTACGGGAGATAGCTATAAATCTTTACCGTATTAATTCGTTTTAATTCATGCATTTAGAATTATCAACATCTCTAGTACCCTGTCAATTCATAGTTAGATAATTTATCTATATGTGGTAAAAGGTGATTAGATCGCCTCTAGCGCCCCGCCAATCCGTCTCTAGACTAACATGGAGGAGGTAAATTACGGGTGGCTACTAGCCATTAATGGCCAAGGCATAGGGAAAGATATGCTCGGACGGGACGAGTTTCGACCCCAAGACTTTATGTGATAACATTCCATGTCTCAACCATCGCACCACCCTGAGAGGACTGGGATAATTTATCTACATGCTCATTGTGTCAATTGGTTTCTTAAGTGATCCTTATATCTTAGTATCGTTTATAAGTTTACTACATTTATTATTTGTCAATGACATTCAATAATGATATTTTTGTGATCTAGTAAGTTTCTTCATTGCACATAGATAGGCATACCAATTAATTTCATCACTATTTTATCTGATTTTGTTCGTTTGTGTTGTAATGATCCCAAGATGACAATGACAATTTAAAAATATTTATTATAATCAATCACTAGACAAAATACTTAAGCTATAAATTATTTCATGATTCTGCATGCGAGACTAAAATAGAGTATCAAAGCAAAGTCACACATACGAGAGAACTATTCCTTCGACTCGTGAGGCCTAACCATTGCTTATTATGTTTAAGTTGTGTCTATATGCTATCTTCGTTAACTTGTAACTCTTCTTAGGTGGGGCTTAAATAATGTGTATAATTCTCCTCATTTTAAGATTATACTTTTGCCAAAGCACAAAGTTCAACTTATAATTGAAAAAATCATTCATATTTGGTGAAACCCTGTAGTCTCTCCACTATCACATTAAAACACCTCACATAGATTTATGGATCCTTATCAAGTTATCTCCACAGAGTACCCAATTTGTTAGAGAACAATAATTTTACTATAATAAAATAAGGGGTCAATTTTCGATGACCGCATGTACTTAGAGAAAAAAAATTTCTTTCACTCTTTAGCCACTTGACGATCATGTACTAATTAATTTCATGATTTATCTCTTTTCATATAACTTAGAGACAAATTATGAAGGATGTCTGAAATGAACGTAAATAACTTTTGCTATAACAAGGGATGCTCATCAAGCTTGGATTTAGAGATTGGAGATAAGTTTAAAGGATGATAAATATTATAGATTGTGGAGCCAAACTTGGTCCAGTTTACAATTGTCGAAGTCGAAGTTTTATTACTTAGATTGAATGTTTTTTAAAAAAAAAAAATTGTTCAAGTAGTTTTTCCCAAACAAAAATTAGAATATTTTGGTATTAAAATAAAAAGAGAGAGAATTCACCCTTATTTAACTATAGAGGTTTACTGCTCTTATAATTTTTAGTTTTTTTATAAATTATTATACCTATGATTTAATTTAATGTTTTTGGGGAAAAAAAACTCTGATTGGAATTATTATTATTATTATTTATTTTTTGATATGAAATAATTCTTCATTTGAATTTGAAGTGATATCACTAAATTCCTACCTATAATACCATTATACAAATTTAAACTTTAGACCATTGATGTAAATCCTCCAAATCTTACTTATCCCTCAACAAAACAACAAATATGACGATCATGAAACAATTACCCCGACAAATCCTAATACATAGAAAATTGATACAACTTATTTTTTTATTATTATCTAAGTATCTAGGTTTCGCCCGATCAATCTTGGAGATAGACATTTTTTTATCTAATTCATCTACTAGATAAATTCTAAGTGCAACTTATATATATTCAGATGCCGACCTTCAAACAACTTACTTAATCCTTTTAGGTCTCTAGCTGAGTTGTGTGGGCAAGGGAACTTCATTTCTTATGCTGCTTACTCTATCCTTCTATTGGCAAACACTAAATCTAGGGTTCTAGGCAAAGGCAGAATGGTTTGAATTACCCATAAGCAAAGAAACAAGGCACAATAACAAACAATTGGTTATTTTTTTTTCCTTTTATAAAATCAAAGAGTATCTTGGCATCTTGCAAATGTGATTAAACTATGAAGATAAAATCAGAGTGTGTTAGATTGTTTATTAACAAGGTAACCTAAACCATTAAAATGGCATAGTTTTATTTCATAACTAAGTCCAAATCTAGGGTTAATAGAAAGGGGTAAAGAAATCAAGGGCAAATGAATCTAGGGTTTTGGAGATAACATTTTACCCCAAATTGAGTTAGTGTATACCTTTTAATTTTGGCAAAGCCTTGATTGGATCAAAAAGTACACACCTCAATTAACTTGTTCTTTGATTATCTTGGTGACCTTTTCTTGTCTCCTATTCATTTCAATTCCAATCCCTTTAGGGTTTCCCTTTTTAGTCTAATAGGAACAACCATTGTGCTCCCTTCTAATTTTAGTAGTATGAATATTTTTATATTGGATTTCAGAACTTAATTTAGATTTTAGATATCGAGTTTAGTATAATTATAATTCTTTATTATTCTAATTAAGAATGCCTACTAGATATGCTATTTTTATTTTTAAAATAATGCATATTTTTTCTTTATTTCACTCTCTAAAATATATAAATTTAATAAAATAGAGGAATATAGATAATGAACAAAACTGAGTCGTTTGATTGGACGAACTGATTAGGTCAGTTTGGTAAGTCGGGTTGGGTCAAGTTGATCGTATCGAATAGATCAGTAGTTCAATTTGTTTAATTAGATTAGTTGAGTTGGATTAATCGACTAATCAACCAATTTCAGTTACAAATTGCAACCGTGACTCCAAATTTGGACTCTAACTGTGAGATTGTCGATGCAAACAGCTGGACAGCGAACACAGGAATTCAACCAACGGGCTCTCAGAAGCTAATAATAGTAATATTAATAGTAATACTATAAATATTTCCATACAACTAATCATAACTAAGTTAGGTCTATTTTGAGTAAGATTTTTTTTTAACAAAATCGTGGAAATTTGGAAATTCGGAAGAAAATAAATATAAAAAAAGGTGTTTATTCTATAAAAGGGGGATCCCCGGAAGGGACGACATAACCCGCTGCCTTCTGCCCCTCCGCTCACTCCCAGCTCCGCCTCCGCCACATCGTATCGATGATCACGACCAGAAGAACGCGATGCTGCATCCAGTCATGTAACAGGATGCTCTCTTGCTTTATTATTCTCGGTCTTCCAGTCAAAAATTGGATGTTGGAGGTCGCCCTAGTGGAAGGTAATTACTGCTCAAAATTGAGTCTTTGTTCACTCTGTAGAGGTGATTCAGCTACGTGGTTTTGTTGATTGCGTTCTTGATGTTGTGCTCTTCGATAAGATTCGTTCGTTTTAATTGCCTCTGTCGGTGTCTGGAGGTGGAAAGGTTATGAATCACCGAACTTGGGAACGGGGCTTGCTTTTCTCTGGCTGAATGTTGAGCTGTGGTTGATTTTTGAAATCGATACTAATCGTGGAGATTATTTGTCTTTCCGCAGGTTATTGATTATTCTCTATATCGGCCTGGAAAAAGATCCCTCCTTGCTTTCTTTGTCACTAAGGTCTTGTCGTTACAGCTGAGCTAGGTTAGACATCAGTCGATCTTGCTACCACCCTTAATTGTTCGATTGCCCTATCAAGAGAAATGCAGACCAAATTCCGGATTCATGCAGACCCCTCACTCAACCAGGACCATTTTGACCAAATTCCTGATTCATTGCTCCTTCTCATATTCAACAAGCTCGCTGATGTACGTTCTCTTTGTCGCTGCTTGGCTGTGTCAAAGCGCTTCAATTCCCTTGTTCCCCTTGTTCACGATCTGTATGTCAAGATAGATCGGATAGTGTCTGTTGATGGTGACTGTGATGCTATAAGTCTTTCTTCCCCTAAACCCAGAAATATCTTTGCCCATCTATTAAAGGTCATGTTGTTCCGCATCTTCAAGCCTTTTCATCACCTTCAGAGCACCAACGGTGGAAATAAACCTCTTTTTCCACGAATCTTCCATCATTCCCCAGCTCAAGTCCTCAAGACTTTCACTCAAGTGCGCAACCTGAGGATTGAGCTACCGGCTGCTGATGTTGGAACAGAGGATGGGGTCTTCTTGAAGTGGAGAGCAGAGTTTGGAAGCACTCTTCAGAATTGTGTGATATTGGGTGGAACCAGGATTGAACCTGGTTCTGATTCAGTAAATTCGGAAGGGTCGGTGGAAGACAACGGAAGCATACCAGAGTCCTTCTATACGAATGGAGGGTTGAAGCTGCGTGTTGTTTGGACTATTAGCTCATTGATTGCTGCATCAACAAGGCATTATCTTCTCCATCAGATAGTTAAGGAACACAGAACATTGAAAAGCTTGGTCTTGACAGATGCTGATGGTCAGGGGACATTGACCATGGGAGTCGAACAGCTGAAAGAGTTCAGGGAGAAGCCGTTGACAGCCTCAGCATCATCAAACAGGAGTCAGGTACCAGCATCAAATATGAAGCTAAAATATGCTCCATACTTGGAGCTTCCTGAGGGAATGAGGATGCAGGGAGCTACACTTGTTGTCATCAAGCCTGCTGGAGAAGGGACAAGCTGTGTTAACAGTGGCAAGAAGGAAACTGAGGCATTAGTTTGTGGGGCATTCGATGGGCCATTTCAAGCTGCTGTTACGGCATTAGGGAAGAGACGAACTTACTTGTTGGAGATGAATGGTTTTTAGACTAATTTCATCATTTGGCTTAGTTATCTTCCTATGGCTTGCACTGGTTTTTATTGTCCATTGATGTTGAACCACTTTCAGATTCCCATTTCTACTGGAATGATATTTCACTTCTGTAGTTGAGTAGGAATGCAATTTCCAAAATTTTATGCTTTTTTGTTTAGTAAGAGCATCTGGTTCTATGGTTTAGTGCATAATATGGACTATAAAGGTGTGAATTTTCATCTCATTGTCACGATTTGTATACTTAACTTAAGTTGTACAATGGGTGCAATTACATATCTGAGTGTTGATAAAGGTAGTATTAATTACAACCAACATGGCCATAAGTTATCTCAAAATCGCATTTGGGGAGACCAACCTAGTTTCATATCTCATATCTGAGTTGGGTAGTCTAATGAAATAATGGTTCAACCTTTATTGCTCGAAAACTGTTGTCCTGGTTCTCTTGGAGCCTAATTCTGCTTGAAAATGGTACGAATAGTTTCTACTAAGAACATGCTACAAATTCTGATTGGCTAAATGCCTAATTTTCTTGCAGCCTGCTTCCCCAAGTTTTATCTTTAGTCATTTCTCAATTTGTGATCTGCATGGTCGTTTCATTCTTGGTATGAAAACATACGGATCTCTATTCACCTGATAAATTATAGTTTAAACAATCCGGAATGTTGTGGTCTAGGGATTTAGTTATGAAATATCGTTAGATAAACATGTAGCTGTTTTTGGGAAATGCTATTTGCCTATTTCCATTGTGATGATTCAGACAATAATCATTTTCTGGAAGAGCTCTTTTGTAAGGGATGAGTTACACACGAAAACTCATAGATCACTACCTACCTGATGGATAATGACATCTTTCTGGACAATTTAAGCATCTTTTGTAATTTTGTATCGGCTTTTGATACACATTTTGACAACTGCAGCAATCTTCAGATAGAAAAGCTTGTTTTGTTTCAATAATGTGATTTATAATATGCTCACTGGTGAAAGGACTAGTACCAGTATTATTATTTGTTCACTAACCAAAACACCCATTCAATATAGAATATTTTCCATTTTTTGATTGGGTACAGCAAGTATTCATCTAATACAATTGTGCTATGAGTACTTGCCCACATGTTTATGGGTGATTTATGCAATAAAAGTCCACTTTGAACATAGCTACTGGCCATGTACACTAATGCTGACTACATAAATTTCTTCTCATTCACGTTACAAGATGGATGCAGACAATCATGCTGGGTGGCAATGCATGGGAAGTCAGCCTGAAAGGTAAGTACATGCTGACAATTGATTAACAATGAAAATGAATTGCTCAAAAGAAGCCATCCTTTATCTCTGACCTTATCTGCCCACCCTCCTTATCTGCTTGAAAAGGAGAGGTGGATATCTTGCTGGCAGCAATTGATTTATTCTTTTGATATGGTCAGTAGAAGTCCATGTCTGCGAATCAACTTGTGATGTTTGTGCACTTGGTTAGATATTTAGAATCAAGAACTTGATTTCTTTAATTAGCTTCTTGGTCAACATTTACTTACCTGTGTCTTATTATTGTGTCAAGACCAAAGGAAAAAAGGTTGGTGGGAACCTAATGCCAATGCCAAGGAGAAACATGGAGGCAGTACTGAACTTTGAAGTCGAGATTGATTCTTGGACCATGCGACTGGCTGCCTGCCTATTCCTGATAATTAATTGTGAGTGTTCCAATCGTATCTACAGAGATGCGGTATTTCGTTACTTTTAGAGGTGTGCCTTGCCAGGCGGGCACTAAGAATAATTTCTCATAAGTTGTTTAAAATTGACTGAAGAATTTTGTCTGTTTATTTTGCTGCTTCCATAATGAATCAAGCAGCATGAGTCAACTAAGATGATACTCATAATGAATCAAGCAGCATGAGTCAACTAAGATGATACTCATAATGAATCAAGCAGCATGAGTCAACTAAGATGATACTCATAATGAATCAAGCAGCATGAGTCAACTAAGATCATACTGTGTATGGAGATTATTGGTTAATATTAAGTCGACTGATGAAAGTTGAAACCAAACCTTGAAAAACTATACGATTTGTACCCTGCAAAGGCAATGGACTCTCATTTGCTGCTGCCCACATGCTCCATGCTGCCTGGTTGTGGAAAGGAAGGACAGCATAAATGAGAGAGATGCAAGCCATAAATTTTGCAATCATTCTAGTGGAAGAGTGGGCAAGTATCTGGATAGGAATAATGATGAGGGGCGCAGGTGTTGTCGTTAACTGGGGGAATTTTTAAAATAGACATAAATAATAAAGTTATTATAAAAATAGTTAAAAATAAAACTTTTTACGAATTTAGGTGAGATGAATTCATATCCGGGATTTAAATCCCGCTAATTATTATTTTTTATTTATTCCTTTATATTCCAGGATTTAAATCCCGGTACCTTCTAATTACTGGGATTTAAATCCCGGATATGAATTTTTTTTAATTTTTTTACAAATGGTTTCATTTTTCATTTGCTTAAATTTTATTTTTTTAAAATAAAAAAAAAATAACGACGCTATAGCCCAACAATCACATGAGCGGAATACGGATGGTAGAATTCTTTTTCTCAGACGATTCCTTCCACACTGAAATCGTCGATGTCCGAGATGTGGTACCGATTGAATATAATTTATAGCATATTCGATAAATATTTTTATATTTAGACGTGACAATCTTTCTACCAATAATATAAATGTTGATTTTCCTTATATTAAATATGATAATCTTAAATATTTGTTAAATCTCATAATGTCTTTTATTTTCAATTTATTGAAATTATTTGCTAATATAATTTATATTATATTTAATAAATATAAATATAATTTATTATTATTATTTAAACCTATGTTAATAAAACAATTTAGCTTTGTAAAAGAAATTATAAAAAATTATTACGAATTTGATTTTTTTTAAAAAAAAAAATAAAACTTAAGCAAATGAAAAATGAAACAATTTGTAAAAAAAATAAAAAAAAAATCATATCCGGGATTTAAATCCCGGTAATTAGAAGGTACCGCGATTTAAATCCCGGAATATAAGGAAATAAATAAAAAAAAATAATTACCGGGATTTAAATCCCGGATATGAATTCATCTCACTTAAATTTATAAAAAGTTTTATTTTTACCTATTTTTATAATAACTTTACTATTTATGCTTATTTTAAAAGTTTTCCCTAGTTAACTTCGCAAAATGATTCGGGCTATAAATGTATAAATCAAAGGTAAATTTGCATGCAGTCCCTAATCATAAACTCATCTTTACATGTAGTCCTCATCCACAAAAATCTTTGTTTCCACTCCCTAGTTAAATATATTTGTCTAATTGTCCATGATACTTTTCGGTATAAAAAGTCTAAATTAAATTAGAATCTAGTATATTTTCTATCAATTGAGTACAATTCTTTTTTCACCTCAATTGGATGAAAAATATACTAGATTTTCTTTAAATGATACTCAATTTGATGAAAAATATACTAGATTTTTTTAAATGGTAAATGTTGCTGAATTTACGAGGAATTATATTAAACAAGAAAAAAATCGTGTTCAATTTAATAGAAAATATACTCAATTCCAGTTTAATGTGTTGAATTTGATAGGAATTATACTCATTTTTAGACTATTTGTATCGAAAAAATATTAGGGTTAATTTTGATAGAAAATATACTCAATTCTAGTATAAAGTATTGGATTGTAGTGTAAAGTGCTGAATTTAACTCCCTGCATACTCGTTTTTAGACTTTTTATATCTAAAAAGCTGAGGGACAATTTAGGTAACAATTTTACATAAGAGAGTTGAAACAAGTAATACTTTGCATGCAGAGAGTGGAAATAAAGTTTTTTGTGATTAGAGACTGCATGCAAAGTTGTGATTGTGATTAGGGATTTTTCTCTATTTTACCTCCATTTAACTTGATAAAATTTATCTAAATTTATTCAATTGCAAAATATATGTAATTAAATAAGTTGAAATAAATTAAATTCATTAATATTTATGAATAATATTAGTGAATATTATGAATAATTTATGAATAAAATTATTTATTATTTTATATAAATTTAATTATAAAAAATATATATTTTCATGTTCTTTCAAAATTTAGTATTTATAATACGTTAAAAATAATATAAATTTTATGAATAGGATGATTTTTTAAAAAAAATATAAATTATAAGAATAATAATGTTGATAATTGAGATCCATTAAAAGCTTGAATAATGTTTATAAATAAGTTGAAGATAAGATTTTAAGTAAATTAATTAATAAGTAAATAAATAATATTGAATATAGTAAGTTTAATTTGACTCGGATCATTGACACCTTTAAAGTTGTTGCATTTAATTTTTTTTTTTTTGAAAAATATGGGAATAGGGGCAATTTTTTTTTTTTTTTTTTTTTTTTTTTGGCAAAAGTCACTAGAGGATTTTTTTTTTTTTTATCAAAATCATCAAAAGTATCCTATTGATTTTTTAATGAAAAAGGTATCTCATTCCTATAAAATAGCACAACTGTTTTTCATTATTATACTCATTATTATTATATCTCTTGTCTAAATAGGATACGTTGTAGGAGCTATGAAATTGTAGTTACTATATGAAATTTTTTTAAGATTAAAATTATTCGGAGCTTCTAAAAATATTTTAAATACAATTTTTGAAACTAAAATTGAGTCATTACGGGTTCCACTTATAGTTAGTTGTAGATCTCTGAACGAGTTTCGATTTGATATATTATACATCTTGTGGTTTAATCTGAATCAAAAGTTATGGTCTCTTAAAGTTTATAGTTTAATATTCACATTATAGTACTATAATTTTGTAGTTAGTACAACTGAGATACTATGTTGTTGTAGCAACTACGATTTCGTAGCTATTATAATGTGAATGTCAAGACCTAAATTTTGAGAGATCATAAATTTTGACTCAAGTTAAACTACACAACACATAATATATCAAATCAAAGCTTATTTAGAGATCTACAACTAATTAATAGGTGAAACCCATAAAATATAATTTAAAGTCTTTTTCTCTGAATAATTTATCTTAAATAATATTCATGGTGTAACAACTATGATTTTGCAATTATTACAACTGTGTGGTAGTTACAATTTCGTAGTTACTATTGTTGGTGCAACCTTAGGTCAAGGTTGACCTGGTTGACCAGACTCGAGTTGACTTGACTCGAGTTGTGTTTTGATGTTTGACGAGTTATGTTTGACAATGTTTAACGTGAACAGAAATGTTTATACCTTGATGTTTTACAAGGATACAAGCTTGGGAGATTGTGGGTGCAACCCGTGGTCAAGGTTGACCTGGTTGACCCGAGGTGAGTTGACCTGACTCGGAAAAGTCCAAGCAGGGAGCTTGGCACGGGAAAAGTCCAAGGATGGAGACTTGGCACGGAGAAGTCCAAGTATGGGAACTTGGCAAGTGGAAGTCGGAGAGGGCTCGGTAGCTCGTTCTCCGGACTGTGGTCAAAGAGGGCTCGGGAGCTCGTTCTCTGGACCGGATGGAAGTCGGAGAGGGCTCGGTAGCTCGTTCTCTGGACCGGATGTGGAAAGTCCTGGTGAGTGAAGCCGGGCAGACTGAAAGTCCTGGTGAGTGAAGCCAAGCAGTGGGAAAGTCCTAGTGAGTGAAGCCAGGCAGTTGGAAAGTCCTGGTGAGTGAAGCCGGGCAGATTGGAAATCCTGGTGAGTGAAGCCAGGTGAAAATCCTAGTGAGTGAAGCTAGGTGAAAGTCCTGGTGAGTGAAGCCGGGCAAGGGAAAATCCAGATGGATCAAGGGTGATCAGACATCTGGTGTTGAGAAGGTCAAGTAGGTCAAGGGAGTGACCGGATACTTGACACGAAGAGAAAAGTCCAAGTGGGTCAAAGGGATTGACCGGACACTTGGTGGGGAGACTTAGCAGGTCAAGGGAGTGACCGGATGCTAAGCATGATGTACCAACAGGTCAAGGTTGACCGGATGTTGGTTTGGAAGGTTTGGGAATTGGTTTGGGCAAAACCAAGCTCGGATCGATCGTGGATCGATCGGTGATACTATGTATCGGATCGGTCGGTGACCGATCGGTAACAAACAATAGCCTCTGAGTATTATCGATCGGTGCCTGGGCACGATCGTGAACAAACGATTAGAAGGCAAGAAGTTCGGAGAAAGCATCTGATCGGTCCTCGGACCGATCGGGAAGCCTGATCGGTCCCGGGACCGATCAGAGTCTTCTGGACCGATCGAGAGATGTTCGATCGGTCCAGCCGTTAGCTGATGGCTCTGGCGGCTAGTCTTCATCTTCGTTCTTCGCGGTGAGTGCAGTTATAAAGGAGTTCAAGGGCTACGATGGCGCTTTTCTTCTTCTTCCTCTCTGCTTTTTTCTGCTTCTGAGCTTTATTGAGCTCTCCGAAGCTTGCGGTGAGCTTCTTCTGGTTTTCTAGCGAGCTTGGATCCGAGAAGTTCTTGCTTCATCGAGATTCCATCGACAACGAGCAAGCAAAGTTTTATATTTCGATTGTTCTTGTTTGCTTTCTCTCGTTGTACTCCTTATTGCTATTGCAAAGTTCTTGTGGCGAGGTTTCTCCACCCATAAGGAGTTTACATTAGCTAGGACTCATCCACCAACGGATTGATAGGCTTCAGTCCACCTTAGACACGCACGAGCCGAGGGGATCATCTCCGAACCTCGTTATCTTCGTGTTGAGGCTTCGCTCTATTCTATTTCGCTTGGCTCGCTAACCCTAATCGTAGGAAGAAACGAAGAATTTGGGTCGGCTATTCACACCTCCCCACAAGTGGTATCGAGCAAGGTCGCTCTTCACGGATTAACACCCGAGGGAGCACAAGCTAGAGATGGATCAACTCGGAGAAGACATCACCATTCCACCTTTCTATTTTGGAAGGTAAGAATGAGGTATTTTCTTATGACTAACCTAGAAAACTGGAGGTGTGTGCAATTAGGTTTTACTCCTCCATTGGATAAAGAAGGAGAACTTTTGGAGAAGAAGAAGTGGACGAAGGAGCAAATCCACCAATCAACCATCAATGATGAGGTAACGAAAATCATTGAATTTTCTTTACCTAATGATGTTTTGTGTAGGATAGGTGGATATAACGATGCCAAGGAGTTGTGGAACAACTTGGCAAAGTTCCATAAGGGGAACTCCACTTCAAGCCATGAAGAGGAGTCAAGTGAGCCAAGGAGTTCACTTCATGGAGGAATGGATTTAGGAGTTGAGGGTCACTCAACATCTAAAGAAGAAGAGGAGGAGAGTTCTTCTTCAAGTTCGGAGCAAGAAGAAGAAGCTTCTACCTCCGAAAGGGATGAAGAAGAAAGTCTTCATCCATCCTCAACCCTAGGTAACTCAAGCATTTCAATTTCAAATAAATTACACATATTATGCTTTGAGTGTAGGGAATTTGGACATTACAAGAGTAAATGTCCAAAGAGGGTTAGAAAGACTCCACCGGCGCCAAAGATCAAGGAAGCCGGAGTCCCGATACGCAAGGGCAAGGACCACGTGGTGTGCTTCCAATGCAAGCGAAGGGGACATTATCGGAGCCAATGTCCGAGGGGGAGGCAATCTCACAAGGACAAGAAGACGAGCACATCGATAGGGGGAGCTAAGGCAAACCTTAAGGTAATCTCTAAGGCTCATTTTTGCAATTCAAATAGAACACATGCTAGTAGCCTTATTGCTATTGTTAATAATGGTAAGCATGATAACAATAGAAATCGATACACATGCTTAGGTGCCAAACATGTGAGCCTAGATAAGGATAACACTAGGAAAGCCAACCCTAGGATCAACTCATCTAAGGTTAGGGAGAACCTAAGTAGAAATCCCAAATCAACTAGACACATGCCTAGGAATACCTCAAAGAAAAATGAAAAATTAAAAATTGAGGTATTAGAGAAGGAGAATCAAGTCTTGAGGTCAAGACTTGATACTTTGGAAAAGGCTCTTAAAAACTTGGAGAAGTCATCTCTAGGGTTTAAGGGTCAAAAACCAATGTCCAAGGACAAGAAAGGTTTGGGTCACAAACCTAAGTCCCAAGTGGTCAAGCCCACTTATCACAATGTTCCATTCGATTATGGAACAAAATCTAGGGCTAGGAAGACCATCACCAAGGTCACAAGAGGAGTCACCCCTAGAGTTGATCTTGATGAGTCTCAAATGACCAAGGCTTCAAAGCCTAGGAGGGTCATTAGAAGGGTTGCTAGGGAAGTCATCCCTAGTGAATACTTAGTGAACCCAATGAGCTCCAATAGGTATTGGGTTCCTAGGAGCGTGATTCCATCACGCTAGATGAGTTAGGGTGTGCCAACCTTACTTGAATAGGTAGTTAACCTAATCATGGCAAAAGGTGGCACTTTAGGAATTTTCAAGGTGTGATCAAGCCTTGAAAATGAAATTAAGAATTATACCTAAGGTGATTAGGATGTGCCAATCAAATTTGAGAAATTTTTTAGAGTCAATCTAGTTGGCACATAGTGATCTAAAAGTCTTGAGGATATGATTTTAGGTCTAATACACTTAGGAATATAGAATTTATGGCAAAATGATCAAAATTATCAAAAATGGCAACTAAGACTAGAATTAGGTATTTTCTATACCTTTATATGCTATTTGTCATGTATTGTTTGTCATATGCCATGTCATGACATCATATTTATTTTATGATCATTTGAAATGTCATGATAATGCTTAGGTTATTTATATGTCATGCTTTATTAAGTTTCATACTTTATGTCATGACATCATGACATTGGCACATGTTATTATGTATGATATCATTATATGCCATGTCATCATTTCTTGCATTTATAATCAATGAAATTGATTTAAGGTTAAAAACACAATTTGATATGGAGATCAAATTGATGTTTAGAAAATGTATGAGACCTTAGCCTAAGATAACCTAAACCCATATCTCACATCAAAATTGACTTGAATGTGTTTGATACACCGTAGATGTGTGTGAGATATTAGGATGATGAGTTAGGATCAAGGTGCATGGTTCTTGTACCTAGATAAGCCTAATTCAAAATTGGGGATCATAGGGAAAGCTTGTGTACAAGTTATGTACATTTAGCCCTAAGATTGTGGTCCTAAATTAAATGGCTTAAAATCATTTTAAAATTGATTTGAAAAACCTTGATGAAGCTTTTCTAGTGATAGCATTCATCATTGAGAAAGTTGATACAAAGTTGAGTTAAACTTGAACTATTTCAAAGCTTTTAGAACTTTGTATCAAGTTTTGAAAATGGAAGTTATTTTCGTAGAAAACTATTTTTCCTTGATAGTATATGTTATGAGGAATGTATCCTCAAAATTTTACAATTTTTGGAATTTTCTGGAATTTTCTAGGAGTTTCTGAATTTCGGGAGGAAAATCAGAAATTCTGAGAAATTCAACTTGTGGGACCGACCGATCATCAGGTTCTGACTGAGAACGAGGGATCCGTTCTAATCAGGTCCGATCGGTGATGTGGTTCCGTGAGGCGAGAGAGTAGAGTGCCAAATGCTGATTTTTGATTGTTGACTGAAATTTCAGCTATGGGAGTTAGTATTTTGAAGGTTTGAAACTTGAAAGACATTGTTGGTGCAATGGTCAAGGGGAGTTGACCTTTAGGGAAATTTTACCTATTAGTCAAGGGGAGTTGACTTTTAGGGAGTTTTACTCCTAAAGACTTGAGTGATATGGGATTATCACTAAGTTAATTGTTGACCTTAGTATCAAGGGGGAAATTAAGAGTTTCAATGAAAGGTATGGGACTTTCATTAGGAAGAAACTCTTGACCTTGATTCACTATTTTTGATGTGTGTCAAAAAGGGGGAGAGTGTAGGTTTGGGGAGAATGTTCAAGGAAGAACATTAGAAAACCTAAGTTAGGTTATCGGTTTAACCTAACTTGATTATGGGTTTTGTCAAACATCAAAAAGGGGGAGATTGTTGGTGCAACCTTAGGTCAAGGTTGACCTGGTTGACCAGACTCGAGTTGACTTGACTCGAGTTGTGTTTTGATGTTTGACGAGTTATGTTTGACAATGTTTAACGTGAACAGAAATGTTTGTACCTTGATGTTTTACAAGGATACAAGCTTGGGAGATTGTGGGTGCAACCCGTGGTCAAGGTTGACCTGGTTGACCCGAGGTAAGTTGACCTGACTCAGAAAAGTCCAAGCAGGGAGCTTGGCACGGGAAAAGTCCAAGCAGGGAGTTTGGCATGGTGAAAAGTCCAAGCAGAGAGCTTGGCACGGGAAAAGTCCAAGGATGGAGACTTGGCACGGAGAAGTCCATGTATGGGAACTTGGCAAGTGGAAGTCGGAGAGGGCTCGGTAGCTCGTTCTCCGGACTGTGGTCAGAGAGGGCTCGGGAGCTCGTTCTCTGGACCGGATGGAAGTCGGAGAGGGCTCGGTAGCTCGTTCTCTGGACCGGATGTGGAAAGTCCTGGTGAGTGAAGCCGGGCAGACTGAAAGTCCTGGTGAGTGAAGCCAGGCAGTGGGAAAGTCCTGGTGAGTGAAGCCGGGCAGATTAGAAATCCTGGTGAGTGAAGCCAGGTGAAAATCCTAGTGAGTGAAGCTAGGTGAAAGTCCTGGTGAGTGAAGCCGGGCAAGGGAAAATCCAGATGGATCAAGGGTGATCGGACATCTAGTGTTGAGAAGGTCAAGTAGGTCAAGGGAGTGACCGGATACTTGACACGAAGAGAAAAGTCCAAGTGGGTCAAAGAGATTGACCGGACACTTCGTGGGGAGACTTAGCAGGTCAAGGGAGTGACCGGATGCTAAGCATGATGTACCAACAGATCACGGTTGACCGGATATTGGTTTGGAAGGTTTGGGAATTAGTTTGGGCAAAAACCAAGCTCTGGATCGATCAGTGGATCGATCCAGTGATACACTGGGTATCTGGATCGGTCTGGTGACCGATCAGTAACCAAACAGTAGCCTACTGAGTGTTATCTGATCGGTCTGCAGACCGATCAGGAAACAACGATTAGAAGGCAAGAAGTTTGGGAGAAAATCATGTTGATCGGTCCCCAGGACCGATCAGGGTCTTCCTGGACCGATCAGGAGATGTTCTGATCGGTCTAGCCCTAGCCATTGGCTCACAACGGCTAGTCTTCTGTCTTCTGTTCTTCGCAGGTGAGTGCAGGTTATAAAAGGAGTTCAAGGGCTACAGTGGCAGCACTCTCTTCTTCTTCCTCTCTGTTTTCTTCTTGCTTCTTGCAAGTTCTTCCTGGTTGCTTCTGCGAGCTTTGTTGAGCTCTCACTGCCGAAGCTTCGGGTGAGCTTCTTGCTGGTTTTCTAGCTGAGCTTGGATCCGAGAAGTTGCTGCTTCATCAGGATTCCAGTCGACAACGAGAAGGCAAGCAAAGGGTTTTACATTTCGATTGTTCTTGTTTGCTTTCTCTACTGTTGTACTCCTTATTGCTGTTGCAAAGTTCTTGTGGCGAGGTTTCTCCACCCATAAGGAGTTTACATTAGCCGGTTTTCCGGGGACTCATCCACCGACGGATTGATAGGCTTCGTCCACCTTACGGACACGCCGAGGAGTAGGAGTATCATCTCCGAATCTCGTTACATCTTCGTGTTGAGGTTTGCTTCTCCTTTTTCGTTTCTATTCGTTTTATTTCCGCTGCGTTAACCCTAATCGTAGGAAGAAACGAAGAATTTGGGTCGGCTATTCACACCCCCCCCTCTCTAGCCGCGATCATCGGTCCTAACAACTATAACACACCTAATTTAGACAAGAAATATAGGATGAGAACAGTACCAGAGAACAATTGTATCATTTTATAAAGAGTAGGGTGCTCTTTTGATAAAAAATTAATAAAGCATCCTCAAAAAAATTAATAAAGCATCCTTTGACAATTCGATAAAAAGGAACACCCTTACCCTTTTACATTTGTCTATACTTTTTTAGTAGCATATACTTCACTTTCACTAATATCTAAATCAAATATTATGTCGCTGAATTTAGAAATCTAAAATTGAGTGGTAAATTCTAAAGGCATTATTAAATCATTTTAATAATTTTATTAGAATTATGTCAATTTAATTTATTCCAATTATAACTATGAGTTGATTGATTTAATTAAATCGAGTTTTAATTAAATACCTAAGTTAAAAATTAAAAAAAAATAAAAAAAAGATCACTCATCTTCCTCAGCTGTCGCCACCCTCTTACTGACATCGTCTACCGCAGCTTGCCATCCGCTGCCCATCGTCGCCCCTGCTGCCACCTCCGGCCATCGCGTTGCCACTACTGCCCACCGTTGTTGCCCATCGTCGCCCCTACTGCCACCTCTGCCCATCGCGCTGCCGTTGCTGCCCACCACTGCTGCTGCCCACCGCCCGACTGTCGTTGCTTCGCACCGCCGCCGCTACTGCCACCTCCGCCGCCCACTATCGTTGTTGCCAACTCCGGCCGCCATAGGAAGCTTCACGGTGATCTACACGTGTGAAGGAATGTTGAGCTGCTTCTGCTGCATGCTGCCACCTTCGCACAACCCCATTATTGATCCGACACCGCTCGCCGTCCACCGCCGCCGCTTGTCGACCACCTCTGGCCACCACTCCTTCGTGTGCCACACGAACGTTCACGGTGATCTGCTTGCTGCCACCTCCGCACTGCCGAGCTTGCTTGCTCGACGGCTCTGATCTTTTCGAGGATAATTTTGAAAAAATGCTTAACCTCCGAAATTGAGAAAAACCTTGGGTGACCCATGGTTTTCTAATTCCAGCTTTGATGCCGAGATTGATAATGCTTGCTGATGTTTCGGAATCGAGAAAAACTTCGGAATCTAAAAAAACTTTGAACCAAATACGGTTATCTTGGATTACTATATGTGATACCCCTGAACCAAACACATCCTAAAATATCCATATCTCTCCTGCATGTGATGTCTTCAGGCTGGATCTCTGAATAGGTAAAAGCATGCGACCTCGCTCCGCTCCCCTCTCCAACTAGTTTAGGTGCGACGAGGTGCGGCTATCGACTCCTCAACCATGGGCGCGAGGTCGGGTATACCCTAGAATGCCTCCGTAGCCTGGTGATGAGGCTGCAACCTTGACCATCGCAGCCTAGCCACGGGCTGGTCGCGACCTCGACCTCGACCTCCCCCACAGCTTGGTCGCGAGGCTCGAGGTCACACTCAACTATTTTTTATGGTAAATTAATTTATGTTTTTCCCCTTTAGTTTGATGGATTGGTGGTGTAGTGTCCAAACCAATTATTTTAATTGAGAGGATTTATTTGATTAATTCATATTTAATTAGAATTGATTAATTTAAATAGATAGATTTAGTTAGATTTAATTAATTAAGTTATCTTATGTTTATGAAATTTGGATTGATTAATTATATTAAGTAAATGGTTGGATATAAATTTACTAAAGATATAGGAAATCCAAATTTATATCTATAAAAATTTATATGATTTATTATGTATAAAAAATTTACATGACCCATAGATATAAATATATATATAATTTATTACATATCCAAATATGTATATAAAAATTTATATGACTTAGTATGTATAAAAATTTATATGACTCATGAATATAAATATGCATAAAATTTATTACATATCCAAATATGCATATAAAAATTTACATGACTTAGTATGTATAAAAATTTATATGACCCATGGATATAAATATGTATAAAATTTATTATATATCCAAATATGTATATAAAAATTTATATGATTTAGTATGTATAAAAATTTATATGACTCATAGATATAAATATGCATAAAATTTATTACATATTCAAATATGTATATAAAAATTTAGATGACTTAGTAATTATGGCAGAAACATTCAAAGGTAAGGTTAAACATAGCAAAACCTATATAAGTGATTCCTCACCTTGGATTTTCGCCACCTCCCAACCCCTAATCCCTACCTTTAAGCCACCAGTCCCAAACTTCTTCCTCACCTTGGATTTTTCTGCCACCCTAGCTCAAGTTTTCGCCGATTTAAGCTCTAAGGGGAGGAGAAGACAAAGAGGCTTGGTAGCAAGGAATCACAGGCATGTTCGATATCTCATATCATGTATTAATTAGTTCATATAAACTATGGATGTTTAGGTACCATGGTAGATTAGATAAGTTTTGGATTAAGTTTAGTTATGTTATGTTTCTTCTTACTTCTTATCAAGATAACTTATATGTTAATTTCGAATTCTAAGTCTAGGATATATGACTTTAATCATATTTTTGATAATCTTGTAACATATATAGATTTCAGAGTTGGTTTAATTATGTTATATTTCTTCTTACTTTTTATCATGATATCTTTATACGTTATATGTTAATTTCGGATTCTAAGTCTAGGATATATTACGTTAACCATGTTTTTGATAACCTTGTAACATGTATAGATTTTGGATTTGGTTTAGTTATGCTTATGTCTCTTTTTACTTCTTATCAAGATAACTTTATATGCTATATGTAAACTTTGGATTCTAGGTTTAGGATATGTGACCTTAACCATGTTTTTGATAATCTTGAAGTACATGTTAGTTTTGGATTTTAGGGTTTAACATGCTATGACCTTAATCATGTTATTGATAACTTTACAATACATGTTCGTTTCGGATTTAAGGATAGGATGCTAAGAACTCAATCATGTGTTTTGACAACCTTGTAAGATATTGTAGTTGGATTTTAGGGTTAATATTCTATGACATTAATCATGCTTTTGATAACTTTATAACACATGATAGTTTCGGATTTTAGGGTTTAACCTACTATGCAAGTAATCATATTTATTGACCTTGTAGTATAGGTTAGTTTTAGATTTTGTAACATGTGTGATTTATCCATCTAAGCATTCTAATGTTATTAGAAGATAGCTACCATGTTTATTTAATTTAGATTTTGGTTTGGATTTATTAGGGGCATTCGGATTGTTTGCAACATGTGTGATTTATCCATCTAAGCATCCTAATATTATTAGAAGATAGTCACCATGTTTATTTAATTTAGATTTCGGTTTGGACTCATTAGGGGCATTTAGATTGTTTGTAACATGTTTGATGTATCCATCTAAGCATTCTAATGTTTTAGAATATAGCTACCATGTTTATTTAATTTGGATTTCGGTTTGGACTCATTAGGGGCATTCAAATTGTTAGTAACATGTATGATTTATCTATCTATGCACCTTAATGTTATTAGAAGATAGCAACCATATTTCTTTATTTTAGATTTTGGCGTTGGCTCATTAAGGGCATTTGGATTGTTAGTAATATGTGTGATTTATCCATCTATACACCTTAATGTTAGTAACTTGCTTGTATTTTGAAAAACATAGAATAACATGAGATACTTAGAGTTACAGCTTTTAAATTGTATAGGCTTATATTAGTACATAAATATGAATTGGGACTAAAAATATTATATTGATTAAGTTAGGTAAATTTTCACATGTTAACAACTTAGCTTTTCATAAGATTCAACTAAAAACTCTTACCTAACTTGAGCAACTAATTGAAAGCTCCTATCTTATAGATAGTCAAGCTCGAAATCAAAGTTGGACATTTCTAAAATGGCTTTTCAAAATTTATTTTGATAAAAACCTAAATATTTTGATAAATGTCATTTTTCATGCCTTCATTTCTTTTCCAATTGCATATTAACTTATTTTTGAAATTTTGACATATGAACTTGTTATTTATTATTGGATTCATTTATTATTTATTGGACTTATAGTTAACTTTTGGTTCAACTTGTAGTTTACTTTCTATAACTTTACTTCTTGACTATGATTAAGTGATGCTTGACCTATTTGGCTCAAATCTTTGACTATGATTAGACTTGAATTTTCTTTTACATTTGATTATTCTTACAATATTACACTTGACTATATGTTTTGATTTAATATTTACTCTATGTTTATATTTAACTCATTTTGATGTATGAAAAAAGGGGGAGAGAGGTAGTTTTTTTTTTTAAAAAAAAAGGTAAATACCAAGGGTTGATTTTAAATTTGTCTATTTACTTCTCAAATTTCAAGAAATCCTATATGATTATGGGAGCAAAAATTAAAGGAGAGTTATTTTCTAAATTAATATATTCATGTATGATAGAATTAATTATATTTATCTCATGCATTAAATATAAATTCCAAAACTCATTCTTTTGATTATTGCTTACTAACTTTAGCTTAGTCTTTATACAATCAAAAAAAGAGAGATTGTTAGTGCTAGATGTACAACTTTTAACCCAGAGTTTTGATATATGACTAAAGTTAAAATTAGGTTTGTTATGATCTAACGAATTAATATCAAGTGTGCAGGAGTAGGTTACTTAATAGTGGAAAAGTCCTAGTGTGTAAAATTAGGTAATGACAATGTCTTAGTAAATGAAGCTAAGTAATGGAAAAGTCTTAATGAGTAAAGTTAGGCGGTAGTGAATTTCTAGTGAGTAAAGTTACGCAACTGAAGTCTAGGTGGACTAAGCTGAAAGCTAAAACTTGGCAATGAAGTCTAGGTGGAGTAAGCTAGAAGTTGAAGCTTGACAAATGAAGTTCGAGTGGAGTCAACTGGAAGCTAAAAGCTTGACAGACAAAGTCCTAGCTAGGAGCTATCAGAATGAAGCTGAATGTTTGGTAAACAAGTCCAAGTCGAAGAAGCTGGGAGTTGTAGCTTGACAACTTAGTTTAGATGAGTTAGTTGGATGTTCAATATCTAGACCCAACTTAAGTGTGAATAACTTTAAATTAGTTTTCATACAAACAAAAAGGAGAGATTGTTGGTGCTGAAAGTATAACCTTTAACCCAAAGTTTTGATATATGACTAAGATTAAAGTTAGGTTTGTTATGATCTAATGAATTAATATTGTGTGCAGGAATAGGTTACTTCTTGACAGTGGAAAAGTCTTAGTGAGTAAAATTAAGCAACAACAAAGTCCTAGTAAGTGAAACTTAATAGTAGAAAAGTCATAATGAGTAAAGTTAAATAGTGACAAAGTCCTAGTAAGTGAAGCTAGGCAACTGAAGTCCAGGTGGAGTAAGCTAAAAGCTAAAGCATGGCAATGAAGTCTAGGTGGAGTAAGCTAAGAGCTGAAGCTTGGCAAATGAAGTCCAAGTGGAGTCAATTGGAGTCAAAGGCTTGGCAGACAAAGTCCTAGCTAGGAACTATTCGAATCAAGTTCAGGTGGAGTCAGTTGGGAGCTAAAGGTTTAGCAAACAAGTCTAAGTTGAAGAAGCTGGGAGTTATAGCTTGGCAATTCAATTTAGATAAGTCAACTGGAGGCTGAATGTCTAGACCTAACTTAAGTGCAAGTAACTTTAAATTAGTTTTCATACAATCAAAAAGGAGAGATTGTCGGTGCTGAAAGTACAACTTTTAACCTAGATTTTTAATGTATGACTAAGGTTAAAGTTAGATTTGTATGATCTAACAAATTAATATCAAGTGTGTAGGAGTAGGTTACTTGATAGTGGAAAGGTCCTAGTGAGTGAAAATAGATAATGACAAAGTCCTAGTAAGTGAAGCTAAGTAGTGGAAAATATAGGATCGAAAAGAATTTAGATATCTCCATAATTGCATGATATTGTCCACTTTGGGCCTAAGCTCTCATGGTTTTGCTCTTGGGCTCTCCCCAAAAGGTCTCATGCTAATGAAGATATCTTTTCTCTTATAAACCCATGATCTTTCCCATGTGTTTTCAATGTGGGACTATGTTTACAACCTTGCAATCCCAACAATCCCCCCTCAAATAAAGGACCACAGACTTCCCATGTCCAATCCTTGACCCACCAGGTCTTCCTGCCCCTCGGTCCACCCGACCTACTAGGACTTCCTTGCCTAACCGCAACTAGGACTTCCTGTCTGGTGTCTGGTCCTCTTGATCTGAACTTAGGCCAAACAATCTCTTAGATCTATCTCTATAGATCTGTATCCCTAGAATGCGGGATGCCTCACCTAAGTCCTTCATTGAGAAGCAACTCCCTAGCCAGGTCTTGACAGACTGAAGCAAAGGGATGCCCTTCCCAATGTGTAGTGTGTCATCCATATACAATATGAGGAAGACAACTATATCCCCTACAACCTTCTTGTAGACACAAGGCTCATCTTCGTTCTTGATGAAACCAAACTGTTTGATTGCATCATCGAATTGAAGATTCCAGCTCCGAGAAGCTTGCTTTAGTCCATAATGGACCTGTGCAGCTTGCATACTCTGTTAGTATGCTGTGGATCTACAAAACCCTCAGGTTGTGTCATGTACACATCCTCGAGTAGGTTTCCATTCAGAAACGCGGTTTTGACATCCATCTGTCATATCTCATAGTCATGGTAAGCTGCAATAGCAAGCATGATCCGAATGGACTTAAACATCGCTACTGGAGAAAATATTTCATCATAGTCAATACCATGAATCTGCTTGAAACCTTTAGCTACCAAGCGACCCTTATAGATAAGTCCATCCATGTCAGTCTTTCTCTTAAAGACCCACTTACACCCAATAGGTTTTACCCCTTCAGGTGGATCAACCAAAGTTCATACTTGGTTGGTGTACATGGATTCCATCTCGGATCTCATGGCCTCTAGCCATTTCTCAGAATCTGGTCTCATCACAGCTTCCTAATAGGTGGTAGGCTCATCCTCTATGAGCACAACGTCATCATGGTCAGACAAGAGAAATGAGTATCTCTCAGGCTGATGATGTACCTTATCAGACCTGCGAAGAGGTATGTCTACTTGAACTGGTTGTTGTTCCTCAACTCTTTGTGGAACAACATCATCCACAACACTTTGTGGTTCCAGTTCAACTTCCATCGAGGCTTCAGTGCTATGGTCCGCATCTTGAACTTCTTCAAGATCGAACGTACTCCCACTAGTCTTTCTAGAAACAAAGTCCCTTTCTAGAAAGACCCCAGTCTTTGCCACAACTACCTTGTGCTGATTGGGAATGTAGAAGTAATATCCCTTAGTCTCCTTGGGATATCTAATGAAATAACACTTGTCGGATTTGGGTCCTAACTTGTCTGAGACTTGAAGTCGAACGTAAGCCTCACAACCCCAAATCCTCATGAAAGACACCTGGGCATCTCTCCCAGTCCATATCCTATATGGTGTCTTTATCACAGCCTTGGATGGAACTCGGTTGAGTATAAAAGCTGCCGTGTCTAGAGCATAGCCCCAAAGGAATGTCGGAAGATCTGTGTGACTCATCATAGATCGTACCATATCTAATAGGGTACGATTCCTCATTTCGGATACACCATTCCACTGTGGTGTTCCAAGAGGAGTAAGTTGGGATAGAATCTCACACTCAGCTAGGTAGTCACGAAACTCATGGCTAAGGTATTCTCCACCTCGATCTGATTGAAGTATCTTAATACTCTTGCCAAGCTGGTTCTGTACTTCATTCTTGAATTCTTTGAACTTTTCAAAGGATTCAGACTTATGTGTCATCAAGTACACATAACCATATCTACTGAAGTCATCAGTAAATGTGATGAAGTACCTATAACCGCCTCTAGTAGCGATATTGAAAGGGCCACATACATCACTATGTATAAGTCCTAACAAATCAGTCGCTCTTTCGCTGTGCCCACTAAAGGGAGTCTTGGTCATCTTGCCTAGTAGGCATGACTCGCACGTCTCATAAGATTCAAAATCAAATGAGTCCAGCAAACCATCCTTATGGAGCTGGAATAAGCGCTTGTCATTTATATGACCTAAGCGACAGTGCCAGAGATAGGTTTGGTTCAGGTCATTTGACTTGAACCTCTTGGTATTTATGTTATAGATAGGGCTTTCAAGGTCTAGAATGTAGAGTCCGTTCATCAGAGGTGCACTACAATAGAACATATCTTTTAAATAAACAGAACAACATTTGTCCTTTATAATAAAAGAGAAACCTTTCTTGTCCAAACAAGAAACTGAAATTCTGTTCTTTGTTAATGCAGGCACATAACAACATTCATCTAATTCTAATACAAGCCCGGAGGCGAGATAGATGATAAGTTCCTACAGCAGCTGCAACTCGTGCTCCATTGCCTACACGTAGGTCCACCTCGCCCTTCGCCAATGCCCTGCTATTTCTGCGTCGCACATTAGTACAAATGTGAGCGCGATCCGTATCTAATACCCATGATGAAATAGATAGATTGACTTCATAACATATATACACTGAAGTAAGTCTCACCTTCTTCTTAAGATCTTGTACACCTTTCCTTCCGATCATCGCGCTGTAGCAGCGGTGCGTAGTTATCCTTGGCTCAGCTTCGGGACCTGCCTTTGCTTGGGACTTTCCTTTGCTTTGCTTGCCCGCCCTTGTGAACCATCGAAACATAGTGGCTTGCTTTCTTAATTCGTTCAGCTAGCTTAACATGTTAAGCACTCAACTTGTCAATTTCGTTCATATTGTAGTTTAGAAGCCTGATTATAGCTATCCGCAAGGATTGCAAGATCAGTCATCGCCTCATTGGCCGCGCGGGAATCTCAACCTCTGTGTTTCTATGTACTCAATCATTTTGAGTACATGAGGCCTATGGGGCCTCGACATCTTGCACTGAAATAGTGCCCTTGAGATCTCAAATCTCTCATGCCGCGCTTGTCCTTGATACAATTGGCGAAGATGTTCAACCATATCGTGGCGCTCATCAACTCGTGTTGCTCGAAGCTCGAGTTCATGGTATGAGCATTAGAGGGACACATCTACGTCATCTCTTGATGCTTCTTATAAGCATCTTTGTCACTGGCATTGGCGGAGGAGCCTCGGAATGGCTCAGCGATTACGTTCCTGGGTGAGAACTATTCTCAAGTTCCTGTACCAGTCCAGGAAATTTGCTCCGTTGAGCTTGTCCTTCTCAAGGACAGATCGTAGGGAGAAAGTGTTCGTATTTGACGTCATGGTTATCTACAACAGAAAAATATAGAAAATAAATATCATATTCTTTTTAATCATTTAATTAGGCCTTTAGCTAAATGATGCTCCCACTAAATTCTATAATTCATGTGGGACAAGATCCACATCATACTAACCCTTGAGTTAGCTTTGGCTAAATCGCCCAAGACTTAGTATGATCGGTAGGTAACAATTTACCAATTACATCTCTATGCAACTCTTGTTTATAGGATCATTATCCGCAGTTATATTAAAACTTGAGTTAGTTTTGGCTAATACGCCCAAGAATTAATATAAATGTGATTTATGTCCTATCTTTCCAACCATTGGAAGAATGCCTATAGTTGTACTCGATCCAACCGAGTTAACTAGGAATACTCAATCTAATTGAGTTTGTATTCGCCCATGTGTTGATAAGCGGGACCAAGATTGTCCCTCCGTACCCTACCAAGATAATATGTATTGCTCTGCTTTAGCACATTCAACAACACATGTGATCGAGGTAGTGATAGGTATCACGACATGGTAGGCATTAGAGTTGACGCGATTTAGATCTAATCTAATCGTTGATGAGTATCAAATTCATGATAGATCTAATTTAATCGAAAGGGTGCATCTTGTACACGATTTAAATCTAATCTAATCGTTAGGCACTAATTAATTACTAATCATGCATCACATACACACAAGCAATTAATTTAAATTAATTTGTGATTAGTCATGACCCTACTACGATCTTCTCAAGCCAATGAGAAAATCGGATGGTCAACCTAGGGTCAACAGCTTCTCAAGCTCCTCCTTTTGACCACCTTGTGTTGCTCGCGCCCTCCTCGTAACTCCATCTCGAGTGGACCTTCCACAGCTCCAATTTTGTACATTACAATTTTGAAACTCGAGTTACATTCGAGTCTAAACTAATTTACAACAAGAATAAATAATAGAGAAAGGCACGACACGCAGGTCGCGTATCAAAAATACAACATACACAATCACATGACGGCACGCAGGCCGTATTATGAATTACAACACAAAATATATCAATCCAATTGGGTCTTTTTAGGTCATGACTATCACAAATTATATATAATTCTAAATTATGTATTTTCTAAAATTTTCTGCAATTTTAATACCAATTTTTACGAGTAAAAATTCCCGGCGGTCCCGTTTAGCGATTTTCGGGCGCAATCGCGGAACGAATCCCCTTGCGGGGCCAGGGGCAGCGCCCCTACCCGCAATCTAACCATCGCGAGTGTCCCTAAGCGATCCTACAGCGCCTTAGCCCGCTGTCCCAAAAGGTTTTGGGGCGAAACCTTGCCGTTTCGGAAAAATCTTCTCGGTAGTCGAAGCCTACAAGTGTATAAACACTTGTGCTTCGCTTCTACGAGAAAAGTACTCATAAAAACCATAAAAACTTAAATTTACAGAAAATCACAGAAGCTATATTTTTTCATAAAAATCAAATTAAACTCGTATAAGTCACCGCATTTTCGCGTCGCGGAAACCCCGAAAGCCCCGCCACCGGATCCGTGCGAAGAATAAAACTTCGAAAACATTACGAGTACGAGTTTACAAACTCTAGATCTACATTAGAGTATGAGTTTTACCCTTGATGCGTGCCTTTCGCGAATCCTGCTCGCCCAATGGTGCCGGATCTCAAGATTGTCAAAGTAGACAACCCTCTAGAAGTATCCACACGAACACAAGAAGGAGATCACCAAACTAAAGTGTGCTAGCACCTTAGTAGGGTTCGGCAAGATGAGGAGAGGAAGAGCAAGAAGAGAGAGCACTAGGAGGAAGAAGATGAGAGTTACTCTTGCAAAAATGAAACTCATTCAAGCAATAAAGTGGTCGGCCACACTTATGTGGTTTGTAACCTCCATGGGATACCAAGAGTCACAACTCTTGGTAACTCCCATGAGGTGGCATCCCACTTAAGCAATCATGATGATGTAGAGCATCATCATTGGCCCACTCAATGCCAACTCACCAATGAGGTGGCATAAAGTCAAGTCAAACTTGACTCTTCATCTTCCTCTCAAGTCAAGTCAAACTTGACTTAATCTCTCTCATGGTTGATCTAATCCAACCATTTAATTCAAGCCAATTTAATATAATGAATCTAATTCATTTAATTAAATTGATTCAATGAGTCATAATCTAAATTAGACTCATTAAACACATGAATCAACTTGAGTCCAACTCAATTAGCCCAATTAGGATTACTCTTAATCCAATTTGATTCATCACATGAATCTAATCCTCTTGGTTCATCATATGAACCTAATTGTTGGTGCAACCTTAGGTCAAGGTTGACCTGGTTGACCCGACTCGAGTTGACTTGACTCGAGTTGTATTTTGATGTTTGACTTGGGAAGATTGTTGATGTAACCTTAGGTCAAGATTGATCTAGTTGAGTTGTATGTTGATGTTTGTCGAGAAGAGAGTTCTATTCTTGATGTTTGACAAGAATAGATGTTTGGGAAATTGTTGGTGCAACCATAGGTCAAGGTTGACTTGGTTGACCTGATTCGGGAAAAGTCCAAGCAGGGAGCTTGGCACGCGAAAAGTCCAAGTATGGAGACTTGGCACTGGAAAAGTCCAAGCAGGGAGCGGGGAAAGTCCAAACAGGGAGTTTGGCGCAGGGGAAAGACCTAGTGAGTGAAGCTAGGCAGTTTGGAAATCCTGGTGAGTGAAGCCAGGTGAAAGTCCTGGTGAGTGAAGCCAGGCAAGGGAAAGACCTAGTGAGTGAAGCTAGGCAGATTGGAAATCCTGGTGAGTGAAGCCAGGTGAAAACCCTAGTGAGTGAAGCTAGGTGAAAGTCCTGGTGAGTGAAGCCGGGCAAGGGAAAATCCAGATGGATCAAGGGTGATCGGACATCTGGTGTTGAGAAGGTCAAGTAGGTCAAGGGAGTGACCGGATACTTGACACGAAGAGGAAAGTCCAAGTGGGTCAAAGGGATTGACCGGACACTTGGTTCGGAGTCTTAGCAGGTCAAGGGAGTGACCGGATGCTAAGCATGATGTACCAATAGGTCAAGGTTGACCGAATGTTGGTTTGGAAGGTTTGGGACTTGGTTTGGGCAAAAACCAAGTCACTAGGTATATGATCGGTCTGGTGACCGATCGGATCGATGTGCTTGATCGCGGTATCGCGGCCTCGATCTTCCGACCGATCGAGCTCGAAGACGCCGATCGGCGTGGACCGATCAGAGCTTGATCGGTCGTGGCGACCGATCGAGAGACGATGTCGCGAAGCACGCCAAGAGTTGGGATCGGGGGACCGATCCGTTGATCGGTCCACGAGCATCGATCGAGTCGCACAAGGTTACGCGGATCGACCGATCGGTGGGACCGATCAGCGTAAGGCACGATCATCCACGACCGATCGAGGTTCTAGCTGCTGGTCGCAAACGCTAGTTTCTTCATTGCTTCTTCTTCGCAGTATAAAAATCGAGGCATCTTACGTGCAATTACTTTCTTCTTCTTCTTGTCTGAAGATTTGTGGTGATAAGAGCTCGTTGAGTTCCTTCCGAAGCTTCGTCGTGAGCTTCCCGACTGCACTGCGCTCTTAGAGTTTTTGAACTCCGACGAAAGCAGATTGCAAGAGTAGAGTGCTTATGTATTCTTATTGTATTTCTTGCTTATTCTTTGTACTTGTACTCTTTGTTTTCTGTTGCAAACGTTTGTGGCGAGGTTTCTCCACCCACAAGGAGTATATTGTATTAGCCGGTTCTCCGGGGACTCATCCACCACCTTACGGACACGCCGAGGAGTAGGAGCCCTAATCTCCGAACCTCGTTACATCGGTTTGTTTGAGGTTTGTTTTTCTTCTCCTTAGTTTCTTCCTTGTATTTCCGCTGCACTAACCTAATCGTAGGAAGAAACGAGTAATTTGGGGCGGCTATTCACACCCCCCCTCTCTAGCCGAGTACGAAGGATTCTAACACTAATCTCCATCTAATTGTCCTTAGTGTGTGACCCTATAGGTTCTTGTAACGTTGGCAATGCCCCTAAACCCATTTAGGAGCATAAGTAATGAGCGGTATCTAGCAACACATCATTACTACCCAAGTTACAAGAATGTTGAGATCCAACATCACCTTGTGACTACTAATTGTGACCTCTCACAATATGTGTCCTTCTATCCTAGACATCTAGATTGATCAATGTGAGGCATAGACCGTGTCATCCTCGACCAATCTAAATCTTGATCTCCAAGTAGACTCACTAAATCAAATGAGCTCAATATCTCATATTGACTCATTTGGGCATAACCATGCACCGTGGTCTCACTCTATCAAGAATATCGATGTCGCTCCCGTCATATAGGAGGGATAGATCTCATCTACATCACTCACATCCCTCTGCATAATTTGTTTTATAGTCCACCCAGTTACGGGTGACGTTTGACGAAACCAAAGTACATAATTCCTTATCTAGGGAACCATGGTGACTTCAGGTCTAAGGACTAGTAGTCATACTAATAGCCACATGAGAAAGTATATGACACTCATATAACGATCCATGATACTTTCTCATGGCGGGTCATTCAGTATACATTCTCCAATGTATACCCATGTGTCAACTTGATATCTCTATATCCATGACTTGTGAGATCAAGTCATCGAGTTGACCTACATGTTAGTCTTATTGCATTAACATTGTCCCTGAATGTTAATACTTGACTAGGAATGATTAAGAGTAGTGTCCCCTATATCATCTCACTATCGGTTCAACTAACCGATTGATATAGGTGAGAACCTTTCTACTCAAGGATGCTATTATACTTAGTTTATTTGGTACCAATACAAGTAAGTATAATAACAAAAAACAAATGTCTTTATTTATATGAGAATATGATACAACAAGTCTATAATATAATCATCAAATGATTGATTATAGGACTCTAACTAACACTCTCTGACTTATGTTCTCTTGAATAAATTGTAAAGATTGATTTTTTTACTTCAGTGGTTAATTTATTTTTATAAATATATAAATTCAAAGAAATGAGATAGTATTGGCCGAGGATAATTACTTATGTCTGACAAAATGTTAAATTTAAATAGAAATTCAAGGACCGATATATATATATATATATATATATATATATATATATATATATATATATATATATATATATATATATATATATATATATATATATATATATATATATATATATATATATATATATATATATATATATATTCTTTCTAAATACCAACTCTATGTCAAAATATATATATCCTCAAATATGTTATGATTCCTTATTAGTCATGAATAGAAATTCAAGGACCGATATATATATATATTTGTATCTTCTGAATACTAACTCTATGTCAAAATATATATATCCTCAAATATGTTGTGATTTCTTACTAGCCATATACCATGAATCAAGGTAAATACAGCAGGGTGACAAGCTCATCAAACTAGTAGTCCCTCGGTACTGGAGCCTGAACACTAACAGTATTTGTCAATAAGTGGATATCTCCTGTCACATCTGCAACCATCTAAGTCTCCTCCCCAATAGGTTGATAAGCTAAAAATGCATATGCTCTAGTGTCTTCTCCAAGTTACCTTATTAATTAATCGAAAAGTACGACAGACGATTCAAAAGTCTAATATCTTTTAATTATAAATTTTATTTAGAAAAAAAATATCTATAAATATATTATAACTAAGTATTAAACTGTAAATATCTAAAAGACAACTATCACTGTAACATAACCCAGGTTACTTTAATGATTAATAGATTTCTACTAGAGGAGTCACAGTGTATGCAACAAACCGTGATGTAGAATTGTATACTTTTGACGTATGTAAAATCTCCTATGTGCTTTTTTGCAGTCATACAGTTTGCTTAATGCCAAATAGCACCTTGTCTACAATATTTGGAGTCTTTTTATTAACTTTTCACATTACAAATTGCAGACATGCCCGAATTACCAGGAAAACAAGATTTACCTGGAACAGATTAACATGTCAAAATAACAATTTTGATTTGAAAGTGCCTTGTTTAAAGTACTGAATGGTAACATCTTGGACGGAGCAAAGGGTTACAAACAGAACCGGTCAAATTAATTAAATCAAAATCGGATCAATTAAATTTTTTAAGACAGATTGAACCAACCAAATTTTATCATAAAAAATGAATAAATCAAACCAATAAAAAATTAATTAATTTTGTCAATTATGGAATAAACCAAACTTTATGGCAATCGACTCGTACTGCACATCAGTCCACTACTATTAGCTGGAGCTAGAATTGAAGCGGGTGATTTTTAAGATTTTTTTTTAAAACAAATCTATTTAGATATACTAGTCAACTGATATCAGTCCACTAGTACCGATTTATTTTATTTAATTAGTTTAACTAAAATTTAAATTTAAAAAATAAAACAACTGAAAAGACCGATATAATCAAGATTGTTTAAAACATTCAATTAAATGTTCAGATAAACCCAACATACGGTTTAACTCCCGAGCCCAATTTTATAATGTTCGAACTTATTTAAAAAGGTAACGTGTCAAACCAATCAAACCTAAAATAAATTAAGTCTTTAAATAATTGTATAAGTTTTACTTAATTTCTTTTTTATAAACTTAAACTTGATTCATTTAAATATTATCAAACTCTAAATCCGAATTTATTTGATTATTTACATTTTTTATATTTTAACTTTATTGGATTAGATATTAAGTTTGATAATATAAATTTATTTGTTTACTTTAAAAATATATTTATTTACCAAATTAATAATAATTTTCTTGATGAACATGATTCCCGAATATTATTCATAAATATTGTTCACGAACGTTAACGAGTTAACATTTATGTGTCAAACTTATTTGTTTAATTAAATGAGTTGTTCAAACATTTTCATTTAATCAATCTGGTATATATTGATCGAACATAAATAAATTCTTACCAAACCAAATACTATATTTGTTCATGAACATTCGATTCATTTACAACCCTAACCCACCTTTCCAATTCAATCAATTCAGTTCTTTATTTCGATTTAACTAAAATTTTGATCAAGACGAATTGGTTTCCTATGATTCTAGAAATTTCGATAACAACATTCCGCCCATGAATTTGTTACCAAAATTACAAGAGTAAAACTTTAAAAGCTGAAATTTTCAATCATCGTTTCAAAATGGCTGCAGCAATAAAAACACACTGAAGGTGGATACCAAATAATGTAAAGGAGTGAGCGTTGCCTCAAACAGCCACCAACCGTATAGATGGAGTTGAAGTAATTTTGATGAGATGAAAAAGAAATTTATCCAGTGGATTGACAGATGCGAACTGGTCGATGAGGTTTTGGAGCTGCAATAAATAGAATATCAGTGAGCATCAGTATGATAACGTCAATAGGAGAGAGTGATCTGAATAAGTAATGATTTTAACAACAAAAGGAAGCAGGGAGGACAATTTGTTGCCTATAAAAATCATGATACCAAATAGTGAAAGATATACTGAATGTTAGATGTGAAAAAGAAATAATGAATCTTCTGATAATCTCAAACAACAAACAAGTTCATAGATCAGTTAATTAGATAGGAAATGACTATCAGATATTGCATCCAATTCCGCTAACATGAGGTCCAGTGTTCCAGGATTTCAATTATAGCATTGATAAATACAGATAAAATTATTCAAAAAATAAATGGGTTCACATAATATATAATGATTGATTGATGCAACAAAGTTGACTGTCAAGAGATTCAAATAAATCATATATGGACAATATTAAATAAGAAAAGTATATTGGTGGGAGTTACCATTTGGATTTCCTTGTTCATAGAAACATCTAAAAAGAGCAACAGCCTCATCTGCCATAACTCCTCCTTTACATTCAAAGCCCTTGCCCGGTAAAGCACCTCTACGAGTAAAGAGAACTATGAGCTTGGCTCAAAAAAACTTGAAAATGATTTACACTAAAATAAAGGGGGAAACATGAAAATAATGGCTACGAAATATTCATGGAAGGTAAATTATAGAGAAATAGACACAGATTCATCAATGAGCATTAAGACATGCTTAATTACTTCAATGACCTCTTCAACAAGCCAAGAAATATAAACCCGATACATACTACATAGATGAGAAATTTAACTGCACCATGCATTTTTTCCTTGTTTGTTTTGTTAAATTCTCATATCTCTATGTCCAAAGAAGCTTCAAACCATTGGGATGGCAGAACACAGATGAGAAGTCTAAGAAAATTACTTTTTCATCAAAAATAAGAAAAGAGCATAAGCAAGGGCTCAAAACAAAAGAAAGCACTAGGCAGACTTGTAATTAACTTTGCAAGTTCCTCTTGCCCTCTATACAAGATATATAGAATTGTCATGGAGTTCGACCATATGATGTTTAAATTTCATTGTTTCTTTAAGGGGGAAAAGGATCAATTTAAAAGTAAACCTTGGCAATTTCTTAGCGATCTCATGAAGGGATAAAATAGATCCACAGCCTCCGAACTTGTCATTAGCACAGCCATAAAATACTTTCCTTATGCCTATATGAAAGCCATTAAGAGGAACAAATAACAGACCAGTAACTGAAAGTACAAAAATCCAAACAGGGTATCTTTAGCGAACCAAGAATGGACAAGGCTGTTGCACACATGATGCATGGTTCACAGGTAACATAAAGATCGCATTCCGACAATCTATCTGCAACTTCCAATTGATTAAAACCAATCTTTTGCCACTCTTCAAGCAAAGTATCGATAGCTTCCATTTCTGCATGTCTAGTAGCCTGAATATACAAGGGAAAAACACCGGCATCAACGTTCATCCAATTAAACAGCCTAATTTACAAGGCATATGAAAATATTTTAAGCCTTTAGCCATGTTGAGGTGGACAAGTGAAATATGTCTAATGGCAATTAACTAATCATTGCAAGGATGGAACATAACACTGACAAACTTTGCAGGATAAGAACAAACTATTTGTTTCATTTCCCTACGGATAAACAATTCCAGTGAGGAATACATGACTAGCATAGAAGAGTGGCAAGTATATAGGAAAGCATCTATTAGAAGAATCCTAAAAAATAGAATTGGACTAATACTTTTTCTCCATTTTCTTTAGCAAAAAAAAAAGAGTAGGAAAATAAAGATAAAGAAACCATATTCTGCTAGAGTTATTCTATGTATTACATCCATTCGATTTGGGTGAAAATTTTGTTTTCAATAATATAGGACAGTCCGATGCAAGAAGCCCTGTCGAAAAGTCGATTGTATGCAGCCGTACTTGCTTTGCAAAAAGTTGTTTCCGAGACTCGAACTCTGACCTCTAGATCACATGACAATAATTTTACTGTTGCGCCAAAGTTTCCCTTCTTCATAAATAATAGAGCTCGATTCATCCTTGAAAAAAAAAATTCAAATCTACTTTTTCATTTATGGTAGAGTTTTCCTAGTTACTTTGGAGTAAGGAAAGAGGTAGAGAAATTTAAAATTTAAAATTATATATATATATATATATATATATATATATATATATAGAGAGAGAGAGAGAGAGAGAGAGAGAGAGAGAGAGAGTTGATATGCTCCCTAACTCTCGTTGCATGACTATGCAGTGCTCCGTCAAATTTTTTTTATTTTCACTGTAGCAGTGCCTCGTCAACATTAAAAAAAAGCCTAAACTATTTTCCACACTGTAGCAGCTACGATTTCGTAGCTGCTACAATATGGTTAGACCACAAACCAAAACGTAGTAGCAGCTATGAAATCGTAGCTACTATGTATCAAGACCAGAGCGTTGTAGTAGCTACGATTTTGTAACTGTTGTATAACATGGTTAACACTAGAATGTTGTAGCGGCTACGATTTCGTAGCTGCTATAATGTGGTTAGACTAGAGCATTATAACCGCTACAAAATCATAGCTACTAACAACGTGGTAGGACCACAAACAAGAACGTTATAGTAGTTACAGTTCCGTAGCTGCTACAACACTGTATCTGCTAATTCTGACGGGGCGCTGCTATAGTAGAAAAATTAAAAAAATAGTGACGAAGGACTGCTACAGTGAAAATCGAGCACAGTCGCAATCAGGGAGCATATCATCTCTCTCTCTCTCTCTCTCTCTATATATATATATATAAATATATATATATAATAGAGAGAGAGCTGATATGCTCCCCAACTCTCGTTACATGACTATGCACGATTTTCACTGTAGCAGTGCTCCATCAAATTTTTTTTATTTTTCTACTGTAGCAGTGCCTCGTCAGCATTAAAAAAAAACTAAACTATTTTTCACGCTGTAGCAACTACGATTTCGTTCCTCCCTCTAAAAGTAACATTGAAAACTCTACTTCTTACTTTCCCACTAAGGAAACTAAAATAAGAAAAATATTTTTCAATCCTTTTCATATATAAGTTTATTCTCTATCCTCTTTTTTTCCTAACTGTTTCCTTTCATAGAAGAAAACAAAACCTAAAAGAATATGAAATTGATCAGCAAAGTATGCAAACAAGTTTGGTTCATTTTGTTACACTTGGCTATTAAAAACCATGAGTAGACTTCTAAGCGATGTAAAACAAGTAGAAATATTGATTACTACAAATACTGTCTGTCACTTTCTTTAAAAACCTACTCAATGAAACTATTTTTCACAAGTACACAACTAATTTAATGATTTATGGGAATCCAAGACCCAATGTAAGATCTTTGTCCATGCCAACAAACAATTTCTCGGTAGAATCAAGCTTCTCCTAGTAAGATGATTCTAATTCTTTTCTAAAATAAATCTTCACAACATAAAATCTAACGAGGGTGAAAGATCCAATCAGGAACTAAATTGGTAGCCATATGATGTCGACTCAACATTTATCATATGATCTATGCTATGATATGTTTGAGATACTTAGATTTTGTAAAGAGCATTTATTTGCCCAAAGAATTCAAAAGTAGTGACTAACTGACTTTAATTTCACATCCATAAGGCAAAATTTTCTTCTCCGATGCTGCTATTAGTATAACTAAAAAAAATGCCACTATTTATCCAGCTTCTACATATTTCGCTTTATCTTGGGCAGAAGTAAAAATAGGAAGAGGATGTGTGTTTCTGATTGACAAATAAATTGACATGGAATGTAAATAATGCGAAAGCATAGATTAACCTCTTACACATCAAGATCTACATGATCAGAAGTGAAGGTATCAATTAGGTAGCAAATGGAATTCACTAAATTAGTTAATTACACGTGTTAAAGATGTGAAGGGTGAATCATTGTACATTTTAATTAGTGTTCATATATCAGCAATTGAGGGTTATCCTTGAAAGGGGGAGGGAGCAAATGTAGCAATTTTTTATTAAGTTGAACAACAGGAAGTAACTACTAAAGTTTCAAAACAAATTAACTTGTAATCCTTGAAAGGATATGCCACACGTATGATACTACAAACAGTAAGAGGCTTGTAAGAACTCTAGGTAATGGATGTAGCTTCTGGAACACTTGTGGCACCTTTTAACTCAAATAAAATTTGAAAGGACGTGAAACTACATAGCAGATTTGAGTTACAGTTTCAGTAAATGTAGCAAGCTAGTGACATCAATCAGAGAAAAAGAAAACAAAAGAAAAGGAGTAGAATAGATCTGAGACATACATTCCTTGTTGCGGAGGTATGGTTGCTACCTGAAGAGATAACTTCTCCATCCTTCACTACAACACACCTAATGGAACAAAAATTCTAAATAACAGAACAGGGTGCCTAAAACAACTGGTATTCCAAGTAAATGTTATCATGGTTATGATGTTACATTGCAACTTGTCATCAAATATTGAGATGATAAAATTGGAATACATCCAAAAGTATCCAAGGAACAACAATAGTACTCAACATCAGACTATCCAGAAATTGGAAAACATACACAAATGTATCCAAGGAACAACAATTATAGTCAACATCAGCTGCCTTAAAATATAAACATGTGGCTGTACAGAAAAGAAGTGTAAAGGTGTAACAAGAAAAACCCCTACAATCACAAAAGCTTCTAGAATCATGCCTTATTTACATTAACAATTGCACCCTCCCTTAATACATTCTGAGCTCCAGAAAACAAGTCTAACAAACCAAACACAGTTTGACACAATTAAAAAACACACAACGCCACCTTAACAATTAAAAGCAGAGTTATCCTTCATATATGATGACAAGACTCCACCTAGTGGGATAAGACTTGGTTGTTATTGTATATGATGACAATGATCTAGTTTGGACACTAGCCTTAAATGCTATTAGAAAAAATGACTAGAGAACAAAATGGAACTTCAAATGCATGATCTTTTTAAGTGACAAACAATTCATCAACAATAATTAGTAGAGTTTCCTAAGGAACACTCCAAGTAAAAATGCCCAGAGGACTTATTGGATATCTAACATAATTATGACATAAATCACTACTAAGAAAGGGAAATGATAATTGATAACAAGATGAACCGTCCACTGAGTCAAAAGAATTAAAAGGTAAACAAACATCACACAGAGAAACACTATACTTACCCAACTGGAACTTCTAGCTTTTCCAGTGCAAGCCTAGCCTGATGAATTAAGAACCAAAAAAATTAGCATCATATTTGTAGTATGAGAAAAAGTAAGCCTATAAGATATAGCAAAAAATATCCAGTCACTCAAAATAGCACTTAAGTCTTTCTTGTGGTGTTTTTGCCAGAGTGAGAGGACCGGAAAATGGATGAATGAATGAGCCGATGGATATTGTTTAATCTATTCTTCCACTCATTCATTGAGATAAATGAATGAATGGAATGACTAGTTTATTCCTCCATCAATTCACCCATTCAGTTGAAGTAAAAATTGAAGGATAACTAAAATTGAAATAATCATAATAATAATAGCCTCCTCTCCATAGCTCCTTTCTGGTGTTCTCTCATTTCATCCAACCAACTTCCAAATACTCCCAACTCTCTTTCAATTTGTAAACATAAACATTTAATTAGTTTGAGAATAATTTGTGCGGCCTTGTGGCATATGATGTAATCTGGAAACTAATCAATGATTAACAATTAAAACAATAAGGTAAGACCATTCCACTGTGGTTGAATTTCATGCAGCCACATGCATCAAATAAATTTCTGGGCTGCAACAAAATAAGTTCTGGAAAATATAGAAAACACAACTCTATCAAGCATGTAGCAACTTATTAGTTTTAGGCTCTGCTTGTTTTGTGTAACATGTTTTCTTAGGAAATATTATTCATTTTCCAGTCTTTGGTACAATGTAATAGATAGTCAAAGAAAATATGGAAATTTTGGCGGCAAATGAGTTTATCTCAAAATGAGTGGAAATCATTTTCCTCCCCCAATGGGCAACCCTCTGCTCTAATTAGTAAACCTTATCCGCATTCCACTCTCTACCATTGTCTGTGAGGCCTCCACTCTCATCCTTGAATCATTTGAAGCCGTACATGAGCCTTCCACCAACTAATCTTATCCTTCATGTAAATAAGTGGCTAAATAGTGTTTCATTTATCCTTCCACTTGTTTCCTGTGAGAATTGTTAAATATTGTTCCAAGGATGTTTAAATATTGTTTAATCATACTTCTACTTTTTTACTTAAAGGATATGGTTGAGTGACGATATATGTGACCTGCATGACTCGTCCGGTCGTGCTCAGCTCACTTAGTTGGAACACCTATATCATTCATACCCACCCAATCGTGCTTGCCTAATCTGCCTAAATCGAGTGGCCCTTCCTTGTCATTCAACCCACTCGGTAACCCACCTCTTAGACCAACAGTCAACCCACCTGATTGGACTCATCAAACTAGCTGACGCAACTAATCTAGCTTACTCAACCCATTCAAGGTAAACAGGCTCTTAGCCATCTCCAACATAGACAAATCCCTCCTCTGCCCTTCACCCTCATCCGTGAGTCCACCCTTATTAGAAAAAGGGGAAAATATTTCATCTATGTGTGAAACAAACGATGTGTTAAGTGTGACTTCAAAACACATACGAAGACTATGTGCGCAAAGAAAAATGATAGAAATGTAATAAACTAGGAGAATATAAGGATAAATACATTGCATGAATCGAAAATCTAACTTGTCTTCTTGATATTATTTAAGGACCTTAGAGGTTTTAGACAATGTGAAATGAAGAAATCAACCAATGTTGTCGACAAAGTCAAGTATTGTTAATGGTTGTTGATTATAAGATGAAATCAAATAAAATAAAATTGAGGGTAAAAAGATATGTAAAAAAATAATATAATATAAACCTCCTATGTCCACCCAAAGTGAGTGTACTGGAAGTTAATAAATCAGAATCTTTAAACTTCAACTTATTCAAGCTGATTCATCCATTCTTCCAACCTAAGAGATGAAAGAATGGGTACATGAGTTCATGTGTCCTCTCATTCATCCATACTTCGACTTATCCATCCAATCAACCATCTAGTGGTGAAATTTTTTTGGAGCTATGGGCTTCATCAGGTTATGTTATGTTGGCTTGAGATGCATTCATGTTCAGAAAAGGAATGAGGTGCAAACACACGTTCAAGTACAAAACTATATTTGTTGGTGCGACTAAAATGTATCATATTAGTTATCCATTAATGGGGATATTGTATCAGCATGGGCAAATGTTACTATTTCATGTTGACAAGGTTTCAAATGGCATCAACCAAGACATGGTCAATCGTGGCTGACATCGTCCAAAGCCAACAAAGACAAGAAGATTCTCTTGCCACACCTCACACTTTGATTCCAATAATCAATGGGTAAAAGGAGCAAAGAGGGGAAGAGTAGAAGCACCAATAAATGGTAATTGGCCCAAATAGGAAGATTTTCTTTCCATGGCTAATACTTCAATTGTGTGGCATTCATAGGGGAAGGAGATGAAACACTAACAAGTGAGGGGAAGGGAAGCAAAAATGCACCAACCGGAGCACAAGCAATAGCAAAGAAGAGTGCAAAGAAGAGTAATAAAAACATCAGACAAACCAAGATATATCCATATCTTGTACCTATACCTGTTCAAATTTCAAATGTTTACAAGGTTATGTTTATGGACATGAGAAGAAATTAATTCAAATATTAGATATCTTGGAAGAACTATTTAATATGTAATTATAAAATTATAAGATTAAGCTTAGTAGCATGCTATAAGAATCAATGCTCTCAATACACTCATTTTGATATTAGAAAGGTATATTCGTTAATTGAAATGCTTCTTATATTTTTGTAATTTATTGATTTTATAATTCGTCTAGGCTTATATTTTGTAGTAAACAATACTTCGTGGTAAACAAGCTAAATAAAAGGAAATTATAGAACCAAAAATAATTAGTGTTCATCTAGTTGTGCTTTAAAGAGAGACCAAGCATGCCAATTGTCGACACGACAAGGTACTGAAAATGTCATGTTCCGATTAACAATTGAAACTTTGACACCTAGCAATACTTTAAACCTTGGATACAAGAAAATGAAGCATAAAAAGTGAAATTTATGTTGAACAACTAAATTGACATCAATGCAAACACTCATTCACATGACAGCAGGTTAAAGCACTATATATAGAACATAACCTAGTAGGTATACAATCTTGATAATTGTATCCACACAAGAACTTATAGAGAAAGAAACAATCATAGAGTTCATGACTTTAATAATACAATAAAGAATGAACTAATCATGACAACATTAGGGCCATTGCTCACAAGATAAATAGAAGGACAATCAAATTTCATCTTATGAAACATAATTTTCATGCAGGGGAAGTGTGATGGCAAGCTAGAAACAGAATTTTTATTTCATACACCTGATCCACATTCAAACTTATGTCTTGAACATATATATATATATATATATATATATATATATATATATATATATATATAGGGTCATATTTTCCTTTCTCGCAATGATCAACTAACCTGCAATTTCTTGGAAAGAAAATGTAAAAGATAAACAAGGATATAATAGATCTCAAAAGGAAACAATATATGAGCAATTTCAAATTACATCTCAGAAAGATGAATTTTTTAAAGAATTAAGATAACCTGCTCAAGGGCAAGCTCCATAAATCTCAGTTCAGCTAGGGAATGTCCAGTTTCCTGTGCCATCTAACAGTAAAACGTGGCATTGTAATTCACAGAAAACTAAATTTAAAAAAACTTCAATAACCTTTAACTTAAGCAAGGAAAATATTCTAAAATCCCACTGACCTAAAACATTCTTGCTGAAATATAATTTAGATGCATAGGCAACATAATTTGCTTGAAATATGAACTGTGCAATCAAACAACTCATAGTATATTTTAATATATGAACTTTGCCTGAAAAGAGCCTACATAACAAATGATCCTCCCTATCTGAATCACATAACAACTAAGTCACCCTGAATTGACTAGCCTGGACCATCTTAATCACTCAAACCATCATGCCCAACCCGTCCAATATGCATGACACCTGAATTGACCAACTAAATATTGGTCCACCTAACCCAACTAGATTAATTGGCTCGCCTAGACCGCCCAACCCATTCAGACCATTTGCCGCCTGAGTCACCCAACCTAATTGGCCCACTTAGCTCAGCCCCAAAACGTCCAGCTCATTTGGACCGTCTAAGCCAACTAACATGCTAAGCCCAATCAGAATGTCCAACCCAATTGGATCGTGCATGCCATTTGACTTGCTAGCCTGCCCAACCTACCCCAAGGACTCACTAGTTTCGAGCTCACAAGTTTAGTGCTAGGACTTGAGGATAAGGTTTGATGCTCATGAGTTGGTTAGGAGGGTCACTGAGGCTTTAGGATCAAAGATGGGTATTGTTTGTGAGAATAATGGGTGAATATTTAATGTAGCAATAAAAATAACTAAACTCGTTGAAAAAAATATATATTATAAGAACGAAAGAGGATTCGAAAAAGGGATCCTACCCCTTTTAATAGACCAATTATTTGTAAAAAATGACTTGATTGCTAAAAAAAACTAGGAAACTTTCTAAATAAAAATGACTTTCTTTTAAGACTTCCAAATTCTAGAATTTTCTATACTCCACTATGACTATGACATCCTCCTTTATCAAAAAGAACTCGACTATGTCAATTAGGGGAACAAAATGATTTGTCAAGTCTTGGGATGCCAAGTATAGGTACAAAATAAGTGATCAAGAGGTGCCTTAATAGGAGATGGTTCTAACACCTCTTGTTGGATCTTAGCGAATAAGTCAAGCTGTATAGTAGTTCCTCTTTTGTGATCCATGTGTCTTCTATGTTTGGGAGTACTTTCTAGTGGACTAAGTATTTTTATGCGTCCATGAGAAACTCGTACTATCTATGTGTCAATGAACCTCTCAATTATAGATTGGCACTGACAAAGGAGGAAGACGCCATAGCAAAAGTACCACATGTGAGCAAATCAAAAGATAAAAAAAGGATCTCATTATAAAATATCGGACCCTCTATACTGAAAAATAAACAAATATTTAATTTATGTGGTACCTCAATGATATAAGCAATAGGACCGATTTTCTCACATTATGAAAAGCACTAGTGGGGCAAGAACACTGTTTCTTGTGGGAGTTTTTAAAACCCGCTTAATGTGGATGTAGATAACAATGTAATCTCCTCTATTGTATTACTTTTGTCTAGGAAATACATCTTTATGAATTTCCTAAAGATCATTACTCAATGAAAATTTTAAATTAATATCAATATATATATCTCAAATATGCTTAGAAAAGATCTAAGTTGACTCGAAAAGGTGGAAAGTGATAGGTAAGAAAATAACTAGTCATAAAACTAAACTAGCTAGGTGACAAGCTTTAGACCCATAGATGGCTTCAAATGGATTTTACCCACAAAATGATTTATAAAATTGTTATAAGCAAACTCAACAATGGGTAAAATAGAATCCACCCAAGCAGAATATAATTAATACCCTCAGTTTGACCATTGGTTTGAGTATAAAATGCAAATAAAAATTTAAAACGTCCTAAAAAGTTTCTATGGTCTTTTAAGCATAGCAAACAAATTTGATATTTTCACACATACCTCTATACATTTCTAATTCCTCATGAGACATGGAAAAATAAATGATGAATTTTGTATCCTTAAATTGTTCTTTAAGGAGATTGTTTGATATAGGTAATTTTTGCAATCAAACAATCTCCTTAAAGAACAATTTAAGGATACAAAATTCATCATTTATTTTTCCATGTCTCATGAGGAATTAGGAGTGTATAGAAGCATGTGTTTTGTTTGGTTATCTTAGTTGTCTGGCACATATGGCATTGTGATACAACTATATAGTTAGGTCTCATTTTAAAGATGATCAATAAAACTTGTCCAAAATCTGGGCGGGTATTGTCGAAAACATATCATGAGATCCTAGCTCATAATTCTAATATTAAAAAGTCCCTATGTAATGTTAGATGTCTTCCCTTAAATAGATCACCGTCCTTAATTACAAAACCAACCAAGTTATGATGATTTCCATCTCGAATGTCTAGAATCTCAAAGTCATAACTTGTAAGGTACTCATTGTTTAGGCATTCAAATTCTATCACAATAGTTTTCATCTTGTGCAGTGTGGCTACAACTCGATTCAATTCGGCTTGTTATCTTTCCTTAATTGGAGTTTTAAGATAAAAGTGTACTCTTGGAGGAACTCAGCTCATCTAACATGTTTGGAGATCAATTTTGTTTGTGATTAGATATAACTAAGTGCCTTATAGTCAAAGTGCAATATAAATTTGTTTGATAATAAGTAGCATGACCAAGGCATCAATGCCTTAGAGCTTAGATAATAGCATAAAATTCTTTATCACATGTGGAATGACATGTTGATTCTTATTGAATTTCTTGCTAAAGAAGGCAATGGTGTGCCCTTCTTGCTAAAGTACCTCTAATTTCTATCCTAAATGCATCACATGCACCCTCACTTTAAAACCAGAATGTCTAAGGAACACCCTAACGACAAAGACAGAAGACTTAGTCATCCTTTCTTTAATTTATTGAATGTTAAGACCCAACTTAAACTGCCAAAGGTCCTATTAAAATGCTTATAAAAGGTCACAAAGACGTGAAACATTTTAGCCTCTTGAAAGATATGGGGTTTTGTTCAATCCTTGATTGCTCTAATTTTGTCAAGATATTTTGAAATGTCCTTTGCGGAAATAATAAACCCAAGGAAGAAAATCTGAGTTTATAAGAAGAAGCACTTCTTAAGGTTGACAAATAGCTACTCAGTCTGAAGGATCTCAAGAACTAAACGGATGTGTTTGAGGTTGGTGTTATATACTTTATAGTAAATCAAGATGTTATCAAAATACAGTATTAAAAAAAAATTATATACAATTTTAGAACTTGATTCATTTTACCATGAATGTGCTTAGGGCATCTGAGAGCCTAAAGGTATAACTATCTATTCATATAATCTATTCTGTATTTTAAAAGCAATTTTTCACTCATCACCTACTCTAATATGAATTTTGATGATGCCCGCTATGTGGGTCAATCTTAGAGAACCATTTGGCTTCATCCATCAAGTCGAGTATGTCATCAAATCACATTAGGTTCCTTTTGACAATGATTTTGTTGATAGAATTACAGTTAATGCACATTCTCCAATAGTTATCCTTTTTATGTTAGTAATGCAAGAACGTCACAAGGGCTCATATTTTCTCTAATAAAGTCTTTCTGTCCTTCGATTTTTCTATTTAGTTCAATAACTTTAGGAGATACATGTCTTAATGTGGAAGGTTTGACAAATATAATCGTCAAATAAAGAAATTCTAAAGAGGTATCTTATGAATTACCACCTTATTGAAGTGTGCAACAAGGTGGTAATTCATAAGATACCTCTTTAGAAGTTGTATAAAATACTTATCTAAGATTTTCTTTACCTTAGTGGATGGTCTTCTAGTGAGATATTGGTCCAGCCTTAAGGTCCTAGGCTACTAAAGCTACTACCACTTCTGAGTCCTTTTCCTTTTTTATTTTAATTGAGACTATGTAAGAAAATAAAGGGACTACCTCGAAGGTTGGACGGAAGGCTAGGCGGACCAAGGTCTTGGTTCAACTAGGTTAGGCTGGACTAGTAGCAAATTGACATTTTGTCCACTGTATTTAAAGACGTAGGTATTTTTTTCTCTAGTAGTGAGTTGCATTTTCTCCCTAGTGAGTTGTGTAGAGGTTGTAAAGCCAACGTCTACCAAGGATGATATGAGCAATGTTCATGGGGAGGATACCGAACTAAATTTTATCAGTAAGGGTTCATCTCAATAGGGATCAAGAACCTCTACATGACTGAGAGGGAAGGTTGATCTTCCCACATTATATGGATTCAAGTGATAGAGACTCGACTGAGGTTTTGCATGGGTTGGATTCTAAAAATTGTTTTTGTGGAAACTATATTAATGGAACTTTTACTATCTATGACAAGTTTGCATGCTCTATTTTTGCACTTTACAAAAGTATGGAAAATACTAACATGCTTCCATGTATCATCAATCATGTGGATAGGATGAGTAACAATACATAGAGTCCTATAGTTTCTCCCTCACCTCCTTTAATTTATAGGATTTTGTTTTGGGGCTCAATTTAGTTAGCATTTCCCAAAGCTAGAGAGTACTTCATGTCCAAGATCATGCTCAAGTTCTATGGATAAGACTCTACATGAGCATTTCAATGTTGTGTGACCCTTGTTGTGATAATTATAACATTATATGTTTAGGTTCATGCTAGAATTAGGATAAAATTTCTCAATCCTTCTTTGGCTTTGAGGGTTGGCCTCTATTGTTGGATGACAATTCAAGGATGGGTTGGGTTAACAAATTGTTTGGATTGAGGTGTCCTCCTATAAGATGGTGTAGTTCTAGCAAATAGAATCCATCGGTATGTAGAGACTTTAATAATTTGCTCAAGTTTCATAGCCATACGGTTGAGTTCTTCTAATGAGTCAAAGAAAATAATTTGTCATCAATAAAGTGAAGAAGGACAACTCTAGGGCCTTGTCTAGCTTTGTTGTGCATATAGTGTTCCTCAACTATACTTAGGTATTCCGTTATACTTAAGGATGACTGTTTCAAATTTATTTACTTACTTTAATCTCTAAAGTGTATAGGCACTTTTTTTTGTTATTCTTCCTTTCGTTTTATTTTATTTCATTTTGATTGGCCTGAATGCTTTCTCAAAAAAAATTAGGATTTCTAGTGAGAATTTTGGGTACATTGAGTTCATTCAATAGAATCATGTCTACTAATTAAAGAAAAACATTAACCTTGATTAACTAGCCGAGGAATGCATTTGGATCATACCTATTATAAAAGGTCAGGGTGTCCACCTTAACATATTCAGTTGATGTCTCTTTTTCTTGCTTAAGCTTGTGTCGATGGTGGTATTCAAAAAGATAATCGTCATCATCTCTAGTTATGGATCAAGGGTCATGATACAAATTACATCTAGGTGAAATTCATAGATGCATGTTTTTTGATAGATATAATATTAGACTTTTTTTCTTTAACAATATCACCTAATTTGCTAGTAACTCATTCTTTAAATTTTTCTTAGTCCACTTGAGCTCTTAGGGTTTTAAGCATGTTTTCAAAATTGCGGCATCTGGTTTAAAGAATCTCATACCTATTATTTCTCTCTCGTAATGGAATTCAACAGTCCTGTTGAGAGTTGACAAATAAGAAAATTTATAAAATTTGTAACGCTAGTACACTGAGAGTACAGATAAAGAACTAAGGTGATTTGTTCAAGGATAATTTAAAATGTATGACAAGAAACCAAAGCTAAACGACCTTCCTCCCTTTTTGTGGTAAGGAAAGAAAACTAGGTTTTGTGAGAAAAAAAATAGGTAAATGAAAAAAGTCAACGAGCAACTAGAACTAAATAGAAGTAATTTTCAAATGGGGAATGGTGTTACCAGGGTAATGCGAGTCTATTATATTATGTTGTTAAGGTTTGTCGATCCAGTGTCTCCAGGGAGGCAATTAACGTCCGGGAGGTGCGCCGGGCGTCGTCGATCGGCTGCCAGGTGTCCGTGATGTATCGCGGGAGGTTGAAGGAGGCGGCAGCCCGTCTGTGCTGGTTTCCGGTGCTTGCAGGGAAGGAATAAACTGTGGCGACGAAGTGAGCGGTGTTGCTGGTATACGAAGGCGACCAGGTCGGTGGCTTCGTTAGGCGGAAGGGTGGCAGGAAGTCGGGTGGCTCTGTAGATCGGAGGACTCCGATTCGTGGCGCCCGGTCGTGGACGACCGCGGGGAGGTGGCGCAGACAGCGGCGGCTCTTGGCAGCGGCGTGCGGGAAGAAATAGGAACGAGCCTTAGGAGGTGCTTGGTTCGGGTAAGGGAATAGGAAAAGATATGGGATTGATTGCAAATATTAATGAAATGGGAATAATACCCATACCCCTCATATTAGTGGGGAATGGCCCATTCTTCTATTTAGAGGAATGAATCCGTGGGTCCCACCTTCATTTCCCCAAACCAAGCACAGGTTTCATTCCATTCCCATTCCAAACCCCCCAAACAAGCACCCCTTAAATCTGTCAGGGGCTGTTACAACACTAACTGGGCGAGTCAAAATCAGGGCCTGACTTAAAAGAGAAAAGAGATGCTATAATTTTTTTTTTTAAGTAACATATAATTTAAATAGAGTTTAATAATAAAATTCAAAAAATAATATATTTTATTTAAAATATGATGAACTCCCTACAAAATATATTTCTTAAGATTATTCAAAAAATACAACACCATTCAAAATATATTTCCTAAATTTCTCCAAAAAGTGTAGTCCCTACAAATATAAAAACAAAACAAGTATTAAATAATCATTGAAAAAATCTAGATCTTCTAACATTTTGGGAAGCAAAATCATCAATAAAGTCTTCCAAATCAAGTTTTTCTAACACCTCATTTTCAATGCATGAAATTGCCAAGTCATTTAATCTTTCTTGAGACATAGTTAAACGCAAGTACGATTTTATCAATTTTAGTTTAAAAAACTTCTTTCTGCTGATGCTACAGTAATGAGTATGGTTAACAAAACTCTATAACTTGTCATTATATTTTAGAGCAACTTGAAGATTATCACAACACTCATGCAATCTATTATCATTCATTGAAAGAAAATTTTTAGGATTGAATAAAAAATCAAAAATGTTTTCAAAGATTTCTAATTGTTCAAATCTACTTTTTAAAGAGGAAATAGCAATATCAACAACAACAATAAAATAATTAATTCTAAAAGATTCCTCAACAGATTATGAAATCACTTCATGATAATTTTCATCAAATTATTTCTTTCTATGAGTTGTACGTTTTTGAGAAAAAATAGGATCAATTTCCATTTAAGATGTAATCTCTTTCACTAATGTCATAGCAGATTGGAAACCTTCCCCCATCTTTCAAAATAAGAAATCAATCCTCTCAAAATCTTTATTGCAATATCAATTTGCATATCTTTAAATTGTAATTTTTTATTAATCAATTCAACTTTTTTTCAAAATGTTATGCAATATAGTCATGCCCAACAAAAATTCAAAACTTTCAAGTTCATGTGTTACTAAAGATTCGGCCTCACTCCTAGTCTTAGCATCTTCACTAACTTTCGATAATTTATATAAAGCTTCTTTTATCTCATTTGGCTGGGTTATTATGGTTGTGATACTATTAACATGACTTTCTCATCTTATTGTTGGCAATGACTTTGGAGTTAATTGATGAACATGATCTTGTAAAATCTTCCACCTTTTTGTAGAACTAGCAAATAAAGTATACATGCGTTACACAACTCCAAAAAATGACACAGCCTTAACACAAGATTTTGTCATATCACAAATTGTTAAATTAAGAGAATGACAAGCGCATGACATATAAAATGCTCTTGGATTTATTTCAAGAAATCCTTTTTGTACACCTTGATTTTTACCTTTCATATTAGAATTATTATCATAACATTGCCCCCTCACATTATCAATATCAAGTCTAAGGGTTTTCTAAAACAGATTGTAATTCATTAAAAAGTCCTAATCCAAATGTATCATCAAATTTTAAAAACTCTATAAAATACTCATTTACCTTTATAGGACAAGTTAAGACATTCACGCATCGAATTATCAAAGTCATTTGCTCATGGTGACTTGCATCTGAAGTACAATCAAGTATCACTGAAAAATATTTTGCCTCTTTTATTTTTTCAATTATAGTACTTCTAACTTTAGAACCTAATATAAAAATCAACTCATTTTGAATCTTATGACTAGGTAATGATAATGAATCTCATTATTTTGAATGCGTCTAAAATGCTCTTGCATTACCCAATCAAATTCTGCAATTAATTTAAGTAGCCCCAAAAAGTTACCATTACTACTTTGGTAAATTTTTTCATTGTCCCCACGAAAAGTCAAATTATGTTTAGCAAGACATTTCACAATAGAAATAATCCTAGCTAAAACAAATTTCCAATGTTCTTTCTCTTTCTTAATTTACACTTGGATCTCTTTGTAAATTGGTTCATTCTTTTTCAATCTAATTTCCAAATCAATCCAAGTTCTCATGTTAGTAATATGCTCAATACCATTCTCATGTTGTCTAAGTCTATCACTTAAACGTTTCCAATCATTCAGACCTTCATTTGCCAACAAACTTTTATTTTTCACTGATTTAAACAATTTGCAACAAAAACAATATACTTTGTTTGCATCTTTCGAGTATACAAGCCATTTTCTATCTTGATTCTCTCCATTTGGTAATTTTCTTGTGTAATAAGAATATGAAAAATGTCTCGAAAGCTCATCTACAGTGAACTTAAGATTACTTTCTCTTATAGGACCTTTCTCTACCAAAATATCTCTTGTTTTATTATCAATGTTATCCCAAGATCTTGGATCATGTATATCCAAAACATGACCAATTTTTCTCTAACTCATTTTCATTCTCAATTATATTACCAACTTCTACATTCAAATCATTATCATCATTTTCTCTCAATTCTTCTTGCTCATTCATTGTATGATTATTGTCATCATTTTCTATCAATTCTTTCTGCTCATTGATTGCATAATTATTAAGTTCTTCCTGATTACTGAGTTGTTGCTCATTTATTGCATAATCATCTAGTTCTTCTTGATTACTTAGTTGTTGCTCATCTATTGCATAATCATCTAGTTCTTGATTTTTTTTCTTATAATTCATCAATTGAATCTTCGATTGAAGAGCTAGTTTTAAAAACTTTATGAAGAGCACCTTTCTGAGTTTTAATAATCATTTCTACTCTTTTTCTTTTATTTATTTTCTGACTCACATATAGATATTTCTTTGAAAACATGCTTGTAATACAAATTTTAAGTGTAAAAATAAAACACACAAAACTAGCAACAAAGCTAGCAAGTAGCAGCGAAATAAAGATAAGTAGTGAAAATAATAGTAAAAGAGCAACAAAACCTGATTTGTGCTTGAAGCAATCGATAGATGTCACTTTTACAATAATTTTCAGTTGAACCATAGATCTAAGGCAAGGATCACTGAGAGATGGAACTCGCAACAGTTTTACTCTTCGAGCATAAATCCAAACACTTCTTCCCTAGAGGAACTCAAACATGAGTCGCTGACTCGACCATCCAGAAACCAAAGCTATGAAAGGGAGAAAGAAAATCAGTAAATCACCTCCACTGTAGCTGAAAATTCCCAAAAATGGTCTCTAAATCCTGTTAACACTTGACAGTGATCAGATTCAGAAGCTGACACTTTACTTTTCAAACACAAATCCAAACTGATTTTTCCCAGATGCATGGAATTGTATTCGGTAACTCTCCTCCTTCAAAATTAACAACTTTCTTGATCAATAAGATCTCCTATGGGCTACAAACTACAGAGTGCGGACCTACAGTTGTGAGGATAGAACCACATGACCACGATCGATCGAGAAGACAGAAAGAAAAATCTTGCAAAACAACAGTGCGAAAAGGATAAAAGAAAAAAGGAAACGAGAGATAGTATCAGGCAGAGCTTCCTTCGTTTTTTTTCACAACACCTTATTGCTGCTTCAAAGAATGAAAGGTTCAAAGCAAGGATGAAAGGTGTTGCTTCAAAGGTTCAAAGCAAAGGACGGTTCAATATCACAGTGCTACCTTGGAAAGGAAAATTTGCCTTGGAAAGGAAACATGCTACATATTCCTTTTTTTCTTTTCATTTTTTTGAAAGTATTTTCTTAAATTTTAATAATATATATTCAATGTTTATTAAAAAAAATTCAACTATATATATATATATGTTTGTCAAATTTGGGGCCCTTAAAAATCAGGGGTCCGGGGTCGTCACCCCCGATGACATGTCTCATGACCCTGAAATGAATTTCCTTGTCTCAGCAAAACTCTGATATAATCAATCAAGACAAATACAATAATCATTCTACATTTGTTTTTCATTGTTTGTACAAAATTTATTGGATGTGCTCATCTTGATTCATCAGAGCTATATGATGTTCACTATCATGCTGGCCAGCATGAATATTTAACCTATCTTTACTGTTCCAATTTGTGAATCCTTTACTAACAAAAGTCTCCCCTCCTGCTAGTTTTCCCTTATGTTGGGACCGAAATGTAGCTAGAGGGGGAGGGGGGATAGCTCGTCGCGATCTCGTGCTTGTCGTTGCTTGCTTCTTGTGATGATGTGCAGCGGAAAATACAAGAAACAACACACTTCAACGCTAACACGTAGATTTACTTGGTATCTACCTCAAGAAGAGGTGACTAGTCCAAGGATCCACACACTCACACACCCTTCACTATGAAAACCCTCCTTTACGATAACTACCGAAGGCGGAGAAGCCTTACAAGCTCACAATACAACAATAAGCAAGAAGGAAGCCAAATACAAATAACTCTTACAAGATTTTATACAATGAAACCCTAGCTTCTTCTTCTTCTTGTCGTAACTCGCCTCTTGACTTGGACGTGCCTCCAAGAATCTTCAAGACTGGCAGGGAGAGCTGTGGAGAAGCTGTGGAAATCGCCCTTGCAAGCTTGTGTAGAAAGAAAAACAGATTCTACCGAAGAAATCGCACGCCAATGCCTTTATCTGCGCCAACGGTCGAATCCCAATCGATTGGATTGCTCCCAATCGATTGGGGAGGCTATAAATCGATCGGGCTATTGATCCAAAGCACCTCTGTGCTCTCTAGAAATCCCCTGGATCGATTGTCCAATCGATTCACTATATTTTGTGCGATTTCCAGAGATATCACACGAAAATCCAACCTCCCAATCGATCAGCCGATCGATTGGAGGCTCCCAATCGATCGACCGATCGATTGGGAGGCTTTCTGTTCAATCGGCAAAGGCTCCCAATCGATCCATGGATCGATTGGGAGAACCCTTTGTAGCGGGTGCTCTCCCAATCGATCAACCGATCGATTGGGAATGAGTCAATCGATCGGTTGATCGATCCAGCTCCTGTGGACTTGCCCAATCAAGTCCAAAGCCCCCTAAAACCAACATTCGGTCAATCCATGGCCTGTTGGTACATCATGCTTAGCATCCAACCATACATGACCAACCTCGAACTAGCCTTCTAGCCTCCTCCATTAGCCTTGTGTCCCTCAGATATTTCCCATCCTTCACGCCTTGCTTTCAGGAGCTTCCTTCAGCCTCATCCTAGTTGTCGAATTATACCACCACACTCGACCAACCTTGAACTAGCCTTCTAACCTCCTCCATCAGCCTTGCGTCCCTCGGATATCTCCCCATCCTTCACGCCTTGCTTTCAAGAGCTTCCTTTGGCCTCATCCTAGTTATCGAGTTCTCCTTGCCAAGTCACACTAGGACTTACCTTGCCAAGACCACATACTTGGACTTACAACCTTTGCCAAGATCACACTTGGACTTCCCATTGCCTGGCTCCTCACTAGGACTTCCTAATTGCCTGGCTCCTCACCAGGACTTTCCACTTGCCTGGTTCCTCACCAGGACTTTCTCCTGCCTAGCTCCTCACTAGGACTTCCCGTTGCCTAGCTCCTCACCAGGACTTTCTCCTGCAAAGCTCCTCACTGTAGGGGATCGGATGGTCGGCTAGAAGGGGGTTGGATAGACGGTGCCCCCAAATACTCGCTTTCTTCCTATACTTGTTAGTATGTGCAGCGGAAATCTAATACTAACTACAAATATGAAAGCTAAACACAAAGAAAAGAAAGCAAACCGCTAACACGTCGATGTAACGTGGTTCGGAGATAGCTTGCTCCTACTCCACGGCTGTCCGTAAGGTGGACGATCCCTCAATCCGTTGGTAGATTAGTCCCCGGCAAACCCCGGCTAGCTCAAACCTCCTTGTGGGTGGAGAAACCTCACCACAAACTCACCAAGACCTCTTGGACACAAGGGAAACTCTTGAGCACTTGTAGACTACTAATTAGACTTTAACCAAGTCCAATTTCATCAGAGATAACCAAGCTTCCAAGCCTTGGTTATATAGGCCGCGAATTGAAAACCCCGCCTACCAGTCGACTGCCAAAACATTCAGTCGACTGCCCTCTGTGGAAATTCGACAATTACACCCCAACGGCTCGATACCAGTCAACTGCTAAAACTAGCAGTCGACTGCTCCACACTGGCTGAGCGAACATAAGTGTTCGCTCCCAGTCGACTGCACCAATCGACTAATGAAACATGCAGCCAATTGGTACCGAGTACATTCTCTCACAGTACTCGGACCCTCACCCTTACGACTCATTTGACGCTTCCTTCGCAACCTTGACCTTTTGCCTTCAAGCCTACTTCCTCTTTGGCTCTCGTCCCTCGGATGCATACAAGCTCACGGCTCGTCCCCAATGCCATCCTTCGCGTATGCCTCGAAGTCGCTTCACTTGGCCATTGTCCTTGCTGCCTTGTCCACGGTCCCTCGGATGCTCTATCCTTCACCAGACCCGAATCCGTCAACCTGAGTCACATGTGTATCCTGCAGTCCTGCACAACTCAAGTACACATATCAAATACAAGGGTGAACCTAACTTAAACCCTTTGTCCAACCAACAAAACACATGGTCCCGCATATCATTGGGATTGCTCCAACAATCTCTCCCTTTTTGATTTTTGACAATACGTTTAAGTTAGAGAAAACAAATAACAAATAAACATGCTAAAACAAATGGACTTACGTTGCCAAGGCTACACACTTGGACTTACACCGCCAAATGGACTTACGATACCAATGCTACACACTTGGACTTACAACGCCGAATCGATGCACCATACATTGGAACCTATCCTAAGGCTCCCCCTACACCTATGCTCCCCATTGAGCTAGGATTTTTTCACAGGGCTTTTTAAGAATCTATCCCAAGGCTCCCCCTACGCAAAGACATTTTCAGGTTTTTTCAACTAAACCTTACTTCTCCCCCTTTGCCTAACATCCAAAAAGCTTTCCAACAATATCCCAATTGTTGAAAACTTATCATCCAACTGACCCTAAACTCGTGTATTCATCCCCCATGGATCTCATACACCTCAATGAGTTGACTCGGTCACAAACCAATGCTGAAAACAAAATTAGACTGGTATCAGTCGACTGCCCCAATCGACTGCCCTTATCGAAGCAACACACAGAACCATTTTGTGCTCGATTTTCACTGTTACCAGCCGACTGGTAACTGTACCAGTCGACTGGCACACTGTTTCAACCTTCAACATTTCTGACCCAAATTCAGAAATGCGCCAATAATTCCACAGACATCCAAAAATTCTCAAATTTTATGGAGAGGGCTGTTTTACCCATGTCTATTTGGGAAAAATACATTCAAAAATGTATCTATCACCAATCCCAAGATTGACATAAAATATAAAATTAGCTAAAAAGTTCAATCGAACCTTGACCTAAAGTCCTAGTTTTGACTTCCTCTTGATGTATTTGCCCATACTAACCCACAATGCATCCCTAGCATTGGTTTATATGACATCTATACATCCAAAACCAATTATCATGTTATATGGCCCCAATGTCATATTTCTAAGCATGAAACACAACTCAATTGTGCCAAAACCCTAGGTTTGAGACTCAAGTCCGTCTCCAAACCACTTGGCACATTCCATGACCCAATCTAGACTCCCAAGTAAAACTCACTTGAGATCCATTGGCCATGGGCCCCAACTTGACTCTTAGAACTCCTCCTAGAGCTCTTAGCCTTAGGCACCTCCCTAGGTGACTCATCCACAATAGTTAGGCCACATTGGTGCACCTTCGGTGACACTTGGCCTACAAACCTAACTTTCTTAACCTTGGGCACCTTGTCCTTAATTAATTTATCCTTACTATTAAATGACTTTCTCTTGCCATTTATTGGCTTCTCCTTGCTATAATCATATGCAGCCCTAGCATACGACTTTCCCTTAGCCTTGGAGATATTAGATCGGTATCCCAAACCCGATCTATCATTGTTGGGTCTTTGACTACCCAACACCATACCTAAACCCTTAGATCCAACATTGAATCTTTATAGGGTTTTCTATTTATCAAGCTTTGCCTTTAAAGCTTGATTTTTCCTTTCTAGGTTCCTAAACTTAGAGTCAACATGTCCACCATGGATATTCCTAGGCCTACCCTTTCTAGGTATATGTCTCCCTTTCTTGGGATTAATGCCTTGGGTCTCCTTAGGTCTACTATTTCTAGAGTTATCATGAATTGGTCTCCTAGGGTTATGATCTACAATTACCCTATTCCTTTCATGATATCTAAATCCAAAAAATTTTATTTCTACATTGATCATGTCCGAACCAGGAGTCAACGGACGCTGGGGATGTGGCGCTCCCTGCTGGATTCTCGAGTGCTCCGGCGAACCTGCAACAAAACCGAGCCGGGGGGGTGTCCCGATGACGGCCCTCCGACGCTCAAGTTAGGCGAAAGAATAAGAAAGTGGCTTAGAAAATGTAGACTTGTGTACCTCCGGTTGAAGAAGTGGAGGCCTTATATAGACCTCTCGAAGGAGCCTGGGCACACCAATCGAAGCAATCACCTGCTTTCGACCATGCCTAGGTGTGGGCCTGTCAGAAGGGCATCCATAAGACCATATTGCTACTGTATCAACCTTTCCGTGACGTGATGGTAGGGCCTTTAATAGTGCCATCTTGCGTACAGTCTAATCACCATGCCTTTGCTGACATACCATATCCCGAGCCGAGCGAATAGGCCGCTCGGCTAACCACTGTTCGCTCCTTCGCCACGATTCGCCGAGCGACACCGCCGGCCATTCTTCTGTCTACCGAGCGACACTCCGCCGCCACTGGCCCGGCTTCTCCGCTTTGGCGTGAAACCCAAACCTTTGGTGGGTAATCTCGGTTCGGACGGACCCCATCCGTGGGTCCCCATTCTTACCGCCGGATCACTTGCCTCCCTTCAAGTCTAATCGAAGGAGGCGTGAGTCCGATCGATCGATTGTGTGTCCGAGCGGCGGCCGCCTTATCGCTGCTGCTGATATCCCTTGAGCCGTTCGGCCCTCATGCCAAATTTAGCCGCTCGGCTCTTCACTTTGTATGCCTTGGCGCCCAACGTGGATGTTTGCTTGTCTAAATCCTCTTGAAAATTGCGCAAGTCTTTTTCATTAAGCCGAAGCATGCGCGGTATGGGCGCATTAATTGCGCTCGGTGACAGAGCGCCACGTGGCTCGTCTCTAGTGGCGGTGACGCGCCGTACGATGGTACGCCCTTTGTTTTGAAATGAACGGCTAGATGATGACATCGTCTCTTGTGCCCTGCATCCGACGGACGAGGCTGAGCGGTCTCGTTTGTATAAAGCCCTCGTTCTGGCTTTCACGCCGCACTCTCTGTTTCATCGCGCGTCCTCTGTCGAAGCTGCCTGCTGCTAGCTTACTCCGGCGACTCCCAGTGCTTGCTTTCCGGCGATTTTCGAGTTCCTGGGGATTCTTTCCTTTGATCTTCCCTCAGTAAGCTTCTTCTCTTCTCTCGTCCCCTTGTTTCCGAGTATTGCTAGGCTTCCTTCCCTTCTTTAGTCATGGCGAGCACTTCTGCACCCGCTACCGAGGTTCACGGTCCGTGGTATATGAGTATGGAGAGTAGGTTCGATGAGGAGCACGCCCGGCGCGTTGTTAGGACCTACAGGATCCCGAACGACCATGAAATAGTTGTAGCCGGCCCGACCGACCGGCCCCATAACCCGCCGATCGGTACCATTTGTTTTTTTCTGGACCAATTCCAGGGCGGCCTTAGATTTCCTACCCATCCATTTATTTTGGAAGTTTGTAATTATTTCCGCATCCCGCTCGGCCAACTTGTGCCGAATTCCTTTAGGCTACTGAGCGGGGTGGTCGTCCTCTTTAGGCTGCACAGTATCCCACTTGACCCCAAAATATTCCACTACTTCTTCTACCCCAAACAATCCGAGTTGGGTACTTTTATTTTCCAAAGTAGAATAGGCTTCAAATTTTTTGAGAACATGCCGACCTCCAACAAGCACTGGAAGGAGTTCTTCTTCTATATACGACTTCCCGAGCGGCCAGCATTCCGAACCAAATGGCAGACCGCTGTGCCGACCCAGCCGGAGCTCGGCAAATTCAGAAGCAATCCGGCCTACCTTCATGCGGCAAATCGCTTGTCCGGTCAGCGGTACAAAATCGACCAGTTGCTTCTCAAGGGGGTGTTGTACATTTTTGGATTATCTCCCATTCGGGCCAATCTCCCCTACCGCATGGGTAAGGACTCTTTACTCCCTTCGCCTTTTTTGTCTAACTGATTTTAATTTCTTCCACTGCAGCTGAAGTCATGTGGCGCTCCAAGGCTACCGATCATCTGAAATTGAAGGCCGTGGAAATTGAGGCGGCTACCAAAAAAGAACTCGCCGAGCGGGGTCTTATCCCCAGCCGCCCGGTAGATGCAGGAGAGGGGGGGACGCAGTCCGCCCCTGAAACAGAAGTTATGTAATACCCACTAAGCTTGTAAGATGAATATATGAATGTGGGATTTTTCCTTAGAAAAATAATAGGAAGCGAGTTGAACCAAAAAGGAAATAAAAAGAAATAAAAATAGGGAGAGGTCAAGGATTGAACCTTGAACCTCTTATATTATATTTCATAGAATTAATGGGTAATAACCAGTTGGGATAGGAATAATATGTTGATAGCAAAGGAGGGAAACTCATGATAAAGGTAAGAGTAAAAGCTAGCCAAAAGGAAACAAGTAAAGAGCAAGAGAAAGGCAACTTGCCTTCCTCCCTTCCTCTCCCTCTTCCTCTTTGATTTTGCCGAAATGTTTAAAGAGGAATTAAGGGGATTCATTCCCCCTTATTTCACCATGAATGATGAGGATAAATAAATAAATAAAAATAAAAATAAAATATAAAAAAAAGGCTAAGGGAGAAGGAAAGCAAAAACTAAGTTTGCTACCTCTTCCCCCTTAACATAAAAGAGAATATGTAAAGGGAAAATTCTATTTTCTCTCATTGTTCTCATTCTCTCCTCTCCCTCACCGAAACCTCAGTTTCCCCTCTCCTCCATCTTCAGCCCCAAAGCCAAATTTTTCCCTAAGAAAGCCTAAGATACAAGGAGGACTTAGCAAAGGAATCAAGGGAAAGGAACTAGAAGAAGAGGCTACTTCTTCTTCACCATACCTTAGATCCACAAGCGAAAAGGATGTAAGCTTCCCCTCACCTGTGGTACAAGGCGTTTTAAGTGTTTTTCGGATTTTATGAAGATTCTAAAACCTAGAAACAAGTTTGAGAAAATTCGGCCAAGAAGAGCTTTCAAAATCTAATGGTGTTTAAACTAGTCTTCACTACATGATAGATTTTTCTATGCTATGTAAAGGGGTTCTTCTTCATGCTTTTATACCTATATGATGCTTGATCAGAGGAGTACTGAACCCTAGAATTTCGGCCAAAAATATTCTTAAGAGGCTAGAGAAATTTATTGTTTTACCCAACTAGTACAAGGTTCTCCCTATGAAATATTAAGGATCATGTATTAGTTTTCTTCCTTAGAAGATATTTGAAACTAAGAGAAAACCCACTCATATGATTCGGTCAAGAAAGGGTTTAGGGTTAGGAAGACCTTGAAATTTAAATAACCATGCTCATGTGGTAGAATACAAAGATCTTAAAGGATTTGTATGCTTGAATATTGCTAGAATTTCATGAACTCCTTCTTAGGGTTTTTCGGCCATGATGAGATGGATAGCTTAGAAAAGCTTAAACAAAATTTTAATATGCTCAAGACCTCTGTGTTGTTTAGATATGAAGGTTGTTTAATGCCCTCATGCTTAATTAGGGTGTAGAAAAATTAGTTGCATGACATATAACATGTATGACCACAAGGGGTCCTAGCTTATTCATGAACCAATTTGTATATATGTTTCTTAGTAACTTTTGCCATGAAACTTACTTAGGTTTTTCATGCTTTAGGCCACTTAAAAACCTAGCTAAAGAATGGTAGGTTTCGGCCATGAGAAAAAAATAAAAGAAAAAGAGAAAAAGAAACCTAGAAAGCCTAAGACACAATTCATATGTATACTCATTATACTTGTCTTTATACATGCTATGAAACTTGTATAAATTCTCATGCTTTTAGGCTATTTGAAGCAAGTTTATATTCTGTGAGTTTCAGCCAAGTAGGGTTTAAAAGACCTAGAGGCCTTAGAAATGAAACCAAATGTGTTAAAAGTACTTCTTATGAAAATAGGATAATGTATTGATAGTGTCACATGCTTGTATAATCTTTCCATGATCTAAATGGACCATTGTGAGTCTCGGCCATGAAGGTTTAGATGCCCTAGAAACCCTAGGACTTAAATTAAATATGCTCATGTCACTCTACATGAAATATGATAAGTAGAAAGCCAAGGTTCAATTGCTATATGTTGTTTTTTGACCTAAAATGATGCTAGGGTATGTTTCGGCCATAACTATTGTATGATGCCTTGTATGAATTTATACATAATGTTAGTCCAAGTTCACATGCTTGTATGCTTGTTTGTAGCCCTAATGAGAACTTGTTAAATTTCGGCCATGACATATGTTAAGGGCTTAAAGAACTTAGGAACTAATTCAAATGTGTCAAATGTGTTTACCTTGTTCCTTGGTAAAAATGTTATAAATATGATTTAAATTTGTCCATGCTTTTATGTCATATGGAACCTTGTTTCACACCTTAAGGTTTCGGCCATATGAAATTAGGGACTTGAGGAACTTAGAAACTAAGTTAATCATGTTTATAATGCTTCCTATGAAAATGTTATGATGATAATTTAGGTGCCACATGCTTGGATGTTGTGTTTAACCTAAATTGAGCTCTAAAGGGGTTTCGGCCACAAGGGTTTAGGAAGCTTAAAACCAAGATGAATATGATACCATGTTTCCTATGATAGGATAATCACAAGATACACCCTTATGCTTAATATGTATGCTTGTGATTTATGACTTATGATATGATATGCATGCTTTTATGATATGATATGCTTTGTGCTAAAAATATGCATGCTTATGTTATGATATGTGGTTAAATTATGCATGCTTTAATGCTATGTTTAGTGCTTAAAATATGCATGCTTTCATGATATGCTATGTGGTTAAATCATGCATGCTTGATGATATGCTTTATGCTTAAGATATGCATGTTTTTATGATCTATGCCTAAGTGATGCATATTGTGATGCATGCTTTTATGATACATGATATGTATGACATGTACTTTATTTTATATGTGAGTGGCTTGTACCAAGGGTGGGCTCCATAAGCGCCCCGGGGACTAAGGACCTCGTTAGGGATGGGCTCCTAAGTGCCCCTAGGACTAAGGGCCTAGTATGTTTGCCTCGTAGGGTTCAAGACTTGCTACCTTGGACCTACAAGGTTGCGCGCAATATGTAAGTGGTACATAACCGGGATCCCCCTTATGTTGAGATTATTTTCAAGTATATATGTAAAAGAAAATGGTTTTAAAGATCATGAGACATACACATGTTTTTCGGATACATGTTTTCCAAAATCATATTGCATACACCTTATGATTATGCTATGTTTCATGTTATGCTCTTGATTATGATATGCCATGATAAGGTATGATTATGTTATGTTCATGCTATACCTTATAGACATGTTTCGGCCATAGTATGATGCTTTGATATACATGTTTCGGCCATGCTTTGATATACCATAATACTTGTTTGTTATGCCATGTCTAGCTATGTTTTATGCAATGCACTATGTATATGTTTCGGCCATGGTGATGCTTGATATGCTATGACTAGTTGTGATTATATTATGATGCATGATATGCTTGAATAGAATGCTATGTTATGCCATGATTAGTTGAGATTATGACTTGTTGATGCATTCTTGATTATGTGCTGATTGTTGGTTTTAGTGAGTAGGAAGGAACTTACTGAGCCATGAGTGCTCATAGCTTACTTTCCTTGTACCACAGATAAAGGAAAAAGCTGGATGAGTTAGAAGAGCAGTAGGAGGGGCAACGAAGATGTGTGTGGCAGTGGCTAGGCAACCAAATAAATAAGAACATGCTTAAAGTTTCTTTAAAGAACTATGCATTAGTATTTTATGACTTGTGATACCTAAACATGTGTGGCTTGACATTATGGTTCCACTGGATTTGATGTTATGATTTTGATGTCATGTGATAGTATAGTTCAAAAGAAATTTAAAAGAAAAGTTTTATTAAAACTATGAAAATTATTTTAAATCTTCCGCTGTAATACGTACGTAGAGTATTGTAGCCCCGTCCCTTAGGGTAGCAGGGAGGGCGGGCGTTACAAGTTACCCAATCCGCTTCAACGGAGGTTGAGGCGGATCCTGTTTCCTCTGCTCCAGCCGAGCTAGGAGTCCCCCAGGCCGGGGATTCACCACTGGAAGTTCGGCGGAAACGTCGAAGAGACTCCAGCCTTCCGCCGACCCAAGAGGGCGAACCACAGGCGCCGATCAAGATCGCTTCGCCAGATCGCACGCCGTCGCAGATCAGGACCCCCGTGGCCTCGCCCACCGCACAGCCCTCTGGCTCTCCTCCACGGACTTGTCGTCGCTTACGACGGTTGGGCGAAACTTCAACCATAGGGGAGTCCTCGGGCCAGGCGACTGCGGCCGAGGAAGTGACGGCCGACCACCCGACCATCAAGACTACCCTTCGATTCCCATCGGAGGAATATTTATTGTCTGCCGATCGGCCATCAAGCCCCGTTCATGAAATAACCTTGACGGGTCCGCTCGCCAAACTTTTCGAGGACGCCCAGATTCGGGTGGCCCTCATGACGCCCAAGCAGCTCGGCAATAACCACATGCAGCAGGCCACTTAGGTAGGTTCATTTTTCTTCCTGTGCCATGTTACTGTTCGGTTCCTGATTTTATTATTTCCCTTACAGCATTGGGGTGAGCAAATCGCCACTAGCCATCGGCTGGCCGAGCTAGAGGATCTCATGGAAAAACTCCAAGTCTCGGGGGGTCCATCGGCCGAGCGGGAGAAACAAGCCCGCGAGGCCGAACAGAAGAAGTCCGCCGACCTGGCTACAGAGGTGGCTCGACTTGAAGGCTTGGTGAAGAAGCGCGACGAAGACGTGAAGCGCGCCAGTAGTCGGAAGAAGCGGGCGATCGCTGATCTGGACAAGATGAAAGTTGAAGTCCGAGCCCTAGATCAGCGAACTAAGGAGCTGGAAGCCCAACTAACTGCCGAACGGGATGGGCCTCCCGGGCGGCGCTCAGAAAGTACAAGGAAGAGGAGCCGAGTCGTCTGGCTGCTGCACGTCAAGATTACCTCCGCTCGGAGAGGTTTGGCACAAAATTTGGCGGCAGCGTCTCTTCAACCTTTGCCGAGGCCGTTAAGGTCACTATGGCCTACTTGAAGAAGGGTGGCCACCTTCCTGCGGGAATGCACATTCCCGCCTCCGATCTGGCGGCCATGACAGACGACATTCCGGACGGTTTCTTCAACTTCGAAGACCCCGAGTGAAGAGTGTTCCTCGTCTCTATCTTGTTTTTGCGTTTCTTACGCCCAGCGCAACTTTTTGTACTTGCCGTTCGGCGTGCTTTCCCTTTAATGCAATTATGTCTTTGCTTGCGTCTTTCTGATCGCTCTGCACGTATCTAGCCTGTGTGAAGTCAACAAACGCCAAGTATCGAAGGACCAACGCCCGAGCGGGCCTAAATGTTTTAATACTTGTGGTTTTCGCGGTTTCTTATTCTCTGATATTCGTTCGTCCGCCCGGGGTATTTATAGTCGCCGGACCGACTCTCGATTTTTAACGATGGTGCTCGTCGATTTTCCGCTCGATTTTTATAGACGCCGGCTCGTCTCCCGGTTTCCTGGCCGGAGGGTTTATAGACGCCGGATCGTCTCTAGATTTTTAACGACGGAGCTCGTCGGTCTTTTGCTCGGGGATTTATAGACGCCGGTTTGTCTCTACGGTTTAACGTCTGGGCTAGACGGTCTTCCGCTCGGAGGGTTTATAGACGTCGGGTCGTCTCTACGTTTTAACGTCTGGGCTAGACGGTCTTCCGCTCGGAGGGTTTATAGACGCCGGCTCGTCTCTACGGTTTAACGTCTGGGCTAGACGGTCTTCCGCTCGGAGGGTTTATAGACGCCGGCTCGTCTCTATGGTTTAACGTCTGGGCTAGATGGTCTTCCGCTCGGAGGGTTTATAGACGTCGGAGCTCGACGGTGCGGATATTTATAGCCGGTCGGCGTGGCTCTCGATCTTTAACGACGGAGCTCGTCGGCGCGGATATTTATAGCCGGTCGGCGCGGCTCTCGATCTTTAACGACGGAGCTCGTCGGCGCGGATATTTATAGCCGGTCGGCGCGGCTCTCGATCTTTAACGACGGAGCTCGTCGGCCTTTCAGGGCTAACTCCTTACCAGGCCGAGCGGCCTGGGTCTTCGTATCATATCCTGCGCTCGGACGATATTCGGTCGGCGCGGCTCTCGATTTTTAACGACGGGGCTCGTCGGCGCGGATATTTATAGCCGGTCGGCGCGACTCTCGATCTTTAACGACGGAGCTCGTCGGCGCGGATATTTATAGCCGGTCGGCGCGGCTCTCGATCTTTAACGATGGAGCTCGTCGGCGCGCCGATCGGCCCGGCTCTCGATCTTTAACGACGGAGCTCGGCGGCGCGGATATTTATAGCCGGCTCGTCTCCCGGTTTCCCGACGGAGGGTTTATAGACGCCGGACCGTCTCGATTTTTAACGACGGGCTCGTCGGGGATATTTATAGGCGGCCTCGATCTTTAACGACGAGCGGCCTCCGCCTGTGGATTTATAGACGCCTGCCTCCGGTTTCCTACCGAGGGTTTATAGACGGACCGCTCTCGATTTTAACGACGGGGCTCGTCGGCGCGGATATTTATAGCCGGTCGGCGCGGCTCTCGATCTTTAACGACGGAGCTCGTCGGCGCGGATATTTATAGCCGGTCGGCGCGGCTCTCGATCTTTAACGACGGAGCTCGTCGGCCTTTCAAGGCTAACTCCTTACCAGGCCGAGCGGCCTGGGTCTTCGTATCATATCCCGCGCTCGAACAATATTTATGCTCGGCCGAACAGCACGGGTCATTCGCTTACGAGTCTAAATATATACACCTCCCGGGCGATCGACTCGGGGGCCTTTACTTTTTTGTGCCGATGAAGGATATCGCACACCCGGCCGAACGGCTCGGGCCTTCGTCCTTGAGCATTTTGCACGAATAATTTACCTCCGGCCGAACGGCTCGGGGCCTTCGCTTTCGAGCGCTTGGCTCGGATAATTTACCTTCGGCCGAACGGTCCGGGGCCTTCGATTACTATACCTCCGGCTGAGCAGCTCGGGGCCTTCGTCGTCGAGCGCTTGGCTCGGATAATTTACCTCCATCCGAATGGTACGAGGCCTTCGGATACTATACCTCCGGCTGAGCAGCTCGGGGCCTTCGTTCCTCGAGCGTGCGGCTCGATCAATATACCTCCGTCCGAATGGTACGAGGCCTTCGGATACTATACCTCCAGCTGAGCAGCTTGGGGCCTTCGTTCGTCGAGCGTGCGGCTCGATCAATATACCTCCGGCCGAACGGTCCGGGGCCTTCGATCCTCGAGCCTTTGGCTCGGCTAATATACCTCCGTCCGAATGGTACGGGGCCTTCGATCCTCGAGCCTTTGGCTCGGCTAATATACCTCCGTCCGAATGGTACGGGGCCTTCAATCCTCGAGCGTGCGGCTCGATCAATATACCTCCGGCCGAACGGTCCGGGGCCTTCGATCCTCGAGCCTTTGGCTCGGCTAATATACCTCCGTCCGAATGGTACGGGGCCTTCGATCCTCGAGCCTTTGGCTCGGCTAATATACCTCCGTCCGAATGGTACGGGGCCTTCAATCTCAAGCGCTTGGCTCGGATAATTTACCTCCGGCCGAACGGTCCGGGGCCTTCGATCCTCGAGCCTTTGGCTCGGCTAATATACCTCCGTCCGAATGGTACGGGGCCTTCGATCCTCGAGCCTTTGGCTCGGCTAATATACCTCCGTCCGAATGGTACGGGGCCTTCAATATCGAGCCTTTGGCTCGGTTTATTTACTCCCGGCCGAGCGGCACGGGGTCTTCCCATCGAGCTTGGGCTCGGTTATTATCCTCCCGGCCGAGCGGCACAGGAGTTTCCCATCGAGCTTGGGCTCGGTTATTATCCTCCCGGCCGAGCGGCACGGGAGTTTCCCATCGAGCTTGGGCTCGGTTATTATCCTCCCGGCTGAGCGGCACGGGAGTTCTTACTTAAACTATCAATCTATGAGCAACAGATAATTGAAAGAACTGACCTATCGATCGGCATGACTATGACCCAATTTCTCAACTCCCGAATACCCGTGGAGTGAGGAGCATACGTTATACTTGTCGAAACTTATTGGATAGTTGCCTTGTATGTTGAAGACCCCTTTGTCGGACCGATATCGGGGCAGGAGTTGCTCCCACCTGAGGGCCGATCGGACCCTTATTTTGCTCCCATTTCTAATGTTTCTCCGGTCGGTCCTCCTGGGTCGCTCGGGTATCCGCTCAGCTTGAGCCTTCTGTCTGTTGCTGTGCCACTATCTTGGCTGCCCTCGCCTTGACTATAGCGTCAAACTCTTCTTGTGAGAGTGCCACGGTATGTAGTCTTCCAGCCTCGTCCATTGCCTCTGCTCGGATGCAGGTGCGTTCCCACAGACGGCGCTAAATTGATCCTGTCCGAACCAGGAGTCAACGGACGCTGGGGATGTGGCGCTCCCTGCTGGATTCTCGAGTGCTCCGGCGAACCTGCAACAAAACCGAGCCGGGGGGGGGTGTCCCGGCGACGGCCCTCCGACGCTCAAGTTAGGCGAAGGAATAAGAAAGTGGCTTAGAAAATGTAGACTTGTGTACCTCCGGTTGAAGAAGTGGAGGCCTTATATAGACCTCTCGAAGGAGCCTGGGCACACCAATCGAATCAATCTGTGTCAGAAGGGCATCCATAAGACCATACTGCTACTGTATCAACCTTTCCGTGACGTGATGGTGGGGCCTTTAATAGTGTCATCTTGCGTACAGTCTAATCACCATGCCTTTGCTGACATACCATATCCCGAGCCGAGCGAATAGGCCGCTCGGCTAACCACTGTTCCTTCGCCACGATTCCGGCCGAGCGGACACCTCCGCTCGGCCACTCGGCTCCAGTTCTCCTGCTTTGGCGTCGGAAACCCAAACCTTTGGCTGGGTAATCTCTGGTTCCGCTCGGACGGGACCCCATCTGTGGGTCCCCCATTCTTACCGCCGGATCATACATAATGATAATCGTTATTTTTTCCTAGCATGCAAGGAGGAATGAAAATTTGAATTGCATTTCAAATTAGGGTATACCTCCCTTACCCTTGAAGCTCCCCCTTGACTTGAGCTCGTCTTCTTCTTCTCTCATTTCTTCAATTGTTCCAACTTCTTGAGCTCTCCCTTCCTAGGGCATTTTGTGTGGTAGTGTCCCACTTCTCCACACGTGAAGCATCTAACGTGCTTCTTCTCCTTCTTTTTCCTACAACTCAAATTAGATTCTAAATAAATTGAATTGAGTTTAGGAGATACCTCTTTCTTACCCAATGGACATCTACTCTTGTAGTGTCCCTTTTCATTGCACCCGAAGCACACAATGTGATCTTTTAACTTTGCTTCGGTGGAGTTGCTCACTAGGTTGACCTCCAAGACCTCTTCTTTATCCATCTTGGATTCTTTTTCAACCCTTGAGGATGTTGATGATGCTTCATCTTCCTCATCCACACTTGTGGATGACCTTTTTTCATCCTTCTCTTCCTCGGATGTTGAGCAGGCTCAACTTCCGTTTGCTCCTCCTCAACTTGAGCAATTAAACCCATCTCCTTGGGTCCTTCTTCTTCTTGTGTAGCTTTAGGTTCTTCCCGTAGAATCATCTTCACTTTGCTCCACAAATCGTGGGCATTCTTATATTCACCTACACCACTCATCACATTAGACGACAATATATCTATTAAGATTGATATTACCTTTGAGTTTGCCTCCGATCGTGAGGTTTGCTCTTCTGTCCAATGTCGTGGTCAGAGTCTGTTCTTCTTGTCTCTTGGGACTTCGAACGGGTCCTCGATCACCATCATGGTGTCCCAATCTGTGTCGAAGAAGACTTCCATCTTCATCATCCAAAATGTGATGTTCCCAAGGCTTCCTCCTTCAAACTTTGGAGGTGCAATCAAGCCGGTCATCTTCTTGTATTTGCTCTTCTCGGCGATTAGTTCGGTGAAGTGCGACCTTCGCTCTGATACCACTTGTAGGGGATCGGATAGAAGGGGGGGGGTTGGATAGACGGCGCCCCCCCCAAATACTCGCTTTCTTCCTACACTTGTTAGTATGCGCAGCGGAAATCTAATACTAACTACAAATATGAAAGCTAAAGACAAAGAAAAGAAAGCAAACCGCTAACACGTCGATGTAACGTGGTTCGGAGATAGCTTGCTCCTACTCCACGGCTACCCGTAAGGTGGGCGATCCCTCAATCCATCGGTAGATTAGTCCCCGACAAACTCCGGCTAGCTCAAACCTCCTTGTGGGTGGAGAAACCTCACCATAAACTCACCAAGACCTCTTGGACACAAGGGAAACTCTTGAGCACTTGTAGACTACTAATTAGACTTTAACCAAGTCCAATTTTGTCAGAGATAACCAAGTTTCCAAGCCTTAGTTATATAGGCCGCGGGTTGAAAACCCCGCCTACCAGTCGACTGTCCTCTGTGGAAATTCGACCGTTACACCCCAACGGCTCGATACCAGTCAACTGCTAAAACTAGCAGTCGACTGCTCCACACTAGCTCAGCGAACAGAAGTATTCTGTTCGCTCCCAGTCGACTACACCAGTCGACTGATAAAATATGCAGTCGACTGATGAAACATGAAGTCGACTGGTACCGAGTACATTCTCTCACATCACTCGGACCCTCACCCTTATGACTCATTTAACGCTTCCTTCGCAGCCTTGACATTTTGCCTTCAAGCCTACTTCCTCTTTGGCTCTCGTCCCTCAGATGCATACAAGCCCGCGGCTCGTCCCCAATGCCATCTTTCGCGTATGCCTCGAAGTCGCTTCCCTCGGCCCTTGTCCTTGCTGCCTTGTCCACAGTCCTTCGGATGCTCCATCCTTCACCGGATCCAAAGCCGTCAACCTGAGTCACATGTGTATCCTGCAGTCCTGCACAACTCAAGTACACATATCAAATAAAAGGGTGAACCTAACTTAAACCCTTTGCCCAACCACCAAAACACATGGTCCCGCAGACCATTGGGATTGCTCCAACACTCACTAGGACTTTCCTAATGCCTAACATCCAGTTAGGACTTTTCCAGTCAAGTCTCCTGTCAACCTTGACCTACTTAACTTGTACTCTCATCAACTTGGTCAACCCTTTGACCATCTCCATAACCGGACGATTGCTCCAACAATCTCCTTATATTGTCAAACGTCAAAACTGAAATCCTGACTTAAGCTTGACTCAACTCAAGCTTAGTCAAACTGGTCAAACTTGACCTAGGAAAATTTCCCCAACACCTTATAGTTGTCTTGAAAATTCAGCAATACAAACATTATGTTATATCTTTTTCTATACTATATTCCAATCAATCGTCAAATTCTTTAAACCATTAAGGATTGAATCACCTTTTAAGGTTGTTGCTCTAGCTGATTTCTGCATATTAATTGACTGATTTTACTAATCGTTTGACTGATATGATGAATTCGATCGTTGAATCCTATAGAACGATTTTTTTGACCTATTTGACCATATTAGTCGATTGATTTTCCAAATTAGTCGAACTAATTTACTCCTAAATCAAGTCGATTCAACTAGTTTACAAATTGATTCAATTGATTTCAATATTAGTCCACTGATTTCCTAAATCAGTTGAATCGATTTTCTTTTACTTGATTTCCTAATTAGTTGAATTAATTTCTCAAATCAGTTGAATTAATTTGCTTCTAGATCATTGCCACCTTTACATATGATCCAACGATCGGTTCAGGCTTCCACCTCTCTCTAAGAATCTAGCCATCAATCTTTTTGGACTTTCCTTGCCTTGCATCTGACTTTACGACTTGCAAGGACTTTCTTTTCCCTAGTATCCGATTGACTTCAACTTACTAGGACTTTCTTTGCTCAGTATATGGTCGATCGTGACCCGTCGAGACTTCCGTTATTACCAAGTGTCCGGTCCTCTATGACCCACTAGAGTTTCATCTCATGTTAAGTGCCCTTCATAATTCACTTAAACTTTCCTTCTCATGCCTAGTGTCTGGTCCTCCATTATCCACTTAGACTTTTCTTTTATCAGTTTTCTGTTGGACTTCTGATCACCAAGTGTCCGATCCTTCGTGATTCACTTCGATTTCCCTTTTGTTAACTTTCCGTTGGACTTCATATCACTAAGTGTCCGGTTCTCCATGATCCACTTTGATTTTTCTCTTGTCAATTTCTAGTTTGACTTTCAATCATCAAGTATCCGGTCCTCTATAACCCACTTGAACTTTTCACTTCTAATCAAATATCCGATCATCTTAATTTACTTAACTGCTTAATATATAATATATTGATTAAATATTAAAATCCAAATTATAGTCCATCTATGCATGATCAAATTGGTTAACCTTGATATCCGATGGATCGCACAAATAAAAATTAATATCTCAAAAACTTATTAAACGTTTTTAATGTGAATAAGCATGCCTCAACAAATGGAATATAGTAAAGCTACGAATATAAACTATCAAAAGTTTAAAAAACATCATATAAATCATAATTTATATTCAATAAGTATTTAAGAAAAAAAATAGAAGCATTCCGATACAATTTGATGAGTAACTGGGAACTTCGCCTGGGTTTATGCGAACCGATTTAGTTGCTTGTTATGGTCCAAATTGCACCCTGCAGATCGACCGCCGACCGGTGCCCCAACCAACCACGCTTTCGTGGACCGCAATGCATGCGTCTTCTCCTTCCTATTTATGTATCTCTCCTCATGGTCGTCTTCTCTGCAAGGAGAGGAGGATTCTGAAGATCTCTCCCGTAAGCCTTTCTGGTGCGTTCAGATCTTCTTGTAAGCCTTCTCTCTGGTCGATTCAAAAGATCTCTACTGTGATTGCTTACTTGATCTTCCTATGGTCGCAAATCGTTTCCAATTTTTGTCGTATACTTTCAGCGGATTTAGATCTGAGAAGTTTCTTCTTTGTCTTTTCTAAATCATGAGGTCATTTTCTCTTTCGGCATTTCTTGTGACTTTTTCGCCCAAAGTTTGTTCTATATTTGTTCATCCTCTAGATCCGTAGTTTGCACTTGGTTCGGAATTTTTTTAATTGATATTTACTCTTTCGGGTCTTGCACAGAGAATCATGGGACTCACGTTTGCGAAGCTTTTTAGCCGCTTATTTGCGAAGAAGGAGATGAGGATTCTGATGGTGGGGCTTGATGCTGCTGGAAAGACAACCATCCTTTACAAGCTCAAGCTTGGGGAGATTGTCACCACCATTCCTACCATCGGTATGCATTGTTAATATTCGCATAAGAGCTCCTCCTAAAATGATGCATTTCATTATTGTTTCCATGATGGATTATGCATTTGTTTGGGACCTATACTCTTTATTCCATATTATGACGGAAAGGGACTGAGGAAAGCTTGATCTCAATTCCTACAATGGTGGATATAAGCACAATTAGTGGGTGATGTATAGAACAAAGAATTAAAGGGGAGAACGAAGTGCACCTAATTTTATCTTTTGATGGGTCCTGTCATAGTTAATTAGGCTTTATGACTAGAATGGCTAAAGTTCCCATTTTTAAGCATATATGAGCAAACGGCTAGGAAAACTAAAAAAATTATATTCAAATTAGAGCAAATTGTGATTAAAATTTACTTCACAAAACCAATGAGGGAGGCAACATGTTTGTTGTAACTTGCATGTATCTATTGGTTGACAGTTACCACATAACCAAGCCTTTTGGATTTGGTTAGTTGTAGAAAATCTAGTTCTAAAAATATTTCATGATATGAACTTCAATCACACAACCTTGGTTCCAACTAATTAAACATTACTCCAATTTATTTTATTTTCCTCTCTTCGTTATTCACACACACGCACGCGCGCACACGCCACACACATGCGCGCGCGCACACACACACACATGAGGAAAATTATACGCATCTAAAAATTTTAATCTTGAACACTATAACCTAAAAGGGAAGCCTAAACCTTAAAGGAAAAGTCTTATTAGCTTAAACTCATTATAACCCAACCTTTAAATCCTAAAATCTTGAACCCTAAATACATATAATATACCCCTTGAGTATCTAAATTTTTTAATTTTGAACACTATAACCCAAGAGGGAATCCTGAACCCTAGAGAGAAAATCTTATTGACTCAAACCTATTATAACTCAACTCCTAAATTCTAAAATTTTAAACTCTAAATACATATAATATACCCCAAAACAAAATAATTTTTTTTTTTTTTGAAAAAATGGTCTGAGTCCATTCAGGCGCTTGGATTGACTCCAGGCACCTGAATTCAACCCAAGGCGCCTAGAGTCAATCTAGGCGCCCAGGTTCCGTAGCTTCGCGTGGCGTAGAGTCCGCAGTAGAGCAAATTCGTGTCTAGATGATACAATTTTGTTAGAAAGGAAGAGGATAAAAATTCTTAGGCAGGAAGATGATATAGGAGAACTTTATAACTCTTGTTTTCAATGTTTTGATATGTCAAGTACAATTGGGTTTTTTTAGATACAAGAGAAAGTTCTAGAGACTCCTCTAGATTAATGATTTTTTGACCAAATTAAACTTAGACTTTAGATACGAGGAATGTACGATGAATGTACTCTAGATACAATGAGTGTACCCTAGATTCGATAATATGTTCTAGATATGATAAATGTACAGTGGATACAATGAGACTATGATACAATGAATGTGCCTTAGATACATTAATATATTCTAGATACGATGAATGTATTCTTATCTAGAAAAAACTAATTAATTTAAGTTTATCTTTCCAGTACCCTATAAACTTCATTTTTTTTTACTCCAAGCCTTTGCTCTTTATCTTGCAAAATCTTCAAGCCTTAATGCTTTGGTGAAAATATCAACATTTGTTCTCATGCCTTCACTTGCTTTTAATCTTGCAAAATCTTTAAACTTCACTGTTTTGGTGAAAACATCAATAATTTGATATTGTGCCTTCACCTGTTGCAATTCTCAGAGAATGAATAAATTAAACCATAATCCAAATCCAAAGTTCCTCTGACATATTCTTTTACTAGCCTTCATATGAGATCAAGTTAGGGACTCCATGTAACGACTAATGAGTTCAACTCCATAAAGAATATTGGTTTGGAACATGTTTAAGTATCTCAAATTTTTTAGACATTAATGGATTTACATTCTCACCATAGTTAAATCTAGATGGTTTGACTCATTCAATATGAGTGACAATTGATTGACAGGTCTCCATGTCAAATTCGTGCAAGATTTTATTGCATATCCCTTTTGATAAACAAAAAAAAAAATCATTATCAGTTTGCTTACTTTAAAGCAAGATAATATGATATCATCCCAATATCTGTCATTTCAAATTTTGTAGCCATGTTTTTTTTTTGAATTCTTCAAACATTGTCGAATTACTTCATGTGAAAATCAAATCATGAATAAATAGACAAACAATTAATAAATCACCTATCTCCTTTTTCTTAACATAGAGATGATATTCATATGGACATTGTGGTTGTTTTATGTAAATAACCTCCTCTAACTTGCCATTTAAGAAAGTTGACTTGACATTCAACTTAATAATGCTTCATTTTCTTTGTATGACTAATGCAATAATCAATTGAATAGATTCTAAGTGAGCAATTGGAGCAAAAACTAAAATATAATCAATACTTGACTTGGTTGTTGACGGAATCCTCTTGAACTTTGTATTTTGGGGCCTCCTGCATTCTTCTTTCTTTGTTGACTCATTTCAAACCATACACTTGTTTTCCTTTTGGAAGGGTTACCAATTTCCCATGTGTTATTGTTTATTTTAAGCTACTGTTTCAAAAGTTAGGGGCTCTAAATTTGCAAAAATACAATAAAAACACAATCGTTGATTTCATCAGTTTCAACACATATATTCTGCAAGCTTTTTACGGGTGTTTTAATTGAACTCTTCATGAGAGGTAGGTGGTGGAGTTGTGTTGAACTTTCTTCATGAGAGGTAGGTGGTGGAGTTGTGTTGAACTTTCTTCATGAGAGGTATATGGTAGAGTTTATATGGTAGAGTTGTGTGTTGTGAGGCACTATGGTCTACTCTTCTTCTCCAAAGCAGAAGAAAATTATAAGCTTTTTCCTTTTTGAGCTTCCCAATTCTACATGGCTTCAACAAATTTAACATCTCAACTTACAACCACTCTACCATACTTGGGCTCTATAATTTATGTAACCTCTGTAATGTAAATCATATTCAATACATAAATATTAAACGCTTGACAATTAAATTGGATTTCTCTTGATAAGGTACTTGAGCATATGCTATGCTGCCCCGGGGCTAGGATGCAGCGGTAAGTGCGCGCAGTTGTCTCTCAGACACCTACGGTTCGATTCCTAGCTATAACATATTTGCAGGAATTTTTCCTCCAAATAAGACTTGCAACTAAGGGATGCTAGGTCGCCCACCACAAGTGCTTCTCGATTTACCTTGGTGGCGGGTCGAAAACTTCCGTGTGGTCGGGCCGGTCACCCAACCTCGACATTACCCCAGCCTGGTTAATTTTTTTTTGAGCATATGCTGTGCTTTAAAAAACTCACAAATATTTGTCACTAGGCTTTCTTCCATTTTATGCTTCTTGAAAAGTTTGATCTTTGACATTCAATGTTAGAGAGTGATTAGACAAGGAACTGCACAACAAACAAATTCAACCCCAAACTCCTTTTGCATATTTTTGGCTTTTAGCATGCATCTTGCTATATTTAGAATGGTTTTATTCTTTCTTCCAGCTACTCCATTTTATTGTGACAATCTAGGAATTGCCAAAGAAAGACTAATTCCATGAGTTTCATTGAAGTCATTGAACTCTTTGGAAGTGAATTCGCTTCCCCTATCAGATCTTTTGATGTTATACCATAATACCAAGTCTCATTTTTTCTACAAGTTTTTTGAAATTTTTGGAAGCAACAAAAGCTTCTCATTTTTTCTTAAGAAAATAAACCTAAGTTTTTCTTCTAAAATTATCAATAAAGAGTAAAAAGCATTTACTATTACTGAGTAAGGGTTGATTGATCAATCCATAGACATCTACATACACAAGAATCTTAGTTGCTTTGAATGTTGCTTCTTTCAGATAACACCTAGCATAATGGTTGTTGAGAACACATGCTTCACATCAAGGTTCTAAAATTTACTAGGCACTAGTTGAGCGCTAGACCAGTGCCTAGGCCGCCTAGGCGGGGGACTAGGCGTCGTTAGACGAATTCCTCGGTATCAACATAATTTACATAATAAATCACATATTATAACTCTAACACAATAATATCAAATTTAAAATGATTTCAAAATTACACAACTAATAAAATATCATTGGACACGAACTCAATATCATCGGACACAAACTCAACATCAAATTTATTTTACTTCTCCATAATTTTCAACAACATGTTCTTCATCGGACACAAACTCAATATCATCACTGATCCTCCTCTTCTTCGGATGTAAAATCATCCTCGTAGAGTTCTCTTGCTCTAGGGCTCCGAACCTCTTCTTCGGTTGCAAAATCATCCTCGCAAAGTTCTCTCACTCTAGGGCTTCTTCGGAGTTATAGATTTTCATCTATTCCATTTGCTTTATCAACCATTTGCCATGTGAGCCTAGAACCTAGTTCAATTTTATCATCTACTCCACCATTGACAATCCAACCTTGTGCATTTGATGCATCTTTTGCAAGAAGAAAATCGACATTTCTTTCTTTTTCTCTTTTTTTGTTTGTTCAACAATCTGACATTAAATTGGATAAATACTAGATTATTCAGCTTTTTACTGAACCATGTACTTAAGTTTTCTAAATACCCATTTCACGTAGGGAAGTTTCAAAATGACCAAATCACGTACCTATTTTCGATTTTACCCTTATCAGTCGACTGGTGTTTTAGAGCAATCGAATCAATTTGGTTCCGTATCGAGATGTTCGATTTTTAATCAAATTTTAAATCAGTCAAACTGATTTATTTTTTTTTTTAAAAAAAAATCAAAATCGATTTTAGATCAAATTGGTTGATATACCAAACGACCTCGGATTTATATAAAACTAGTTCTTATATGTTTGTCTATCTCTCTTGATTATATCCATGCCCTCAAATGTCATTTTAACGTTTGGTATATCAACCGTTTTTACCCAAAATCGGCTGATAGATCAAACGACCTCGGATTGACATGAAACAAGTTCTTTTATGTTCATCTACCTCTCCTGATTATATTCATGCCCTCAAATATCAATTTGATCTAATATATTGAGAGCAATTATTTTTTAAACACGAATTAAATTTTTAAACCAGTTGATGAACCACATGACCTCGGATTGACATGAAATAAGTTTTTATATGTTTGTCTACTTCTCCTGATTATATCCATGCCCTCAAATTTCAATTTGACCTAATATATTGAGAGCAATAATTTTTTGAATACGAATATGTTTGAAAAATTTAATTCGTGTTCAAAAAATCATTGTTCTCAATATATTGGGTCAAATTAAAGTTTTAGGGCATGAATATAATCAGGAGAGGTAGACGAACATATAATAGCTTGTTTCATGTCAATCCGAGGTCATTTGGTCCATTAGCTGTTTTTGCCCAAAATCGGCTGATGGATTAAACGACCTCGGATTGACATGAAACAAGTTCTTATATGTTCGTCTACCTCTCCTAATTATATCTATGCCCTCAAACTTCAATTTGACCCAATATATTGAGAGCAATAATTTTTTGAACACGAATATGTTTGAAAATTTTAATTCATGTTCAACAAATCATTGTTCTCAATATATTGGGTCAAATTAAAGTTTGAGGGCATGAATATAATCAGGAGAGGTAAACGAACATATAAGAACTTGTTTCATGTCAATCCGAGGTCATTTGGTCCATTAGCTATTTTTTCCCAAAATCGACTGATGGATTACATGAAACAAGTTCTTATATATTCGTCTACCTCTCTTGATTATATCCATGCTACCCTCAAACATCAATTTAACCTAATATATTGAGAGCAATGATTTTTTGAACACGAATATGTTTAAAAATTTAATTCATGTTAAAAAAATATTGCTCTCAATATATTAGGTCAAATTGATGTTTGAGGGTATGAATATAATCAGGAGAGGTAGACGAACATATAAGAACTTGTTTTATATTAATCCGAGGTCGTTTGATCCATCAGCTGATTTTGGGCAAAAACGACTGATGTACCAAATGTCAAATTGACATTTGAGGGCATGGATATAATCAAGAGAGATAGACGAACACATATGAACTAGTTTAATATCAATCCGAGGTCGTTTGGTTTAACCAATTTGATCAAAAATCGATTTTAATTAAAAAAATAAAAAATGCAAATCAATCAGTCGAACTGATTTGATTAAAAATCGAATGTTTCGATATAGAACCAAATCGATTCGACTGCTCCACAACACCAGTCGACTGATAAGGGTAAAATCGGAAATAGGTACGTGATTAGGTCATTTTGAAACTTCCCTACGTGAAATGGGTATTTTGCAAACTTAAGTACATGGATCAGTAAAAAGCTGTAGATTATTCAATTTGTTGACATCCAACATATTTCGTTTCTTTGTATGAATCTAAAAAAAAGAGAGAGCAATTGCGATAGTTAGTAACATGAATATAAAACTTTAAAAATTAATACTTTACTTTAATTAAAGTTTAAAACTTACTGCTTCGAATGCCAATTGGATCTCTCTTGATAAGGTACTTGAGCATATGCTATGCTGCCCCCGGGGCTATAGTGCTTCTATTAGGTACCCACGGTTCGATTCGTAGCTTCGATCTATTTGTAGGGATTTTTTCTCTAAATGAGATTTGCAACTAAGGGATGCTAGGCCGCTCGCCGGGAGTGCTTACCGATTTAGCCTGGGCTGGTGAGAAACTTCTGTGAGGCCGGGTCGGTCACCACAGGCTCAACGGAGCGTACCATAGCATATGCTCAAGTACCTTATCAAGAGAGATCTAATTGGCATTCGAAGGAGTAAGTTTTAAACTTTAAGTTTTTAATTAAAGTAAAGTATTATTTTTAAAGTTTTATATTCATGTTACTAACTATCACAATTGCTCTCTTTTTTTTTGTTAGATTCATACAAAGAAAAGAAATAGGTTGGATGTCAATAGATTGAATAATCTACAACTTTATACTGAACCACGTACTTTGCAAAATACCCATTTCACGTAGGGAAGTTTCAAAATGACTAATCATGTACCTATTTATGATTTTACCCTTATCAGTCGATTGGTGTTTTGGAGCAGTCAAATCGATTTGGTTCTGTCGAAATGCTCGATTTTTAATCAAATCAGTTGACTGATTTTTTAAATTAGTCAAACTGATTTGCTTTTGGTTTTTTTTTTGTTTTTTTTTTAAATCAAAATCGATTTTAGATCAAATTGGTTGATAGACCAAATAACCTCGGATTTATATGAAACTAGTTCTTATGTGTTCGTCTCTCTCTCTTGATTATATCCATACCCTCAAATGTTAATTTGACGTTTGGTACATCAGCCGTTTTTGTCTAAAATTGGCTGATAGATCAAACGACCTCGGATTGATATGAAACAAGTTCTTTTATTTTCGTCCACCTCTCCTGATTATATCTATGCCGTCAAATATCACTTCTACTTCTTCTCAGTAATTTTCAATAACTTATTATTTGTCAGACGCAAACTCAATATCATCATTGTGATCCTCCTCTTCGTCTTCGGATGCAAAATCATCCTCGTGAAGTTCTCTTACTCTAGGGCTTCATCGGAGTTGTAGATTTTCATCTGCTCCACTTGCTTCATCAAAATCATTTGCCATGTGAGCCCAGAACCTAGTTCAGCTTCATCATCTTCTCCACCATCCACAATCCAACCTTGTACATTTGATGCATCTTTTGCAAGAAGGGAATCGACATTTTTTTTCTCTTTTTTGTTTGTTCAATAATCTATCATTAAATTGGACAAATACTAGTTTGTTCAATTTGTTGACATCCAACATATTTCTTTTCTTTGTATGAATCTAAAAAAAAGAGAGTAAATATTATAGTTAGTAACATGAATATAAAACTTTAAAAATTAATACTTTAATTAAAGACTTAAAGTTTAAAACTTACTTCATCGAATGTACTTCAATTTCTTTCACACCCAGATGAACTTGTAGTTAATGAAAATATCCTCAATGTGACTCTTAGAAAGTTGGGTGTGTGAGCACTGTATGTACTCCACCATGGACATGGATCAAATGTATCATTATTTTTTTCACATGTTTTTGTTGTCAATGTTTTTTTTTCAAATAACCCAGTCTTGTCTCTATATTTTACAAATTCCTTGTTAATAATTGTATCTTGCAGATCTAACTCATTCACCTGTAAAATTTCCATATATTCAAAGATTCTCGTCACGACTTCTTCATAAAGAGTAATAGAACTATCTTTATAGTAAAAATAGGGATTCAACAAAAAAAATGCAGTGGTATGCAATGATGCATCAAGTCTATCCTTCATTTTTGACTCAATAATCACTATGATAGGCTGATAGTTTGATTCCACGTTGTTTAGGGCCATCTTGATATCTTCTTTAGCTTGAAGGAGCTCCTCATATAAAAACCCCATGGATGACTTTCTATCTTCATCTACCAATCGAAGAACTCTTACTAAAGGAGCAAATATTTTCAAACAAAGTATCACACCATTCCAAAAACTAATGCTCATCACAATAGAGTAAGTCAATTTTCCTTTGTTTGTTTTTGACCATTTATATTTTTGCCACATATCACTTGTAAACATGTCCCTTAAACTAGATTTTTTTTAATCAAGCTTTGCAATGTGAGGAAATTTGATGCAAATTTGGTAACTGCTGGCTGAACTATATCTCTCTTCTTCATAAAACTTCTCATCAATGATAAACTCTTATGGTGAGCATAAATGAAAATGGTAAAAGACTTGGCTTGCTCAATAACCTTTTTATATCGTGGAAGCTTGCCAATACTTTCAAGCATGAGATTAATAGTGTGAGTTGCACATGAACTCTAAAAGATCCCAGGTCTCTTTTCTCTATCAATTTAGGTGCAATCATATTGTTGGTGACATTGTCTGTTACATTTTAAATAATATTCGAAGCTCCTACTTGTTCAACACACTTGCCAACATACTCAAAAATAAGTTTAGCTGTATGTGCCTCATCTGAAGACTCCTTAGACTCTAAATATATAGTACCTAGCTTGCAATTAACACACAAATTTAAGATATTTCTTTTTTTTTTCTATCACTCCATGCATCTGTCATTATCGAACACCCATTCTTCTTTATATTTCTTCAGCAGTTGCTTTGTTCTTTCAACTTAGATTTTCAACAGTGACTCCCTAAGCTGATATTGAGTTGGTGACATGACTAGAGTTGGAGACTTGAATCATAGTCCAAATTGACCCACTACCTTCATTAATTGTTTGAAGCTATCATTATCAACAATATTGAATGAGATTCCATTTCATAAACTCATCTGCCAACATATTGTTGAACTTGTTGAGTTCTCTCTGCGAAAATTGCTTCATTTATATTTTTTTGTCAAAGCATGAACCTATATTTTCTAGAGCAATTACCGATGCATATCTATCCATGGGGTGAAGTGGAAGAGGTTTTTAATTCCATCTATCCCTTCAATTCAGGACTTACTTCGTCTAGAGAAATAGTCACCTCTATTCTACAACTTTGTTCTTCTATTATTTTATTCTTCTTTATGTTCCTCCCTTCTAAAATAGCCTGTTTGCACTTATTTTTACCTTCTTGAGATGCTTTTCACAGCCAGATGCATTTCCAGATATATTTCCTATGTGCTCCTTGACCCTATACACTCCTCCGACATCATTTTTTCACACGGCTTGCATTTAATTTTGTCGAGGTTCTTAGGATCAATCAACATCCCATACTCCCATCCAATGTCATTTGACTTTCTCATAAGACTTCCGAATTCAGGTTGAGTGACGGATGTCATTGAAGATGGATTACTTGCCATTGTAATTGTGATAACCGAAAAAGCGATTTAACAATAGATTTAAGATATAAATCAGTAAAAAAATATTAATATAATTCAATAAAAAAAATATTATTAGAATATAAATGTGATTTATATAAATTAATAAAATTTATTAGATTTTTTTAATTTTAAATATAAAATTTTGAATATAAATATGATTTATATGGATTAATAAGATTTATTAGAATTTTTTAATTTTAAATATAAAATATCATAATATACATTAATTAATAATATTTATCAGAATTTTTAAATTTTAAATATAATATTATTAAAATATAAATAAATTAATAAAATTTATAAAAAGATTTTAATTAATATATTTTTTATATAGTTTGTTGGGGTAAGTGAGGAGTGGTTTAATTAAATAAATAATAAATAAATTAAAAACAAAAACATCGTGAGCGTTGAACGCACGTAGGACGCATCGGTGGCGGTGGATGCGTTCTCGGACGTGATGCTGGTGTTGGACGCGCCGTTGGAAGCATTGGCGCCGAGTTTGGAGGCAACAGATGCGTCCGGGAACGTGTCCGCCATCGTTGGACGCGTCTTGTGACCCGGAAGCGTCACAGGAGGGAAAAAAAAAATATTATATAAATTGAAAACCTTACCAATCATTTAGCAGAGTCTTCTGGAGGAGGCAAAACTAGCATGAGCAATTTAGGGCTTTAAATTGAAAAAAAAATACAAAATTTCCGCCCCACCCAGGGGCGGCTGGGCTGGCCGCCTGCACCTTTCTGGTGCAGTTGCCGATCGCCGAATGCCTAGCTAGCGCTTAGGGCGCGTTTTAGAACACTGCTTCACATAAATGATTGGGATGATTGATTGGAGGCATCTCTTTCACCATCTACTTTTCTCCCATGGCCTTCAATGCTCCAAAGTTCAAATGACCAAATTTCATGTGCCAATGCTGTGCTTCATCTTGCACATTGGCCTTCAAACATTTTGCTTCAATTATTTTAATATTTAATGTAAGCATCCTATTTCTTGACATAGCAACCTTAGCAAGCAAATTAACATTTTGATATCTAAGCTAAAGATAATTATTTTTCATAAGAATCTCACAACCTTTTTCAAGTACTTAGCCTAGACTTAGAATGTTATTCCTTAATTTCAACACAAGTAAACATCTAGAATCATTTTATGGCTACCATCTTGGAAAGAGATGAGAATTGTACCTTTCCTGTCAATGTGGATTTTTAAGAGAAACGGTGTTTTTCACTTTCTCGTCAACCTCTACAAGTATTTCTTTGTATCCACTCATCTGATTGCTTGTAACATTGTCCAAGTACCATAAGCTATTATCACCCTTTTCTTTCTTCTTTGATTTATAGCAACAAAGTTAATTCTTCAGTTTCTTGATTATCACCAATAAGATTAGTCTCTTCTTTAATACCATTACTAGAACCTTAACATTCCCAAGTACGATGACCCATTTATGACGAGCATAGCATTCAACTTAAGATTTTCATACTTTTTCCCATTTGAAGTTGAATAATAGTTTTGTCCTCTTCCTCTCGTCCTTCCATAGTCTCTAGGTGATGCATAGCTTCTTTCTTCATGACTATAGTTGTCTCTATTACTCCTACTTGATCCAATTTAGAAATGACCACATCCTCTTTCTTTCCACGTGCTCTTCCTCATTCACATCCTATAAAATAATTGTTTCCTTTTCCATCATCCTTCAGTGTAGTGTTGGCTTTGAGAACTTGCTCCAATGGCTCTTCTTGTCTTCTCTTGATCTTTTTTTCAAGGGCTTGTAGTAAACTATCTAATTCTTCAATGGAGTGTAAACCTTTTGTTCCTTTAATAATACACACGATATAATCAAATTTAGGAATCAAAGAACGAAGAACCTTTTCTACTACACGTACATCTTCTATCTTGTCTTCGTTTCTCTTCAGTTGATTCACAATTGCGATTCGTACTCTTTCATTTGCATTGCTTCAAAATCACGCCTTAGTGAATGAAGTTTTACCTTCTTTAATTTATCACCTTGGAAAGCCTTTCCCATATCTCCCAAACTTCTTTTGAAGTAGTAGCATCAGCCACCTTCTTGATCATTAAATCATCCAAATGTTGATGGATGAGGGTGAGGGCTGCTTAATCCTCCTTTGTCTTTGACAAAGAATCACTTGAGATAACTCATCATCTTCATTTATATATATAGACACACGCGCACATGATTCAACTCTCACTTTGATGAGGTTTCTTTGCTGAAATGTGGATCACTACATTAACTTAAAATGAACTTATGGTTGCAATATACATGCAATTTGGTTTAGGCACTTGGAAATATGTATGTGTTTGTTTTTTTGGTTTTTTATAATCAATTATAGTTCATGTATAATAATAGAAGTTGCTGGAGTGTATATGTTTGTAGAATAACAGAAATCTTAGAATCAATATTCATACTGTCGTTGTATTCCAATGCAGGCTTCAATGTAGAGACTGTTGAATACAAGAACATTAGCTTCACTGTATGGGATGTTGGTGGTCAAGATAAGGTACTAGAATGAGCTACTCATCATTATCATCCGCTTCAAGTTTTGTTTGTCTGAGCTATTTAGGATTAGCTATATGAATCCTTTCTCTTCATTGAACTCTATGCAAAGTATAATATTCAAATCAATAAATTAGCTGACAATCTTCCTCTATCCCTTACACATTTACTCCTAATCTAGTTGATTAATTATATTACCTGTAAACACTATCAGCTGCCTTTCAGCATATCTATTCCATCTCAATTTTCTCTCTCATTTTATTATCTATTGGTGGTAGACCTGATCACTCTCAATTATTGTATTTGTCAAATTTATCCTTTCTAGTAATTCCACACCAAAAATTGTATTAGATTATTACATTATTAGATTGTGATGCCTAGAATAGATTTGTCCTTTGACTAGGTATAATCCATTGAATGTAGTATAGTGGGACTTAAAGAGTATGATGGTTTTAAAATATAGAACATGTACCCTTTAGAGTTGAGAATAATTGTTTTGCTACACACTTATTCAATTAGTAGTCAATCAATTTATATGCCTTTATTCTGGGGATTTCAGATCAGACCTCTCTGGAGGCATTATTTCCAAAATACACAAGGCCTTATTTTTGTTGTTGATAGCAATGACCGAGATCGTGTTGTTGAGGCAAGGGATGAACTCCACAGGATGCTCAATGAGGTACTTATATTCATAAATTTATCTTCCAAAATATCTATTGCTCACTATGCTCTTGCTACTAGTTTTGGAAAGTTTTACAGTAATTATTTCAATAGCTTCAGTAATTATTTCAATAGCTTGTTTTGTAAGAGAGGACATACATTTGTTTTCTGTTTATATTTATAAGACAATCCCAGGAAATATGATTTAAAAACTGACTCTTTGTGATCATAAGATATTCAACATCCTTTCTGTCAATTTATTTTCACTCTTTAACTGTTTAAATGGTTGTCCTGCTTGTGAAATAATTGATATACTGAACTTGCATATCCTTATTGGTGATTATGTGAAAAACAACTTAAACTCTTAGTTGATGGAACATCAAATACTGCAGAACTCAAAAAAAAAAAAAAAAAAGAAGAAGGATTTCTTAAATTTATCTAAAAGACAATCATATGGGTTGTGCTTGACAATTAGAATGGTCTACTAAAGTATTTTGGTAATGGTAAAACCTTCAAGTATACAGGGTTAATATCTGTTTATTTTATTTTATTTTATTTTTTCCAGCCTGTGTTATTTTATGGATTTTGAATATGTTCTGGTATATTGGTAGGATGAGTTAAGGGATGCTGTCTTACTTGTCTTTGCTAACAAACAAGACCTTCCAAATGCAATGAATGCTGCTGAAATCACTGATAAGCTTGGTCTGCATTCTCTGCGTCAGCGACACTGGTAAGATGCTCATTTGGCAATTTATCTGATTTAGTTGGTTATATTATGTTAAAAGGGAGCCTTGATGCAATGATAAAATTGCTACCATGTGATTCGGTGGTCACGGGTTCGAGTCGTGGAAACAATCTCTTACAATACATGGTAAAATTGCGTACAATAGATCCAATGTGGTCTGACATTTTCTAGACTCCGCATCAACGTAGTTTTGTGCATCGGGCTATCCTTTAGTTAATTATATTCTATTATAACCAAAATTATTGTCGGTTATCGTAGACATTATGGTCGAAGAGAATTAACATAGCATTTTAAGCATAACTAAACTATGTGTCCTGATATCTAGTAGAGAGAGAGAGAGAGAGAGCATACATTTTCTGAATTTGTTACATAACACAATTCTTGGTCAAGGATCATTTGGTTTTACCAAAATATGGATGATAGGGAAAATCGAGGTCAACTAAATCCTTGAATAGTGTAACATTCATTTTGCATATGCCATAGTGGTATGAATCCCTGAGACAGGGTAAGGTGAGCTTGATTGATGCTTCAGGCTACTAACAGATTTCAAGTAGCTTCTAAATTGAACGTAGGAATCCCATCCAGTTTTGCCAGTTTTCTTGTGCTCGGTCAATGGTTTAACATGCTTACGCTTCTGAATCATGATTGGTATTTCGGCACTTGCTATGCTCAGGTATATACAGAGTACTTGTGCTACATCTGGGGAGGGTTTGTACGAGGGGCTTGATTGGCTCTCCAACAACATAGCCAATAAGGTATTTCTTCCCTCAATCACAAGGTTTTGATTGAACATTTATGTATATACTGACACGAATCTTATCTTCACAGTAATAGATGTTGCTTGATGGACAAAGTAGCACTCGGCATTTGCCACACGGTTTGATGTTTTGTGTATGATATGGATGAAGATAGCTCTAATAAGTTGCTTGTTATCTTTCGTATTGTGTATTTGTACCCTGGATTTCTTCCACGTGCTGCATTTTTGCTGTTAGGATATATTGTTTAGTAGAAACATGTCTTTTAATTCATTTGCCACCTTGTACTATTTGGTTGGTTAGGCTGTTTCGTGTTAATCATATGCATCAGTTGTTTCAATTTTTATTTTTTTTGGCTGTTTGGTGTTGATATATCAGGTGTGTGCGCCCGTGGTTATACTCAACAGGGAAGAAATGGATCATAAGAAACTTTTTTCTGCTATTATAAGATTTGCCTTGTCCGAGCAAGTCTTTTGTAGGGTTGAGTTGGAGAAATTCAAAGAGAGGAAAAGGTCGAGGTGTGAATAATTGGATAAGTATTGCGGAGAGTGGAGGACTATCAACGAGGTGGGTAATTGAGGTGGATTACTGAGGCGAGCAGCCTAAGCGGGATACCGAGTGGAAAGGTATGGAGCAGTGACATTCTCTCGTCTCATTTTCTTTCATTCTTATCAGCGTTCGCCAAAAGCTTTCAAAAAAGTTATTTTTTTGTCCCTCAAGGCATTAGCTCCCCTTCCCATGATTCATGTCCTTACCTTTTTGGCACAAAAACTAATAGGCTACCAAATGCTATAGCTCTGATTGGATAGGATTCTTTGTGATTTTGGGTTTGTAAGTTCCCTGGTCACTAGATTTATTGAGGTTGCCCTATCACTGCCTTTGGCTTCTTTGTAGTTTGGCTTGTCCTACCACTGGCTTCTTTGTAGTTTGGCTTGTCCATGTTTGACCTTGCTTCTAGTTCCCTTGGACAATGAGACTCTAGCAAACGAGTTACGTATGAATGGTAGGAGTAGAGCTGAACAATTGGTTAAAACTAAATCAATCAAATCGAACAAATTGAAAGTCAAATAAATCGATTTTTTTAAATGATTTAATTTTTCTATGAAAATTAAATAAACTGAATTGATTAAATATCAGTTAATTTAATTTTTTTTTTATCAAATTAATTAAAATTTTAAAATCAAATGTAGATTTTGTTTAGTTAATTATATTTTTAAATAAAAAATAATTAAATTAATATTTTTATTTTATTCAACCGAATTACGATTTAAATTTGAAATTAACCGAAAATGGAACTGACTTTTTTTTTAAAAAAAAAAAATTTAAAACTGAATTTCTAAATTCGATTCAATTAATTCAATTTTATTAAAATTTTGCTCACCTCTAGGGAAGAGACTTATACATTCTACTATGACCTCTACTAAGTTTGTTGAACTTAAATGGTTCTACGATCTGTTATATAATTTTATTTGCTTGGTTCTCTAGAAATATCACTAGTGTTCTAAGCTTCACACTTTTTTTTTGGTTGATATTTCCTAGCTGACCTATGTTTTTCTTTCTTTCCTTTGTTGGTTGGGCTCCTAAATTTTCCTCACTATAGATTAGGTAGTTTTCTTTGAATTTTTGAAGGCACATAATTGTGTTCCTAATTAAGTTACATTGTGCAAGAATTGAACTTAAAAGAGAGTTTTCAAGAGCCCTATTGAGTGTGCTTTTACAAAAGAATCGACTACATGCCCCTCAATCTAGGTGGAAGGTGGAAGTTAAATTTTGTTCTTCGAACAATTCAACAAAAATTAAAGGACGGCCCTTAATTTTGTATCTGTAAAAAGAGAAAACCCTATGTTGAAACATATTAAAAGAGTGTCATCGTTGTAATAGCTTTGGTCTAAATTATTATGTCTAGCAATTTTTGCTAAAACTAGATTCTAAACTTTAAAACTGACTAATGTTAGTCAAATATTAGTTAAAATTATTCGGTTAAATATACTCTCAGTTGAAATTGTCTTAATATGATCAAAATTACTCCACTACTGTTGTAGCAGTTTGATCGTTTTAATCAATGTTGGAGTAATTTTTATTAATGTTGCAATAGTTTTAGGATAAGGGTTATAAGTGAGTTGTAGCAATTTTCGCAAAAAAAAATTCACGATGTTAAAATTTTAATCCAAGCGGGTCGACGGGCTGATCGGACACTTGGCGAGAAGTCTAGACGGGTCGAAGGGCTGACCGGACGTCTGACAGGTAAGTAAGGTAAGTCACTAGAGGGGAGTGACTGTGAGGACGCGTTCCCGAGAAGGGAACATTAGGCGTCGATCCGGCTTAGATCCATTTTAGATATCTAAGTCGAGATCGTGACTAGATTCCGGTCTCGGAAAGACGGAATCTAAGTCATACTTTTTATATTAAACTTATAAACTGTGTTAACATTTTGTTTTGCAGGATATACCTTATCTATTTGCCTCGGACTAACCTTGTCTTGCAGGAAAGCTGTCCTCTGGAGAAAGGTGGTCCGGGCGCCCGAAGGGGATTCCGGCACCTGGGAGGTAAATTTTATCCAGGTCGCGCATCGTCACGTGGAACTCGTTGGTTGGACCTGCCACGTCTCACCAGGGCGCCCGGAAGGGATCCGGGGTGCCCCGAGCCTCATATAAAAGGAGGGTTAGAGGGGAGCTTCAAGAACACCAACGGAAAGAAAGTCTTCTACTGCTTGCTCTGCTGCTCTGCGCTCCTGCGACGCTAACAAAGCTCCGACAACACGCTCCTTCCCTTTTTGGTTAAATTCTTGTCGGTATTTGCTTTATTTCCATTAGCATTCATGTACTTTAATTTGTAATAATTTTCGAATTGCTAGTGATTGCCCACCGAAAGCACCCTTGTGTGTGGGCTTTGGAGTAGGAGTCGACACAGGCTCTGAACCAAGTAAAATCAGCTTGTGTTAGCATTGTCCTTTTATTTCCGCTGCGTTTATACTCGAACGATTTTGTTTATCGATATTCACCCCCCCTCCCTATCGAATCTCATGATCCAATAAATGGTATCAGAGCAGGTACCGCTTTGATTTGGTGCAACCACCAATCAGACAAGAGGGGATTTGTTTTTAATTTTTTATCCTTTCTTCGGATTTCAGTTTTTCGTAAAATTTCAAACTGGTATAATTACCTTTTTGGAAATTTCTTTCCGTCGTAAATACATCTAAATTGGTGTAACACCAATTTAGCTATTTTTCGCGCACTACTAATCCAAGACCAAGTCTTGGAACCTCTCTACTTGTTTTTGTTGTGCAGATCAAAAAAAAAATGTCCCAATTGGAAGGCTTCAGCATAGTACGTCCTCCCCTATTCAATGGGGATGACTTCTCGTACTGGAAAAAAAGAATGGAAGTCTACCTAAAGACGGACTACGATCAATGGTTCAGCGTCATAAAAGCCTATCGAGCGCCAGTCGACAACTCCGGAAATCCACTAGACCCGGAACAGTGGACTCCGGACATGAGAAAGAAGGCATCAACAGAGAACAAGGCGATTAACACACTACACTATGGATTAACAAGGGAAGAGCTGAACCGGGTCGGACCACATCAGAATGCAAAAGAGCTGTGGGACAAATTGATCGAGCTGCACGAAGGAACCAGCGACGCCAAGGTAATGAAAAGGGATTTACTATTAAATAGAATATTTAATATAAAAATGCAGGAAGGAGAAACGGTGAGTTAGCTACACGCGAGGATCAAGGACATCCTCAACGGACTCCACGCGATAGGCCACCAGATGGAAAATAGGGATCTGATAAGGTACGCCCTAAACGCCTTTCCATGTAATTCCTTGTGGGCATCCATCGTGGATGCCTACAAAATTTCTAAAAATTTATCAAAATTAAAACTAGATAAACTCTTCTGTGAATTAGAACTGCATGAGCAAACTAACGCCGGGGTCGAGAAAGGTGTAGCCTTATTTGCAGGTTCCTCAAAAGAAAAGAAGAATAAGACTGAACCTGAAGAAGACTCTGATCAGAACTCTGAAGACGAAGAACACCTGGTGAACCTGGTAAGGAAGATGTTCACCAGGAGAAAAAGGAGCTTCAGCAAAAAGGACCTTCAGAAGATCAACTCTCCAATCGATTCAAGGAGCGTGACGTGCTTCGGTTGCAACAAAAAGAGCCACTACAAGAATGAGTGCCCGAAACTGAAGAACGACAAACCAAAGTTAACCAAAAAGAAGGCGCTCAAAGCAATATGGGACGACACTTCCTCGGATGAATCGGAAGCCGAAGAACAAAAGAACCAGAGTTACCTCGCGCTTATGGCCCACGAAGAAGAATCGGAGGATGAATCGGAAGACGGGTCCGAACCCGAATCGAGCCACGAGTCCGTACTCGTTTCCGAAGGTTCCGAAGAGGTATGCCGAAATCTAAACAGAAATTTTTTTAAAATTATTTCCTGCTTAAACAATAAATTAGTAAAAATAGAAAATGAAAATAAATCACTCCTTGAGGAAAATCAAGACCTCAAGGAACAAATCAAAAGCTCAAGTCCAACTCAAGATCTAACACTTGAGGAGGAGAATCTAACACTAAAAACAGAAATTAATAATCTAGAGGAAATACTAGAAAAATTCACAACGAGGTCCAAAACTTAGATTTAATTTTAAACAATCAAAAAGTAAGTTACAACAAAACTGGACTTGGTTACAAATCAAGTTCAACTAAAACCTTTAAATCATTAATAACCCAACACAAATCAACACATAAAGCTTGGGTTCCGAAAGTGTGTCTCACCACGCAAGTAGAACTTAACCAATTCTACATACCTAAAGAAAAAATATATTATATAAATTCAAATAAACCAAAACCAAAATACAAACCTAAATTAAACAATTCAAAATCTAAAACCCACAAAAAATTAGACTATCACCAAGTTAAGTATAATTATAAAAGAAATAGACATAAACCAAAGAACAAAAATTAAATTAATGGTCATTAATTCAGGGGGAGGCTCCAGAATAGCTGGCACCTCCAAAACTAACCTACCCGGCAATGTAACCCCAACCAACCTACCCGACAGGGTAATTAGGACTAGTTAAAGAGGGTTCGAATTTAACTTTAAAAATGGTACTGGTGAAGTTTTGGATGATAGTACGTTAGGGAAGCTTAGTCTATGCATGTCTAGGAAGATATGGCTTCGACCTGGTGCATCTGGCTAAGTGGAACTAACCGAAGCTACCATTAATGAATCCTAACCAGTTAGACCAAGGTTTGTACTAAGTCCAGTGGATAGGACTATTTGGAAAACCTCGAAGGCATGGTTACTTTAATGATGTCCAAGTGACTCACCATAGCCCAGAAGTTTATCCAGAGAACGCCTATTTGTTGAACCCAAAGCTAAACCTGAATCTAACTCAAGTTAAAAACAAACCCTAAAGTTGAACCTAATTCATCTCACAAAATTATAGGATTCCCTGATTGACAATATAGATCGGGTGAGATGACTAAGAAATTAAAATTAAATTAAATTAATTCAAATTAAATTAAAATTAATTAAAATTAAATTAAAATTAATTAAAATTAAATTAAAATTAAATTAAATTAAATTAAATTAAAATTAATTCAAATTAAATTAAAATTAATTCAAATTAAATTAAAATTAAATTAAAATGAATTCAAATTAAATTAAAATTAATTCAAATTAAATTAAATTAAAATTAAAATTAATTTAAATTAAAATTAATTCAAATTAAATTAAAATTAATTCAAATTAAATTATAATTAAATTAAAATTAATTCAAATTAAAATAAAATAAAATTTAAATTAAACTTAAATTTTTAAAAATTTATTTTAAAAATTAAACTTAAATTTTTTTAACTTTAACTTAAAGTTTTTTAACTTAAAAATTTATTTTAAAAATTAAACTTAAATTTTTAATTTTTTTTTTTAAATTAAACTTAAATTTTTTTAACTTAAAAATTTATTTTAAACTTAAATTTTTTTAACTTAAAAATTTATTTTAAAAATAAAACTTAATTTCAAAAAAAAAAACCGGAGTCAAAAACCAGGGGCGGGCGCCCGGAGGGGATCCGGGCGCCCCGCCCCACTTGACCCCGGGCGCCCGGACTCCCCTATATTTAGGGGGGTAGGGCGCCCCCTCCCTTTACACCTCCAAGCTTTCGTTCAAGCTTTATTGCGAAAGCATTCAAAATTAAAATTTTCTCTAGTTCTGCGGTTAATACGCGCTCGCGAATCAACCGAGGTCGTCAGTTCTAAAATTATTTTAGCAATGGCTCCTCGGTAAAACTCTTGTCTTCTATTTAAAGTTTATTGCCTGTTTATTTTCTTTAATTAGTATTATTTTATTTAGGAAACGTTCTAAATCTGGTGCTGGGCCCTCTACTCCCAGTGTTGATCCTAGGTTTCCCACTGATGAGTTTAGGATTAAGTTTGAGTCAACCATCTACATGGCCATTAGGACCAAATGTATAGATAAAGCGTTCTTTTTAAGCTCTTGCATTCCAGCTATGGAGGCCATCAACCGCTACAACCTTCAAAACCTTGTTGAATGTACTAGCTCAGTAAACATAAGTTTGTGTGTAGAATTTTATAACAACCTAGTAAAAATAGACGACCTTACTTATACTACTAGGGCAGCTGGGACTGATATCACATTTGTTGGAGCAATCCCAATGGTTCGTGGGACCATGTGTTTTGGTGTTTGGGCAAAGGGTTTAAGTTAGGTTCACCCTGTTATTTGATATGTGTACTTGAGTTGTGCAGGACTGCAGGATACACATGAGACTCAGGTTGACGGCTTCGGGTCCGGTGAAGGATGGAGCATCCGAGGGACCGTGGACAAGGCAGCAAGGACAAGGGCCGAGGGAAGCGACTTCGAGGCATACGCGAAGGATGACATTGAGGACGAGCCGTGAGCTTGAATGCATCTGAGGGACGAGAGCCAAAGGAAGTAGGCTTGAAGGCAAGAGGTCAAAGCTGCAAAGGAAGTATCAAATGAGTCGTAAGGGTGAGGGTACGAGTGCATGAGAGATTGTACTCGGAGTAAAATCCTAGTTTTAGGATTTTACTGTAGCGGCACTGTAGCAGTTACTCCGAGGGAAGCGACTTCGAGGCATATGCGAAGGATGACATTGAGGACGAGCCGTGAGCTTGAATGCATCCGAGGGATGAGAGCCAAAGGAAGTAGGCTTGAAGGCAAGAGGTCAAAGCTGCAAAGGAAGTATCAAATGAGTCGTAAGGGTGAGGGTACGAGTGCATGAGAGATTGTACTCGGAGTAAAATCCTAGTTTTAGGATTTTACTGTAGCGGTACTGCAACAGTTAATGTAGCGGCACTATAGCAGTTACTGTAGCAGTCGACTGGTGCATGGACCAGTTGACTGATGCACTGTAGCAGAGAGCCGTTGAGATAGCCGTTAGGCTGGCACCAGTCGACTGGTGCAAGGACCAGTCGACTGGTAACGGGCAAATCAGCTTGCTGATTTCCTCCAAGCTCTATAAGAAGGAGATTGGAATGGCCGACCAAGGTGACGAAATTAGACTTGGTTAAAGCCTAATTAGTAGTCACCAAAGTGCTCAAGGTCTCTTGTGTCCAAGTGTTCTTGGTTGGTGTTGTGGTGAGGTTTCTCCACCCACAAGGAGTTGCTTGAGTAGCCGGAGTTTGCCGGGGGCTAATCCACCGAAGGATCGGGATCGTCCACCTTACGAATAGCCATGGAGTAGGAGCATTATCTCCGAACCACGTTACATCGACGTGCATTGGTTTGCTTGTTCTTTTCCTTGTCTTTAGCTTTTGTATTCGTATTTAGTTTTGTATTATTCCGCTTGCGCACTAACGAATACGTAGGAAGTGAGTAATTGGGGGCGTCGTCCATTCAACCCCCTTCTAGCCGGCCGCAAGATCCTCCAACAACATTGTCCCCCACTGCCATCCGAGAGTTTTTGGAGTTACGAGAGTCCACCTGTCCCTTTCAGTGCTATCCTCCCAGGGAGCTACCCTTTGGAGATCTCTACTCGCATATCACTCTTGATACAATTTATTCATATTTTTTCGGGGGCGAGCGAGTACCCACAGTAACCCAGTTTAGGTATGTTACCCTTCGAGTCCAGGACTACGCCCTTTATAGGGTCTTAGTCTTTTGCATTCTACCACTAAGCACTCGTGACATCGCGATGATGCGTCCATTCCATTCCTTTCTCCTCTATGCTCTGTGTCATAGGCTAGATATTGACATTAGCCTGCATATCTTTTCCACCATCATTTACTCGGCCGGATATGTGACGAGTGGGCGAGTTCATATGCCCTACTGTCACATTCTGACAGCATATATGTCCTCTTTGGGCATTGATGTCACCGGAGGTGACATCCGCTATATGACCGAGTTTGACATTATAGGAGCTAGGAACTTTTCCCTAGCTAGTATTCATATAGATGATGAGGGCATCATGACCTGGCAGAGGGAGGCACAGCACCAGCCTGACCCAGACGCACAGTAGGAGGAGGCCGATGAGTTCTTTCTCACACTCTTTCCTGATGAGGCCGCTCCTGCCCCAGCACCAGCTCGAGCCCCACGTCCCGCTCCTCGCACTCTAGCCGATCGAGTATCCGGGCTAGAGAGAGCCATGTCGAGCCTCCAGCACGAGTCCTCCGAGTTCCACCAAGATATACGACGAGAGATCTCCGATCTCCGACGAGAGGTGCGACAGGAGGTCTCTGATTTACGACGAGATGTACGGCAGGAGATCCGGCAGGAGATCTCTGACCTACGACGAGACATACGAGAGGACGACCGGGCTCGTCACACTGAGATATTGGCACTACTTCGGCTTCCGTCATCATCTCAGTAGTCGTGATTATTACATAGCATTGTTATGACACTATTACAACTGTTTGTAGTACATATTATTCTACTGATCTTCATTTCAAATCTGATTGGTTATACTCTAATTTAATAGACTAGGATTTTCAAAATTCAAAATTGCTTTCAAATTGACTGTTTTAAATTCTAGGTCAAACTTATTTTCATTTATTTTAAAACCTTCCAACTTTTTAGAATTTCAAAACAACTTTAGCCTTAGACTAGAAAAATCCTCTTAGAAATCATGTTCCCCCAGGACTAGTATTTGAGCATCTCACCAACACCTTAGGATTACCTTGCTTGTGATTGGTAAACTTAGAAAGGGGTGAGATGTATAGGCCAATTGCCTGGACTTAAGATGCTTATGTCAGTGCATCGATATAAGTCTGGGCATTAAATACAAAACCAACATTAATCAAGTTAAGATATTCAGCTTAGTCAACCACTAACTGATCACAATGAACTTAACTTGACTAACCAAGTGAAAGCTGTCATCTTTTGATAGTCAGTAAATAACTAATTGGTTAGACAACTAGTTTAGATGTCAGGTTCAGGGGGAGGTTTAATTAGTCTTATATATATTTTTCCTTTACTAAAAATTGGTTTTTGAAAAATACTTTCTTAAAAATATACTTTAAATCTATTTAACAAATCTGACCTATCTTTGTAAAATCTAATAAACTTGGTTTTGAAAATATTACTTTTGCAAACTTATCTTTATAAAACTTATGGTTAAAAAGGTGTTTTAACTTTACAAGCTCATTTTGAAAATTTCAATAATTGGATCTAGCTTTAAAGTTTGATTTGAAAATTAAACTTCACCTCATTTTGAAAATCTGGATTTTGCAAACTTAGACTTGAAAAATAAATTTTAATTAGTTTCGAAAAGTAGATTTAACAAACTCAGTTTTGAAAAATAGAGTTAGATTTGAAATTTTTTGATCTGGAAACTTATGTTTAAGATTTTTTTAATTCGCTTTTGAATACTTGCTTCTATAAAATAAGTTTTTTAAACTGATTTTGAAAACTGATTTTGCAAATATTTTACAAAAATCATCTTTCAAAACTACTCAAAATGTACTAAATACTAAGTTATGTTGCTAAATTAACTATTTTCAAAATGTAGTTATTGTACAAAAGTTAAGAAACAAAAGCTAAATTACTCCCCCAAGTTAACCTAACATCATTTCCTACAGTTTTTTATGCATTCTGTATTGTTGAATGGGTAATTTGTCTTTCTTATTTGATGAATGCCAAAAGGGGAGGGATAGGTGGTTAAGTTAGAAAAATAAAATAAAATTAAAAACTAACTTAAACCTCATACTAGAACAAAATGTTTTAGATTTTTTTTGACTCGCATATTTTTACTAACTTAACTAGGTTGTCATTCCATCAAAAATGGGGAGATTGTTGGTGCAGTTAGCACTAACGGTCTAACTCAGGTTTTGATGAATGACAAATCAGGTTAAGTTAGGTTTGTTGTGATCTAACACTCTGACCGAGTGTGCAGACGAAGTCCAGACAGGTCGACGGGCTGACCGGATGTCTAGCACGAAGTCCAAGCGGGTCGACGGGCTGACCGGACCGGATAGCTGGCGAGAAGTCCAAGCGGGTCGACGGGCTGACCGGACGCTTGGCGAGAAGTCCAGACGGGTCGAAGGGCTGACCGGACGTCTAGCAGGTAAGTAAGGTAAGTCACTAGAGGGGAGTGACTGTGAGGACGCGTTCCCGGGAAGGGAACATTAGGCGTCGATCCGGCTTAGATCTATTTCAGATATCTAAGTCGAGATCATGACTAGATTCCGGTCTCGGAAAGACGGAATCTAAGTCATACTTTTTATATTAAACCTATAAACTGTGCTAACACTTTGTTTTGCAGGATATACCTTATCTATTTGCCTCGGACTAACCTTGTCTTGCAGGAAAGCTGTCCTCTGGAGAAAGGTGGTCTGGGCGCCCGGAGGGGATCCGGGCGCCTGGGAGGTAAATTTTATCCAGGTCGCGCGTTGCCACGTGGAGCTCGTTGGTTGGACCTGCCACGTCTCACCAGGGCGCCCCGAGCCTCATATAAAGGAGGGTCAGAGGCGAGCTTCAAGAACACCAACTGAAAGAAAGTATTTTACTGCTTGTTCTGCTGCTCTGCGCTCCTGCGACGCTAACAAAGCTCCGACAACACGCTCCTTCCCTTTTTGGTTAAATTCTTGTCGGTATTTGCTTTATTTCCATTAGCATTCCTGTACTTTAATTTGTAACAATTTTTGAACTGCTAGTGATTGCCCATCGAAAGCACCCTTGTGTGTGGGCCTTGGAGTAAGAGTCGACACAGGCTCCGAACCAAGTAAAACCAGCTTGTGTTAGCATTGTCCTTTTATTTCCGCTGTGTTTATACTCGAACGATTTTGTTTATCGATATTCACCCCCCCCCTCTATCGAATCTCACGGTCCAACACTTTCCTCTTCTTCCTCGTCTTCCTCTTCTTCTTGCCGTCGGCCACCAATGGATTGCTAGGAAGGGGCGCCGACCCTATCTAGGAGAGGAAGGGGGAAAGGGGCGCCAACCCTAAGCAAGGAGGAGGGGGAAAGGGGCGCTGGTCCTAGAGGGAGAGAGAGGTGTCGCCGGCTACAAGCAAGGGAAAAGAGAATTAGAAAAATTAGGTTTTAGGGGCCACCATCTACTCCTTTTTATAGGCTTGTCATCGGTTACAAGGAAAGAAAAAATAATAGAATTTTGTTTAGAAAAAATCTAAACCAAAACCAAGTTAAATCAAAACCAAGTTAAGTTAAACCAAACCAAGTTAAGTTAAACCAAACCAAGTTGTGGATGGATGGATGAGAGGCTTTATATAGAGGCTACAACAGGGACCTAGAGGAGGAATTGATTTAGGCCTCCTGATGGGCTTGGGCTTCCTGTGTTCGGCCCGAACACCCAACCCAAGTCCATTAATAATAATTCATACCATTAAAGGGTTATTATTGAACTACCGTACTAATCTCATATTACAATATGGGCTCCTTCTTATCATGAGTGTGTTAATCTCCCCGTGTTTAAGATATCATATGTCCGTTAATTAAATGGGTTATTGACAAATCATTAAGTAACATCTAATTCCAAGAGTAGTGTCACTCAACTTTATTATCATGTCGGACTAAGTCCACCTGCAAGGTTTACATGATAATCCTTATGAGCTCCTCAAGGGGACATCATCAGCCTAAATAATTAGGACACAGATTCATTCTATAATCAACAACACGCTATATAAATAGTATTATTTCCCAACTCATCGGACCTATTGATTTAATGAATAAATCTTATCCATTGATAAGTTAAAGAAATAAATACTAAGTATACGTGCTTGTTATTATATAGGGATTAAGAGGACGCACATCCATAATAACAGAGACTCTGTTCTTTTATGTAGTTAGTACAAATTGAACAACCTCAAACGGTCCTGCTCAATATACACATAGTGTACTAGTGTAATTTTATAGTCAAGATAGACTAATACCAAATTACACTACAACCGTTCCAATAGTTCGTCCCTATCCATCTTGGTTGTGAGCTACTATTTATAATTTATAAGGAACTGATAACATGATCTTCTGTGTGACACCACATACCATGTTATCTACAATATAAATTAAATGGACGGCTGTATTGACATATATATAAATATAAAATGTATACATTTGACCAAGGTGATTCTCATTTCAAAATATTTCAAAACAGATGTTCATACAAAAGCTTGCCTTATAGTATATATCCCAACACATGCCAGCTATCTGGTCGACCCGTCGACCTAGCTAGGTTTCGTGCCAGACATCCGGTTAGCCCGTCGACCTGTTTGGACTTCGTGTTAGCTATTTGGTCAGCTCGTCGACCTAGTTGGGCTTCTCTTGCACACTTGGTCAAGACATTAGATCACAATGAAATTAACTTAACATACTTTGTCATTCATCAAAACTTGAGTTAGACCGTTAGTACTAACCACACCAACAGTTTGCCGGACGGAGACTCAAGGAGTGGTGCGAGGGTTATGTCATTATGCAGGCTTTCACCTTAGTGGCCTTTCCTTAAAGCAACGGCCAGGTGGAAGTCACCAACCGGGAAATCCTTAGAGGGTTACGGGCTCGGCTCGACCACATTGGAGGAAGCTGGGTCGATGAACTCTCTAGCATCTTGTAGGCCAATCGTACCACACCAAGAGAGGTGACTGCCGTCACTCCGTTTCATCTGGTGTATGGAGGAGAAGGGGTGGTTCTAGTGCAGGTTGGAGTAGAGTCCGACTGGGTGTAGCTCTACGACGAGGGGAACGCTAAACGGAGACTCATGGACCTCAACTTGGTGGATGAAGCGCGGGATAAGACTGTCGTTCGGCTGATGGCGTACATACAATGTAGAGGTGGAATTACAACCGAAGGGTGATCCCAAGGTCATTTCAGATCGGTGACCTAGTTTGGAAAATATTGAAGCAGTCGGTGATGTCACTAAATTGGAGGCTCCATGAGGAGGCCCTTTTAAAGTTATTCAGAAGCTCCGCTCGGGAATCACTACCTGCAGGATGAGGATGGGAGAAAGCTCGAGCGACCTTGGAGCGCGAACCATCTCCAACCATATAGGGTCGGGTGAGAGGTGCGTGGTTAAATCCAAATAATACTATGTCAGAGTATGTCCTGTAAACACAGGTAAACAATGAATAAAAATCACAAGTATCCAAGACTCTTGTGTCGTTCGACCAAGTTAAAAGTCGAGTGACGACTATAAATCCTTGTCTTCGTCAATAGTCTAGCGACGACTTTAAACCCTAGTCTTCGTCAATAGTCGAGCGGTGACTATAAATCCTTATCTTCGTCAACAGCCGAGCGACGACTTTAAACCCTAGTCTACGTCAACAGTTGAGCGGCGACTATAAACCCTCGTCTACGCCTTCAAGAGTCGAGCGATAACTATAAACCCTCGTTTACACTTTCAATAGTTAAGCGATGACTATAAACCCTAGTCTACGTTAACAGCCAAGTGACAACTATAAACCCGAGTCTACGATGAATATCGACCTAGCGGTAGCTCTCAAACCAAGTCTATGACAAATAAAGCCAACCGATGAGTATAAGCCGAGAATAAGGCTGACAAGGAAACATGCTGCTCCTAGGAGCAACAGTTCTCCGCTAAAATGAGGTCGTTCGGTTAGACTGGAGTGATTACTTTGACAACATAACGACCAGTTACATCGACGATTGGGAGGGCAGGACACTAATTAGATTTTTTTTGAAAAACGATAAATGGTTCATGGTCCTACTCGAGTCGAGCACCAACACATTCATTGACAAGTGCAAAACCCAATAAAGGGAAGAAACGTCGAACGACGATGCATGAGGGAACACTGTAGAAAGAAACTAAACAAAGATTCATCGAATGAGCAATCATGTATTAACACTTAAAAAATATTCTACAAGGTAGCAAGAGACGGTACAAAAGGAGGCCGGTGGAGCAGAGATGGACTCTAGGTAATCCAACATGTCATTTGTCAACGACTCGATCAACTTCTCCCAGTTAATCACCTTGTTAGTCAATGCGGACGGGAGATAGCTTCTGTCCTTCAGCTGGTCGAGCATCCCATCAATAGTGAGATTGAAGATACTAAGCGTTTGGTCGATGAGTCGGTCATTGAACGGGTCTGAGCGGAGGTAATCTCGCTTCAAAACCTTGAATCGGCTAGGCTCTGCATCTTGATAAATTTGGAGAGCCGACCGGGATGCCTGCAACTTGGTTTTCAACAATTCCAACTCAGCATCCTTGGTGGCAAGGTCTGCCGATCGACTCTCCCGCTCGGCACTCAATGTGGCTTCAACCTCCTTCAGGTTCTGACCCAGGACACAAGCCTCCTTCAAGTTCTGAGCTAGGACACGAGCCTCCTTATTCTTGATATCCAGGTCCTCAATGGCTCAGAACTTCCGAGCATTGGCGGAATTGATCTTTGCTTCAAAGGAGTTGGCCAGCTTGTTGAGCCTCACCAATTGCGAGGCCTGCTTAGCGCTCCTGCTCCTCTCCGCTTGCAACAGCTCGGAGTTATTATTTAGATCAACCTTCAATTGGGCCCCTCAGCAGTCAGCTACTTAATGTTGGCCTGAGCAACCTCTGATTGGCCGCTCAGAGCGCGCAGCTGTTGGACTTCATGCTCTAAAAAGGCTAACCTTTGGCACATGGTTAGACTCTCGACCCAATACTATGATAACAATAATATTGTAAGTACTGAACGAATGAAAGCAAGTAAATATAAAGGCAACATACATACCCCAGTGGCCATTTGGATACGACTGTTCGCAAGCTCCCTCGGTGAGATGACCACCGTGCGGACCCATACTTGTGATAGAGATCCTTGAATCCGGATCTAGTGCTCAAGTGTACAGGATGCGATATCACCCAACACCATTCATCAGTAGGCAGGTGAATGATGACCGTTATTTGTATCTGGCCGCTCAGACCAGAGGGCTCTAAAGTCGCCTTGCCTATGTACTTGGGCATTGGGGATGGTCGAATGATGGACACTTATGCAGCCGGCGAGGATGGAGGTGGTATGTAGGTGATCGGCAGCTCAAATAACAACAACGTCCAGTTAGAGGATAGGGAAGTATGGAGAACTGCGACTCCTTGCTCAGGAAGAGCGGGAGTTGATGTCTCGCCTTGCTCGGAAGCAGGGCATGAGCCAGCTCGGGCGGGGTGTTTGCAGGGTGGATGTGGCGGAGTGGGAGGAAGCTTCCCCACGGTGTCTCTTGCGATGTTGTAGGGGTTCACTGGAAGTGGCCGACTCCGAAGCCACTGCGATCGCCAACATTGAAGGTTGTTCTGGAGGAAGGTTAGTTGTAGCAGTCGCTGCCCCACTAGCCTTCATCTGACTTGCTCCACCCTTATTGATCGGTGCAGGATTCTCGCTCACCTCGCTATCACCGACCGGCTGTAGGCCGCGACTCTCTAGTTCGACCACCCCTATGGCATTGATATCGGCGTCCACAAGTCTTCACTTGCCAGCAAGACGTGCCCTCAACATGATGCAGGTTGCAAAAAAGAAAGCAAAATCAGTTATATTCGAAGAAGAAGAGAAGAAAGAGCATACCTAGGCTGGACGGAAGCCGCGTTTAGATCGGGCTCAAGCTGAACATGTAAAGGACACCATCCAATAGCAGTCGTTGAATGTGATACTTCTGACCGGCCAAGCTGGAGACTGCCTGGAGATAATTCGATCGGCTTCGGTATCTCTCGAGAGATGGTTGCTTCATCACTTCCATTTTCCAACTAGTCGAGAAGTCAAGTCGCTCAGGAAAACGAACAAAGAAATAATGTTCCCTTGAATGCTTATTGGAAGACGACATTTTATCAAAGAAGACTGAGCCCACTCGGGCTTGGAACAAGAAGGCCCCTGGCTCAGACAATTTAGGGTAATCGAAATAATGGAAGACCTGAGGCGTCAAGGGAATGTCGTCCAGGCAGAAGAGGACTACTGCCCTGTACAACAATTGAAAGGATTTCAACACTAATTGATGAAGGAGATATGGAAATATTTACAGATGGAGGAAAAGAAGGGATGAACGAAAAATCGGAGGCCTGCACTAAACTGGTCCTTGAAGAAGGTCAAAAAGCTGACTGATGATTCGTGTGGCTGGTCGTAAGCGGAGGGAATAACAACTTGATAAGCAGAGGGAAAATGGTAGGTGGATTTCATCTTTTCTATGTCGTCTCCATCAAACCTGGACTCGGTGGAAGTATACCAAAGTCCAGGGACGAGTACAGGGGGTTGTGGAGAATTAGCCATCGAAAACTAGAAAGGTAAGAAAAAGCAAGGCAAAGATTTGATGAAGAAAAGAAAGAGGAACCTTACTGGAAGAGAACGTCGGCAAAGATGATGAGAAGAGGCGTCATACAGATTGCTCGGGGATGAAAGTGCAAGGCACGGTGAAGACAACGACGAGCAAAAGGGAGGTTTATAAACCTCGTGGTCAATCGCCCACAGTCGTCCGATCAAGGGTCGTGCAAAACTAGGATGAAATCTGGTAGTAGAATTCTAAAAGGTGCCTGTCACATCACGAGTGAATATCCACTTGTCACGTCAAATGTGTGGCGGCAGAAAATGGGACACGGGGCAGTCAACTACCGAAAGGCATTGATGAGGCTTAATTAAAAGGTATGGTCGTGTGCTCAGCCATAATTATCTAGGATTTGTACTGTTTCTCAAAAATTGGGAGGACATCAGCCATTATCATAGGGCGCTCATCCGAGAGAGCGCAGAGAAAAGAGAAAATTCGCTAAGTGTAGTCGTTAACCATCCCGAGCGACACAAATATTTGATTATCACACAGCCGAAAGGTCGATTCACCATCAGCCTTATGAGGTATAACCCGAGCGGCAGATACCAACCTAGGGCAGTGAAATGAAGTCGAATGGTGACTATAAGTAAGCCGATCAAAAACTCGAGGGCACATATGGTCCGATCAGATGTGGAGTTCACTGAAGACCCTATCTATCTAGTTAGTCGGACTTGCAGCCTCCTTCGACTAGACTTGAGAGGAAGGCTTGTGATGCGGTAATAAAGGAGGCCTCGCCTGGTATGGGTCAACTGGCTAGGTGGAGGTCAAAGTCAAGGTGGTCAATGCCAGGGTGTCAAAGGGCTTGCCTACAGAGGCTGAGCAAAGGTCGACCCCGAGGGCCGGTTAGGCACACAATGTCCGATCGGCAATGGGCTTGGCCGAGCTGACCACCCGACTAGCTCGGAACAGTATGGTAAGATCTCCATACGCTCAATACGGAGTGGCAAAACACCAGGAGACCGGAGCACCGATTGGGAGGCGGCAACCTACTATACCTAATCACCGCAAAGAAGAACAGCTGAGGTCGATCGAGTAGAGGAGTCCCCAGCCGAGAGGCTACCCCTCTCGGCCAATCAACGGGATCGCTGACCTATCTCGGGAGGATGTGCTCATGACCTATGGAGAACGTGCCCATGACTACGTATCCAGGATCAATTGGAGAACGTGCCCATGACCAATTGGAGAATGTGTCCATGACCAATAGGAGAACATGCCATTCCTTAAAAAGCGCGCACTCGGCCATCAGGGCATTATATAAAGGGGGAGTTCATACACCAGCGCAAGTACGTATTATTCACTATTTACGCTTATGCTATTGTTGTTTAAGCTTCTTCTTCGTGTCGATGATTGACTTGAGAATCGGAGGGCCAATGCAGAGATCTCATCCATGGTTCGGCACTGACGTCTCTTGTGCTTGTAGATCGGAGCGTGATCTACATCCAGTCAACATAGTAGCCACATTCCTTGTTTTCCGTCTCCACGATTTTCGGATAGGATCACCATGTTTAAATTTATGTGTTCAAAATGGATTAAAAATTTTAAAAAATTATATTAAACTAATTAGGACTATAATTTTTTATTTATGGTTGTATTCATCTATAATGAAACAATGAAGGTAAGTTTTGTAAAACTAATGGAATGTGACCTAAAATTTTTTTACATGATTTATTAATACGTTGGAATTCAACATATCAATTATTATAAAATTCATTTCAATATAAAAAATTATTATATTTATTTTTTTGGCACAAAATACTAATACTAGTATCTTTATTTTCATTACAATGAAATATTTATAGTAATATTTGTAAAATTTCAAAAATATTTAATGATGTAACCGAACAACTTTTTGATATTTATTATCCCATTGCTCATTTAATTTTAGAAAATTTTTCTAGTATAATATTAATTTTAAATAAACATATTAATAATTAATTTTTTTATCTTCTTGTATATTAGTTATGAAAACTAAATAGGAATTTTTTTTTATGTTATTTCTTAAATTTATTTAATTACATTTGCTTTAGATCTTAGATTTAAGCTAGAAGTTTTACCAGAAATGTTAACTTTTGATTATGACGCTTTAATTCTAATTGAAGATTATTCATCTCCTTAATATTATATATAATGATAAAATTTATTTATATGATATTTATAATCAATATTATGTAAAATATGAAATATAATTTAATATTTCTGAAATACAACAAACTACTGGTAGCAATTTAAAACTTGCAAAAATAAACTTTTATTAAAAGATCAAACGAAATGTCCACGAGGATCCTCAAGTTCCACATAGGAATTTGAGAATTATTTTATAATTTCTTTTGATTTTAATGAAGTGGATATAAAAAATTTTGATATCCTAAAGTGGTAGTCACAAAAGATTCAAAGCTTTTCCTTCATATCCGTTATCGTCAAAGAAATTTTAACTTGTCCAATGTCAACTGTTGTTGTGGATCAGACGTTTAGTGCCAACGATAACATATTAGGTGAACGAAGATCGACTTTGTCTCCTGATTCATTGGAAGCTTAAGTATTACTCGACGATTGGACCAGAACTGAGAAAAGAATTTAAGGAACTCAACTTTCTGATGACGAAGTCAAAGATTTTGATATTGAAAGAACGAATACAACGGAAATAGGAAATGGATGTAAGTAGCAATACCATTTCATAATGTAAAAGAGTAAAAATATAAAATAACTACATGAGTTTTGATTCCCCTACATCCTAAGGGGATACACAATTTAAATAAGTGCAAACTTTTTTTTAATAAATTTAATTTTTTTTTTTTAATATAATAATCTTAAACGTGGCGAACTGTGAATCGAATCGTGAATCAGCAATTTCAAATCGCGAACTGTAACTATTTTCGGTAGTTAAGTTAAGGGTGGATTTGTTTGAAACTATAGAACTAACGGTTTCGATCCGTCGAATCATGAGTTTCGAACTATTAAATTTTCAGTTTCGAACCGTGATCAGATCTAGAAAGGATCATTTGAGTTTGATAAATTAAATATAATTTTAAATTAGAAATATATATTTTTTGAAAAATAATGCTTTATTTATCTATTGATAGTCTTTTTTTTACCAATTTAATATAAACATAATTATCATATATATTTATTCTATAGAGAAAGGAACGCTTAATTTATATTCTATTTTTTAAAAAAATCTTTTTTTTTTCCTATGAATCAAATGTAGATGACCACAAGCAAACGGATCGAGCCAAACCGGAATGAAAAATTTGAAACTAATAAAATTAATTGGGAATCAACAGGAGCCGATTTTGTTACAGAGCCATATCAATGTTGTTCACCTCACCAACCCACACGCCCATATAAATACTGAGGTGCCTGCTGTGCCTTCTTCGGAGCCCTAAACGTGTAAACTAAAAACCCTGCCGCCCGCCTCTTCTAAGTCTTCTCTTTCCCTCACAGTTAGTAAGCGAAATGGGATCCTCCGTCAGCCTTGCCGCCGCCCCGCCACCTCCCGTCGCTCCCCCTCCGGCCCTCCCCGTCGGCCTTGCTCAGGTTCTTCCTCAGAAGGCGGAGGAGAAGGGCGACGGCAAAGCTGCGCCGGAGAAGGTCGACTGGCTCGATCTGCCCTGCCCCGTTCCGTACGAGGAGCTTCAGCGTGAGGCTTTGAGTGAGTTCATTCTCCAAATCTTGCACGTTGTCTCTTCGTTATCTCGTTCTGCTCTTTGCGTTTCCATTCAGGCTCACTATTCGCTTAGTTGATTGAATTTCTTGTGTTGCAATCGATGCTCTTCGCGCATGAGCCAAGTCGCCAACGTGTTATGTGTGCCTTTGATGGATCTTGTGTCATGTGTATCTTTGTTGGATCTTGTTGTGTGTGAAAGAAAGTGAGTCTACAAAAAGTGAGCCCATTGCTATAACTTTCCTGGCTGACTTCAGACCTGACTTATAAAATAATCTTGTCTACCGCATTCCTGTATGAGAGAACAAAGAAGAATCATTTTCATAGTCTAATTCATATTTTTGTTCCTTTGACGTAGCTGATGTATATTATTGCGGTTTCCCCTCCAGCAACTAAGGGGGAGTTGCATCAAATCTTTTGAGTGGTGAGAATTGCATGCTAGCTATTGCCTCTTAAAAATTTTTCTCTTGCAAGGAGAGGTTGTTTCCCTAGTGATCTTGGGATTGTGTGTGTGCTTTCAGCTCTCATTAGCAACATAGTGTTTCTTTTGATGCTATTTAAAATATGCTATTTAAATGTGATGCTATTTAAAATATTCTTTTTGTTTTTGTTAAGTGGGCCTTCTGCTAGCTTGAAGGATTGAACTTGAAGTATCCTATGGTTTCTTCCAAGCAATTAGTTGAGCATTTGAAAGTTACGTATTTACGTTGTCTGGAGATTACCAAAAAGATATAGCACTTCTGAAATGTGCATCATTACATTTCAGGAGTGTTATTGTGGTTTCTGTTATGTGATGCTAAATTGTAACTTTGCTATCTGTGCATGTGTTCTATTATTGGTAGTTGAAGCAGGTATTCAGTACTTGTTTCTTCACTATGTCTATGATAGTTATGCCTTGTGCAAAGTCCATCTTCTCCCTTGTGCATGAACTTAGTTATTCTCCTTTTCTTTTTGATGTGAACATGCCATAGTTCCATGGCCAAATTCTAATTTATAATCTTTAACTCTGTTTTTTGGTTGTAGTCATATAAAGAAGTTTCTCTGATTTTTTGTTCCTAGTGCCTATTTGTTATGTTATCTTGGTTACTTCAAAGGCCAAGTCTCTAACTATTCTGTTTGAAAGATTAATCAGTAATCATGGTCTTTATTGACTTCTTGCTTCAATGCTGGCTACCATGGTTTTATTGAATCTTTGGTGCAATACTGAGATTGCTCCCTTCTGATTTGCACAGCCATAATCAATGCAATAACCATTTTACTTACATGACTAATGTTGTGGACACCGACTTTCCTCCATTTTCACAATGCAGTTGTTTTGTTCTATGACTATCTATTTTTTACTTAAACTTCATTGGCCGGTTGAGTATAAACAATGTAAGATATTCATGTGTATAAATCTCATCTCTACCAAAGATTGATACATTAGCTTTTCTTGTGTGGTTAGTAGATTTAATGGTTGGCCTGTTTCCCATCTTTCTGATCCAAGAACATATCTTGCCAATTATGAACAAAAAGCATCTTTTTGCCTTTTCACGCTCATCAACATTTTGGAATCCAGTATTTTCCTTTCATAAAAAGCTAAAGAATTGGGATCAACTTGTATGTATAATGTGTACTTATTGGTCCAAAAAATTAAGATCAAAATCAGACGATATATATTGCTACAACTTGACCTGCCATTTATTAATACATTGTTCTTTCATGGTCATTCTTTTCAACAACATTGATCTATAATGGTTTGGTATACAGTACTGTAACAATCCAATGGACAAGTAGAATAGTGTCATTATGGTTTTCAAAAGTCAAAACCATGATGCTAATTTCTCTTCTCACAAACAACCTCCATTGTGATGCAAAGTAAACATTTGTAAGTTGTCTTTATATACAGTGCATTTGAAATGATAAAATAAGGCCCTTTAAATTTTTGTTGGAAGAGACTAAAATTAAACCTGCAGATTTACAAATTTCAATTTTGACTTGAAGAAGGTTATTTCCCTTTTGTTTCTTATTATTTTTGAATTGGTATTCAGTGTCCTTGAAACCAGAGCTCTTTGAAGGATTGCGGTTTGATTTTATGAAAATGCTAAACCAGAGATTTGCTCTCAGCCACAGGTAAGTTTTGGCGGTTTAATTTGTTTGTCTTGACTATGTATTATATTTGACAAAATTTGGACAGTGTTTACATGGGATCCATGGAGGTCCCTTCACAGTCATCTGATGTAATTAAAGTTCCTTCTTCACACTATGAGTTTGGGGCAAATTTTCTGGATCCAAAGGTTTGTCCTTTACTATCTTGAAATAGAGAATATAAATTTTATACATAAATGTGTCCTGATGGATTTGTTGATGGCACTATATAGTTGATGCTTATTGGAAGGGTATTGACTGATGGAAGGATGAATGCACGAGTCAAATGTGATTTAACTGATAATCTTGCTTTGAAGATACATGCTCAGGTCTGAATGCTAATTCTTACTTCCCTATAATGTTGTGTGATGATCATTAAATATCTGCTTTTCTTATGTTGACAGCTGACAAATGAACCACATTTCTCCCAAGGAATGTTTCAATTTGATTATAAAGTAAGTCTCCTCTTAAAATTTAATGAATTTAGAAATTTATTCGTTTCATTGAATGGTAAATTCACTTCGAAATATGGTCTTAGCTATATTTGTATGCATATTTGCATCAGATGAATGTAAGTTAAATAGTTTTTTTTTTTTTTTGCTCTCTTTACATGAGGAGAGAGAATTAGAGAGGAAAGGAATGATTCAAGTGAAGTTAAGAAAAATTTAAGCTCCATTTCTCAGTCTTTACTTGGATGGTAAAAAAGAATCAAAATAATTCTTGTTTCCCATTTTTTGCTTGGTTGGTAATGTAAATTTCTCCATTTCTGTCTTCGAGAAAGTAAAAAAATTATATGTTTCGTTCAAATTTTTTCATCATTTCCTTCTAATTTGGGATGATACAAGAATTGATGGTTTTGGAAAATTTAGATTGAATTAGACTTTATTTATTTCGTGGAATGAATTCTAGGAACTAGTGTTTTGGCAATAAAAAATCATGGGCGAATGGATGATTTTATTTTGGTTAATCAATTTTTTTTTTATAAATAATATTTGAGGAAAATGATTTTTTTTTAATCTTTCTGAAAAGAGCCATTTTTTCCACCCATCCATAATCCCTCCACAATTTAGATAAATTCTCCTCTTCCCCTTTTCCAGGTTAATTTATTTGGGCAATTGATTTGTAGTCTAGGAGCTGATCAGGCCTAGTGAGTAGTCAAGCTGGACGAGCATGGTTGTGCTGGGCAGGCTAATAGAGCTGCACGTACCAACCTCCCTAGTTAGGCTGAATTGATTGGCCCACTCTTCCTGCCCAACCTTGAGAAGGAGAATATATTTTCTTATGTGCATGAAAAACAGAAAAATATATTTTTCCTATAGATTTAAGTAACACATTTAAACATTAAAAGATCATCAAATGCAAATTATATTTTCCAATAATTTTAGTAATACATCTAAATAGCAAACAATAATTTATTTTCTCTGAAAGAAATCTCCCTTGAAAATATTTTCACAAACAAATTGTTTTTCAGCAAACAAATGGAACCTTATTTCCTTCTCAAGTCCCTCCCACTCTCATTTTAATCCATACAATGGAACCTTTATCTCATTTTGTCTCAGTAGTTAATACTCAACAAGGAGGATATTGAAAATTGTTAAACATGAAGTTTTCTGGTCCAATAGGAACCACCATTAGGCTTGCCTAGAATAAAAACTGTCTTCTTTGTTTTCTTCTTGCCTTTCTGGTATGAGTCTATTCTAAAGGCTGTCCTTATATGGATTGGTAAGGACTAGATTTTCAGACTGTTTTTAATATCTGATTGGAACAACATGAGTTTTCAGAACAGCATAAGCCCTACTAGGTATCTCTTATAAAAGTAAAGAACAAATTGTTATCAATAGGTACTGGGTATTGGTAGATTTTAGTCGTGGTATCCATTTCCATGTGTCATGATGGCTTGCATTTTCAAATTGAATGCATACAGTATTAGGTACCAATTTGGTCGGATGTAGATAAATATTTTGCATCTGATGGTGGCATGACAGGGTTGATGAGTTGAACTTAAGGCCTAAATCAGTGAGGATGAAAGTTAACTAGACTTATGGAGCAAAAGTCCAGGGTAACTTTTGGCATTCGAGGTGAATTTTGGTAATAGTACAACTGGATGGCGGTTATAGTTGTCTTATTTCCAAAGAGTGAACAATATCATGTCACATGAATCATCACTGTTGATGTGGAAAGAATTACCTCAAAGACAACACCATTTGTAGGAACAATTGCGTGTGCATGCCTCCCATTGAAGATGGATTGCCCAATCTGTTATTGGTGATGATTCAACCCTGAAGGTTGCTTTTGAGAAATGATAAAATTGTGAAGGTTTTAGCTCTGGAGCGGTCAATACATCAGTAGATCCATGACTCTAGGTCAATATGATAAGATGACCTCATTTAGATGAGAGGAGAACAAAATAAAAAAGATCATCAACTGATTCAAAGTAACACATGAGCCACCATTAAGAAAGGAAGTTGAAGAATGATTGGAAGATCACAGTTCCACCTTTTGTGAAATTTCAGACATCCTTTATTGTTGGTTCATCTCTTCTCATCTAAGGAAAAACTGACTCTTGAACTCTCATTTATTGAAGTGAGAATAGTAACAACTTGAAGTAAGGCATGTGGTTTGCAGAAATGCATTGCCCTTGTGATATCTTTACCCAACAAGGGTAATTCTCTAGGAATTTTCCTTTCTGCAGACCTTTAGACACATTTTTAACTCCATAGTTTTGATGTTATGTTACATTTTTCACACTAGCAGTTAACAAAATTGTTGGTAGCATTTTTTTCCAGTTTTTTTTTTGAAAATCATTTCTTCCTAGAGCTAATGATTGCTTCACAGGGAAAGGATTACAGGTCTCAGTTCCAAATAGGAAACAATGCTTTCTATGGTGCCAATTATATTCAGGTAAGATTAGGTGAGGTTTTGGAATGCTATATTTTTTGTACAAATTTGAATTTCTTAGTTTGTCTAAATAATTTTCTTATTGTAGTTAATCATGCCAAATAAAATAAAAAAGTAATTGGTGAATCTCCTGTATTTTCTGCAAATTTATTTAAGGAATTCATTCTCTGTTTAGAATTGTTGAATAATGAATAAAAATAATAAAAAAATTGGGCAGTCCCCCTTCTACCTATATCTATATTCCCCAACTTGCTCAGTGAGATCCTAAAATTTCATAGAAATTTTGATTTTAGGATCGCTTGAAGATTTTGGTAGCAAATCTGCATACTGTTACTGATTTTTGAACGTAATGCTCTCCATACATTGCTAACTCTTTCATAAATGACAATAATTTCTATTTTTTATCTGTTCATGGAAGACTGAAACAAAGTTAGCGGGGATGATAGTTTAATTATTGTAACATAACATGACAAAAATGATACGGACATAGTAATGCATATCCAATCAAACAAGTTATAAATAAACATAAAATAATAAAATTCATAAATCTATATTTGCGCATTAAAGAAATAACAATTAAGAACCAAATTAGTGGCATGCTAGAATATTAAAAATATGAGTGACTAGTATCATGCATAGCTATCTGTTACTTTGAGAAGTGAATCGGTGGCTTGACCTACAAAAATACATGGGAAAATGGAACTTCTGTTTTTGATTTTTCAGCAAGCATTTTTAAATTCCATTCAATTTTGTTTCAGAAAGTTTGCTGGTTGCAGATTAGTTTGTTCTATGCAGCTGGCAGCCTAAGCTTTGCTTGATTGATTGATTTCCTTTCTAGAATGCATCTTATAAGGTAACAGGGCATTGTTGGTGACAGGACTAGGAATTAAAATAAATAGGTATATTGGAACTGGGAAAGACTCACTTTTCTTTGACTTTGAGTAGTGGCAGACTTTGAGTAGTGGCAGATAGATATGCCTCACGCTTAGCAAGGAAAAACTGCTACAACTCCAATGGACTCAGGGAGACACCTAGGATCTTTATATGCTGTTGTGGAATGATTGGATAGAGCTGGCTTTCAAAGGAAAGGACTCTCTTATGAACCCATTGGGGAAAGTCAGTCCCTTCTTAGTGAAATTTATTCTCAGATATTAGAAGGGGAGCCTTGGCGCAACGGTAAAGTTGTTGCCATGTGACCAAAAGGTCACGGGTTCGAATCCTGGAAACAGCCTCTTGTAAAAAGTAGGGTAAGGCTACGTACAATGGATCCTTTCCCGGGATCTCGCATGGCGGGAGCTTCGTGCACCGGGCTCCCTTTTTTTATTTATTTATTTTTTATATTAGCTTTCAGATGAATTTAAATCTAGAAAGCTATTGAAACAGGAGAAGGAAAATAGCCTAAAACAAAACTTTAAACTCAAACCGTGACTAAATCCTAAGAGCTAGCCATATCATTCTTCTATAGCTTTTGGGACATTCAACTAGTCCTTTTTCCTTGGAAGTCACTATCAGGTACTAAACCCCTCTGCCACACACATCTAATCACCTCGTGTGGCTCACTAATTCCACTGAAAGCACTCATTTGTTTTAGCAGAGCATAGTCCAATGCCAAGTGAAAAATGTCTCTTCGTTCAGTTTATTCACTCATCTGAATGTTCATAACAATCTAATTGAGTACCCTTTAGGAGGAGAAATTATCAAAAGAGTTAAATAAACTGGTTTTTTTTATGAACTTACTGGGACAGCTTGCTTAGGTGGGTCGCATGGATTGCCTTTCTGAATAAATGCCTAAATGGGACCTCTTATTCACTAGGCAAAATAGTCCCCTTTTATATCTGCCTGGCAGCCGCCTAGGCCTCTTTTCATAACTATTGTTAGTGAGATCTTTTGAAGTTGGGGCAGAGGTTATTTCTTATTATAGAATGTTGGTATGGTTGTAGTATTTGTTTTTTTAAACTTAAGTTGAATTTGTGCCAAGTTACTTTTTTAGAGTTGAACCTTTACTCATTAAACAGTCCTTGCATCTTAAGATGGGTGAGTAAATGAGGGCGGGGCCTAATTGCTACTAGTTTCAGTATCTCCCCTGTATTAGGTATTTGTGGAGAGATTAGAGACTTCCTTTTTTGTTAGGTTCAAACTTGATGATTCTTTCATTGCATTTACAACGATAAGTATTTATTTGTTTCATTATGCATGGCATAGATATAATAGAATCATAGTACACCACATGTTCATGGGAAGAACATCACATCATATCATACTTGATCATTGTAGTCTCCATTTGAGGTGTGGTAAACACCTCCCTTTGACAAGTAAATGGACGGAAGAATGGAAGATCCTAGTCCATTTTCATGTATCATTTAGTGTAGGTATTATGAAGATATATCTCACAACCTTGTCTTCAAATTTCTTTTTCATTTTTATCAAATTTATTTGTCTAAAAGGTTATTTTTCTTCTACTTTCTCTATGGTTCATCTAATTTCATGATGAGGTGTTGCAATTGTTAAGGTACCACAATCTAACAAGCCTCTTAGCCTGACTTATCCTAGATCCGTCAACAATCAAACAACAACAAATACAGAAGAGATTAGGATAACAAAAAGCAACAAATTTGATCCCAAACCTAATCTGCTTGCTAAAGCGACCTAACCTTTGAAACAACTCCATTTTCTCATACAATGCACATTTGAAATGAAAAAGGAGATGGTACCATTAGCACCCCACAACAACAGATCAGGCTTTATGAAACTTGAGAACATAACTTGCACAAAGTCTCCTTACAAATCTCCATAAATACGTATGACCAACGATACCAAGGATCTCATTCCAAGATCTCAATTGTCTAACCTACCACTTGTTGAATTCGTTGACAACAACTTGATAAATTAATCTACCGGTCATAGTACATTCAAAGTAATGTATGAGTCAAAAGCTCGTCAACCTGTTAACTTCTCTCCCTTACCTATCACTTTTTATTTATCTAAATAAATAAGAGCAATAGAGACACCCATGCTGATGTGTTGAGAAATGTTGCACCGAGTAATGAGGTTTTCAAATTTTAACTTTTAAGGTAATACACATTGTAGATTTAAGAAATTTAATGTTGGGGACTGTGCTCGGCCACATTCACTCCAAGTACTTCCCTAAACACTTAAAAAAGTTTCATGACCCCTCTTTTGGTCCTTTTCAAATTATGAGAAAAATTAATACCAATGCATATGTTGATATTTGCGGACTTATTTAAACATAATATTATTTTCAATATTTTGGACTTGCTACCATATTGGGGAGCATTCAAGCCTTTCTCTTTGTTTGTCGAATTGCTTACCGGTCACATATCATTAGTGTTGACTCCACTTCATCAATGCCACAACATTCTCATCCTACTTGCTCTAAGTTATTGAAGAAATTATTCCATACACTCGAAAAAGACGATCTAAGAAGAAAAGTCAACGACTCACCAGGAGTCGAGTTCTCCTCAATGGAAGAGAATAATACGAACAAGGAACCATATTGGCATCAAAAGGACAGTAATTGAAGAAAATAATCAACAACTGTCGGATTCGGCTAAAATGACTCTTCCACGTCACAACTATTCCATCTTCCCACTTAACTAAGCAATGAAACACATTGACATAAAAAAAGGAAACGATTGAAAAAATAAATCAACAATTGTTTGACTTGGCTAAAAAGATGTCTCGACTTCACAATTGTTCCACCTTCCCACATGACGTAGTTAAGTTCTCTTTGGTCATGGATTTAATTTTATTAAAAGTTATTTAAGTCGGTAACTTTTATAATTTGTTGGAACTTTTTAAAAGACTCAGTTAAGTTTTATTAGGATAATTAGGGTTTTATTAAAAGTTATTCAAGTCATTAATTTTTATAATTAGTTGTACCTTTTAAAAAAATTATTTAGTTTTTAAAAAAGTTTTTATTAGGATAATTAGGGTTTTATTTAAAAATTTGTTATTTTATAAAGAATAGGGCATGTTATCAAACTATAAAAAGGGGTTAGGATCCCATATAATTGATAAGTTTTGGAGTTAAAACAATTTGAAAGTTCTTTTTCTTTGGGTGAGAATCAGTAAATTCCCTCTAAGTGAGGATTTGTATCTTTATCTTTTCGTTGTGTTGTGTCAATTGGCAATATAATTTTGCTTTGGGTGAGGAGTATATCTCTATCCTTCCGCGTGCTGCTTCAATTGATATCAGAGTTTTCCTCTGGGCGGGGATTGTATCTCTATCTTTTTGCTGTGCTGTGTCACTTAGCCCCTAAGTTTAACTATTCTGAAAACATTGTTAAGAAACTAAGCCTATTATTCTTATTATTTCTAATAATCAATCTTAAGCTACAATCTCATATTTGATTTTAAAATGACATCAACTAATGACAGGCAGTTATCGGTGGAACTTAGCAAGAAAAGACAGATAATGAACAACTTTAATATGGGAAACACAAATGATATTAAACCAAATTGATTAGGATCCAAAGAGGCTCAAGGTTTGCTAAGAATATTTTATCCGGAAAATCTAATGGTATTTGATTATGCCACTAGTGGAGTCATATTTCATATACAAAACACAGTAGTTCTATTTCCATTGCCTTTAATTCAAGCATCGTCTCGCATTAGAATTTGAATTTCTCCTGCTAATCTGATGGAAACCTTCAACATCCTTGTAATTTGATAGACTTTTTTCTGCTTCCTCTTTGGATAGAATTTCAAATTTTGTACAATTCAATTTATATGGTTAAATAGGACTTCCAATATTTATTTGTCAAGACTTCTAACCTTCTTTTTTGTGTTCATTGTACAGAGTGTCTCACCTCATCTGTCGCTTGGAGGTGAAATCTTTTGGATTGGTCACCAAAGGAAGTCTGGTGTTGGTTTTGCTGGTCGATATAACACAGATAAAATGGTATGTCTTCTCCCTACTAGAAGCTTCGTCTGTAATCTCTTTTCTGTCGACTTGACTCTTTCTAATTAACTTATCCTGTTATTTATCATGTTTTAGCTAAGTCACTTATCTCTTACCTGATTTAAGTGTACAACTTCCATTGTTGGTTATTCACTAGAGCTGTTCCTCCTCTGGCTTAATTAATATTTGCTGTTGTTGTTTGTAAATGATTAGGTAGCCAGTTGTAGTATTACAATTTGCAGAGTGCCTTTAGTTTTCTAGGAAGGGTGTAATCAAGTTCCAGGAATTTGCCTTCCTTTTTTGCTTTTTCAATGATTTTGATTTGGATCTGATTTATTCTCAGATTTCAATATCTAGATGTTTCATTGGATAATACTATTCTGGTGAATTTTAGTGGGATATGAACCATGTTGGATGCTTGTATTACTATGTTTTGAGAGTTCATTCTTAGCAGACTGTAACAGGATATTTTGATCAGGTTGCGACTGCACAAGTTGCTAGTACTGGAATTGTGGGACTAAGTTATGTTCAAAAAGTATCTGAGAAGGTTAGACTTCTACATTTGAAATAACTTGCTAAGAGATAGTTGTTTCACCAGGTTTACCATTATCTCTGCATCTTGCAGGTTAGTCTTGCATCTGATTTCATGTACAATCAGATGTCCCGAGATGTTACTTCAACGTTTGGTTATGATTACATCCTTCGTCAGGTACTTTCGTAATAGATTTAAACTTTGTTGTTTGATTAGCACATTGCTTGCTAAATTACAGCCTGTGATCTTTGCACAATGCCTTAAGTGGTGGTGGTAATTATATATCATACATATTTTGGCTAGACAAGGGCAAGTATTGTGTAACCTGTTTTGACTATTCTGATCTTTATAGAATCGTGATCCTACGCAGGATTGATTTGAGGTTAGGATTGAATCAGTCGGGATCGGATAACTCTTAAAATTTTATGGTACATGATTAATAATTAAAAAAAAATATCTAAAAAGGTTATTTACATATAAATAAATTAATAATTTTGTATATACATGCAACCGTTGACACTCGACACCATAGATGACATTATTACACGTACAAATTTAAATTAATTAGTAATTAATTACTATTCTAACATAGTAGTACTCAATAATATTTATATTTTCATATCACAAAATGAAATAATATAAAATTTTTACTAACACAATAACAATAATTATATTCAACTTCAAGAATATTCCCTTGGTTCACACTCAATTTAAAGGAAGCAGACGTAGCAGAAGCTGTTGAATTCTTTGATTCAAACACGAACAGTGGAAACAATCTTCTAAAGATCTTGTTAATTCCGTAGAATATGGACAATTGACATCCAAAAACTCGTCGCTTTAGGGAAAAGAAATGACAGAATATTATAGATTAAAAATCAACTCAAAAACAACTAAATAAATGTTTGAATTGTCTCAAAATCCTAACCCTAACTCTGCAAAAGATGGAAATAATCTAAATTATAAAATAGTTCAAAAAATAATAAAAAAGGACAATCTTCCGAGTCTTCAAAAAGACTTATAAACGATGTTTTTTTGGGTTTGGAACTAGGCGGTTACAGTAAACTTGGTAACCGACTGTAGATCTTTGAATGAACTTTCATTTGATATATTATAGGGTCCCGTTGTTCGTACCAATCCTATCAATCTTGCTCCGATTTTACCGTACCCACTGATTCTGCTCTAATTCCACTGCAAAAAATGATCCTACACAATTTAGGAGCGATTTGGTGCATCTGGATGGTAGGATCGTGCAATCCTACGATTCAGATCGAGATTTTGAAACTATGATTTTTACCCATGGTATCTAAGCATTAGCCATGACCCTGGATGCCTAAATATTTTTACGCAATGTCCACTAGCAGAGTTTGAAATGCGAATTACAAAGCAGAAACAAAGACTACGAGTCTAGTGAAATGTGACAAATAAAACTTAAATTAAGGAATCTTAATATTATCCGAATATGTATTGGAATTGCAATACTTTAGCTGGCATTGAGTTAGAATAAGATTCAGGTTGCTGAAACCAAATGATCGAGACTAACAAAAGTGGTTGATTTTGACATAGTCTTGAAACACCATATAGCCCCCACCCTCTTCCTCTCCCAACACACTTGTTGATGAGACCTATTGCATGGTCCGGCACTAATTTAAAATAATAACTGTGTTCCACTCTAAAAGACGAAGTTCTATAATTTTCTGAAATGAGTTTCTTTTCTTGATAGCTGTTGCGCCATTATAAACATTGGGTTGCTGGCAACAGATATAATGTTTTTTCAATAACATTCAAAAACATGAAACCACATCTCAAATTCTGAGTTCTATAAGAAAAGGCCTGTACCATCTTTATGGATTATGTTACTTTTTTTTTTTTTCAATACTTGTTCTAAATTGTGTGGCATGCAGATGCCATAAGGTTGATCTCAATTGTCTTGTGTACTTGTGATATTACTCTATTGTTACTCTTCCATTCAATCTTTGCAGTGCCGTTTACGGGGAAAAATTGATACCAACGGTGTGGTGGGTGCACTTCTAGAGGAGCGTCTTAATATGGGGGTCACTTTGCTTCTTTCTGCCGAGGTGTGTTGCTTGTCTTAGTACAAAGGGTCGCTGCATTTTAGTTTAGAGATGCTTTAAATGTATACTGCCCTAAAACCACCAATTCGATTAATTGTTGCAGATTGATCACGGGAAGAAAGATTACAAATTTGGGTTTGGTTTGACCGTTGGAGAGTGAGGCTGCTTGTAAAATTTTTCAAAAATATTTCCTGGTGCTTCTTCCACCGGGTCATTCAATTTGGTGGCTCGTCAAGAAAAAGGGTTTTCCCTTGTAGGCTTATATCTTGGAACCAATCTATGACTCGGAACAGCTGAGCCCGGATAGGAAGAAAGGTTCTCTTTTTTTGTTCCCTCGTTTCTCCTTTTTCTTGAGTTAATTTATAACAGCAGATTGCTGAAGGATTCAGTTGATTTCATAATTGGGCGTTAGAGGGCCATGTTTTTATTTTTGTTCATCATTGATGGAACAAGTCCTTGTTTGATCTCGACCAACGTGTCTGATTGTGCTTCAGTAGGGCTGATGCAAAAATACGTATCAGGAAACCATTAAAGGATCTTTTTCTCCTTTTTCTCATTAAAGATATTGCAAATACCGAATTTTAATTCCTGCATGCCGCTTAAGGGGACAGCGCTGGTTTAAGAATTTTGTATGCAACAGTATTACAAAATAATAGTTGAAATTTTATATAATTAAAAAATGATATTAAGAATGTTTTTTTTTTCAATGATGAAAAACATTCAAAATTAAATAATAAAATGGAAAATATTAAATAATCTTTCCAAACATAGAAGTTCTTATATAAAAAATGAAATTAAATATATTTTGTTTTTAAATTGAAAAATATATTGGCGTTCTTTCAGTCACCGTCTGTTGTCTGACACGAGCCTCTATCCATATCCATTTTGAAACGTAATCCAGGATCTTTAAAGTATAGTTATTATTATTATCGAATGATGGAAACGGTATTATGTAATCAATCCCTCAAAAATCAAAATGTTCAACATCTGGAATGTTATTTAGCATCATCTTATGTTTTCTGAACATATACAACGGACACCTCTTTCTATTGTTTGTTCATGAAAAATTGAGTTTATGCGCTTCTATCCATTTTGAAACGTAATCCATGATCATTCAAATATAGTTATTATTAAACGGTATTATGTAATCAATCCCTCAAATAGTTCGACCTCTAGAATGTTATTTAGCATCAACTAATGTTTTCTGAACATATTTTCAATCTTCTGACATTGATCATAAGTCAACACGTATTCTTGAGCATCTTGAATATATGAAGCTAATAAAATCTAGCTTATAAAAACTTGACCATCGTCTTAGCTACACCCGCATGCCCTCCATAAGATAAAGAGTGACAATGGTATAATATCTTTAATTTCGTCTTTAGGAATATACCTATGGTAAATACTATCTACAATACTTGACATCCGCAAAAACTTTTTTTGTTGATAGCTAAGGTCTGGTGGCAAATTTCCACATGCAAGATAATTTACAAAGTCCATGTACCATGGAGCGTCCAATTTGTTAAAAGCTAAAAGATGATCACTCGGAAATGAATTGTCAATGGGTACCTCATCCATCATCTTTATTTGCTATACATCTTGTCACATGATTGAGAATTTTTCTCTTTAATGGATAGCAGACCGAGAATACTGGCTATCAAAATGGACATTTATGTGCACTTTTCCGATTTACCCAGGTGGTCAATGGGAAATTTTCATCAAGCTATACTGGTTACTGTAAGTTCGATATTATCTAATCTAGTTCATCATTTTTTTGTATATCTTAGCACAATCTTGACAAATGGTCTGCAACAACATTCTCAGAATCCTTCTTGTACGGATGAGTCAAGATTTAGTTTCCTTTTTACTCAATAGGTATCAGATAGCAGTATGATCTGTTTAAACAATTACCTTTGATCCGACTAAGTATGATATGAACTTGTCGAAGGCAATGAAGGCAAAGACAACCACGGGCAACTCCTTCTCAGTTGTGGCATAGTTTATTTGAGTATCATCTAAGGTTTTACTAGCGTAGTGAATAACATATACTCTCTTGTCCTTCCTTTGTCCTAAGACGGCTCCCACGACATAGTCACTTACATCACACAATTTCGAAAGGAAGATTCAAATCAAACACTTGCATTATTGGAACAGATATCAATGCCTCCTTTACCCTACAAAAAAATATCTAAGCAATTTTTGTCAAAATTAAAATCAACAATTTTAATTAACAAATTTATCAAGGGTTTAAAAATCTTGGAGAAGTTTTTTATGAAACGTTAGTAAAAACCCCGCATGCCCTAGGAAATTCCTCACTCTTTTCATTTTTGTTGACGGAGGCAATTTCTCAATAGCCTCCACTTTGGCTTTATCAATCTGAATTCCTTGCTTAAAAACCATATGCCCCAATATAATACCATCTCTTATTATGAAATGACATTTCTCCCAATTGAGAACTAAATTCACTTCTTCACATCTATGCAAAGCTCTAGAGAGGTTAGCCAAGCATGTATCAAAAGCAGTCCCATAGATAGAAAAATCATCTATAAAAACCTCTATTATATTTTCAATTAAAGTCCGAAGGGCATTCTTCTATAAGCAAAAGTACTATAGTGACATGTAAAAGTGATTTTTTCCTTGATTATTAGGAGATATGGTAATATGATAAAAACTTGAATATCCATCTAACTAGAAAAAAAATGTGAATGTTTAGCTAGCCTCTCAAGTATTTGATTAATGAAGGGAAGGGGGAGGTGATCTTTTCTACTTTCCTTATTCAACTTCCTATAATTAACACATTTGCCAACCTATAACAGTCCTAATAGGGATTAATTCATTTTAAAAAAATTTTCATCATAGTCATCACTCCTTTCTTTGGAACCACATGTACATGACTTACCCACTAACTGTCAAAAATAGAAAAGATCACCCCAACATTTAACAATTTCAACACATCCTTTCTGACAACTTCCTTCATGTTGGAGTTCAACCTCCTTTGATGCTCTATATAAAATTTATGATTGTTCTCAAGCAAAATTCTATGCATATACATGGAAGGGCTAATTCCCATAATATCATCAGTTGTGTAGCTTATGACTCTCTTATGTGACCTAAGTTCTCTAAGTAATTTTTTAGTTTTAGAGGCATTCAGACTTGCATTGATAATGACAGACTTGGGTCCAAGAAATTTATACCTAAGAGTTGAAGGAAGGGGCTTAGATTCTACTTGATGGACTTGTTTTCTTCTAACTTTGGTTGGGGTTAAGCCTTTAAATTCCTACATGTTTGGGGGAAACATGGGGATTTTTGTCCATGATATGAGCATACTCCTCAACTTCTTTATTCTCGACTATCAGTTCTTCACCGATAAGACACACTTCCAAAGGATTATTCAATGAACATTGAGGTGTTCTTCGCCCACCACCTACTGTAATAGATCCACCCTGCAATAAACATTCCCATCAATCAATTTTTAATAGTCTTAGATATGAATCAAATTCAATTATCCCTTCCCTAATTACTAAAGAAAACTTGTGATTTTTAACATCATGCGAGTAGTTGCCAAAAAAGGCATTTCTAAAATAATGGGAATCCGAGGATCCTCATCCATGTATAATACCACAAAATCAGTAGGCACAATGAAATTTCAAACTTTAACTGAGACACCTTCTAAGATATTCAATGGATACCTAACTGAATGATTTGTGAGTTGCAAAGTCATTGTTGTTAGTTTCAAATCACCTAGATCTAACTTTTTACAAATAGATGAAGGCATAAGGCTTACACTTGCACCAAGGTCACAAAACACTTTATTGAACTAGTTCCACCAATCATGTACGAGATCAAAAAACTACCTGGATCCTTGAGATTTTGAGGTACCATATTTAGGATCAATGTAATGCACTCTTTTGACAAGGTCATAGTTCCATATTCCTTAACCTTTCTTTTGTGTGACAGTATGTCCTTAAAAAATTTTGATTAGATGAGCATTTGTTGCCATGCTTTGGTGAAGGGGGCATTTATGTAGAGTTTCTTGATCACATCTAGGAACTTTTTGAATTGCTTCTCTAGCTTTGTCTTGGCCAATTGTTAAGGAAATGGTATCGGCGGTCTATAAACCCTCGCTTGCGTAACATGGCTAAGCTCTTCTAGCTTCCTTTTGTCCTTTTCTCCATTGACATCTCTTTCATTCTTCTTAAGCTCTTTGAGGTTGCTGCCACTCCTCAATGTTGGTTCCCGTGGGTGTTTTGATGTGATCAACCAAGTTGGTTAGGTCCTGCTTTGTTTGATCCCTGTGTCTGAGTGTGCAGGAGCTTAGGAGCGTAGGAAGTCGAGCGGAAGACGTAGCTAGCGAGAAGGACGACACTGGAAGGGAGCCGACGGGCTCGGTGCGTTTGAAGGACGAGATAGCTGCGGAAGAGTACTCTGGTGGACGAGAAGAACATGTGCGGCGTTCGAGGGATGAGAAGCCGGACAGAAGTCTACTCGAGGAGAAGGCCGGAAATTGGGTTAGGGTGAACCCTATTTCGGTTGGCCGGAATCACCCAAATGAACGAGACTTCGGAAGACGAAGCAAAAAAGCAACCAAGCTGGAAAAGCTGCCAGCCAACTTGGAGGCACCTCCATCAGGCTTGGAGGTGCCTCCAGCTTGAGGGCGCCTTCAACCCCTGTTGAAGGCGCCTCGGACCCGACAGAAATGAATGTTGAGCTGTTTGGATAATGTTTTATCCCCTCTCTCATTGGAGGCACCTTGGACCTTGTTGGAGGTGCCTTGGACCCTCGGGATAAACTTTCCAGGAGCTATATAAAGGCCCCTGGAGCTAGGAAAGAAACAACTATTGGAGCAATTTGGGTACCCTAAGTTTTGATGTTTGGGCAAAGGTTTAAGTTAGGTTTATTGTTGTATTTGATATGTATTGTGAGTGTGCAGAATATAGGTACAACAAGGAAAGTCCAAGTGTGATCTTGGCAAAGGAGGAAAGTCCAAGGATGAGTCTTGGCGGTGTAAGTCCAAGCATGTAGTCTTGGCAACGTAAGTCCAAGAGTGACTTGGCAATAGATGAAGTCCCGGAGGTGCGACCTCTTGGCAAAGGAAGACCCGACAACAATGACAAGGCCGATGGAAGCTCCAGAAGGCAAGACGTGAAGGATGAGGAGACATCCGAGGGACGCAAGGCTGATGAAGGAGGCTAGAAGACTAGGTCTAGGTTGGTCGGGCGAGAATGAGTGTTGAGTGAATGTACTCGGGGTAAAATCCTAGAATTAGGGTTTACTGTAGCGTCACTGTAGCAGTACTGTAGCAGTCGACTGGGAGCGAACAGAGGGTTGGTATCGAGCCGTTGGGCTGCAACGGTCGAATTTCCACGAAGGGCAGTCGACTGCATGTTTTGGCAGTCCACTGGTAGGCGGAGTTTTCCAACCCGTGGCCTATATAACCAAGCATTGGAAGCTTGGTTAAAGTTGACGAAATTAGTGGTGGTTAACCCTAATTAGAGTCTCTTAGTGCCCAAGTGATCTAGCGTGCTTGTATAGGGTTGTGACGAGGTTTCCCCACCCACAAGGAGCTACGCGAGCTAGCCGGAAGTTCTCCAGGGAATCATCCACCGACGGATCGGGATCGTCCACCTTACGGATAGCCGTGGAGTAGGAGCTTTATCTCCGAACCACGTTAAATCAATGTGTTAGGTTTGCTTTCTATTGTTAGTGTTTGTCTTGTATTTTCGCCATGCACACTAACCATTGTAGGAAGCGACGATTTGGGTGAGACGCTATTCACCCCCCCTCTAGCGAACGTCAAGGTCCCAACAAGTGGTATCAGAGCTAGGTGAGCTCTTGTTGGACTAATCGCCAAGAGAGCGGCTAGAGGAAGAAGATGGAGTCAGAGGGACCTCTCGGATGGGACATCTGAATCCCACCTCCATACGAGCGCGAAGACTTTGACTATTAGAGGAAGCGCATGGAGATGTGGTTCCAAATGAATTGGAACCAATGGATTGCGTTGGAGGAACCGTTTAAAGCTCCAACGGACAAGAAGGGAAAGCATCTCCGACGTCGATATTGGACCGATGAGCAAAGGGAGCAATCATAGACGGACAAGGAGGTAACTAGAATTTTAATTAATTTATTACCTCCTAATGCGATATTGAATGTAGGTGAATATGAGAATGCAAGTGACCTTTGGAAAAAGATAATTGCGCTTCATGAGAGTCCTACACAAATCCAAGAAGAGGAGGAACCCAAGGAGAATGACTCATTGGTCCAAGAAGAGAAGGACCAATCGAATGTTGACATGAGCTCAACATCCGAGGAGGAGAAGGAAGATAAGGAGGTATCATCCACATCTTCAAGGGAGGAAGAAGTGGAACCGTCCACATCTTCAAGTGAAGAGGAAGAAGAGCAATCCAAGGAAGAGGAGATCTTGGAAGCTCAACCCTCCACCTCAACTACCAAGAAGAGCACAAAGGATCACATCAAATGCTTTGAGTGTGGTAAGATGGGGCACTACAAGAGTAGGTGTCCTTCGCTCAAGAAGGTAAAGGAGGTAAACCCTAAACTCACTAAAGTTAATTTAGAGACTAATGTGAGTTGTAGGAAGAAGAAGGAGAAGAAACACATTAGGTGCTTTACATGTGGTGAGTGGGGTCACTACCACACAAAGTGCCCAAGGAGAGGAGAGTTCAAGAAATTGGCGCACTTGAAGAAATGGGAAAAGAAGTGGAGCACAAGTCAAGGGGGAGCTTCAAAGGTAAAAGGGAAGCTAATCCCTATTTTGAAGTTTAATCCAATCTCCAATTCTTATATGCTTGTTAGAAATAATGTAGATTATTTACCAAAGCATAATCATGGATTTAGGTATAATGATAGAAATAAGGTTAACATGGTAGATAACCCTAAGAAATCATACACTAAGGGTAGACCTAATAAGACCCAAACCACTTTGCCTAAGGGAAGGAAAGTGGGTGAAAACCTAAGCATTAATCCCAAGAAGGGGAGACACATGCTTAGGAAGGGTAGGTCTAGGAATGTCCATGATGGACATGTTGATTCTAGGGTTAGAACCCTAGAATTGAAAAATCAAGCCTTGAAGACAAAGCTTGAGGAAATGGAGAAAGTCCTAGAGAGGTTCATTATTGGACCTAAAGGACTTGACATGTATTTGGGTGGTCAAAGACCCAAAAATATCAAATTAGGTCCCTCCAAGACCAAAAGGAGGTCAAGTGCTAAGGTAGCACATGACATTGGTAAGGAAGGTGTGACCAAGGATAAGGGAGAGTCATCTAAGGCCAATAAAAAGGAATATGCTAGAGTGACATATAATTATGGCAAGGATAAGGTGTCCAAGGTTAAGGACAAGAATAAATTAACCAAAGACAATGTGTTTAAGGTTAAGAAGGTGAGTTTTGTAGGCCAAGTGTCACTCGAGGTGCATCGAAGTGGTCTAGCCATAGTGGATGAGTCACCAAGGGAAGTGACTAAGGTTCAAATTCCTAAGGTTAGGAAAAGCCTCTGGGACCCATGGTAGATGAGTTATTAAATGTGCCAAGTGATTTGGAGACGGACTTGAGTCTTAAATCCAAGAAATTAGCACAATTGAGTTGAGTTTCATGCATGGAAATATGAATTGGGTTCATATTGCATGAAAATTAATTTTTGATGTATAGATGTCATATAAACTAATGCTAGGGATGCATTATGATTTAGTATGGGCAGATACATCAAGAGGAAGCCAAAACTAGGACTTTAGGTCAAGGTTTAATTGAACCATTTAGTTAGTTTTGAATTTTGTATCAATCTTTGAATCTATGATAAATATATTTATATATATATTTTTCCCAAGTAGACAAGGTTAAAATAGACCTATCCACAAAATTTATGAATTTTTGGAGATCTGTAGAATTTCTGGTGCATTCCTGAAGTTAGATTAAAAAGGTCAATTTTTGCTAACATAATGTACCAGTCGACTGGTACAGTCACCAGTCGACTGGTAACAGTATTTTTGAGCACAGAAGACCTCTGTAAGCTCATTTTGACGATGCCAGTCGACTGCTAGTTTTACCAGTCGACTGGTAGCACTGTTCATGAGCACAAAATGTTTCTGTAAGCTCGTTTTGATTATGTCAGTCGACTGGTACTTATGACAGTCGACTGATACAATCTAAGAATATTTTTTAGCATTATAAAATGACCAAAAGAGTGGTGAACATGTATGTAATCTTATGGGGGATTAATACATGATGTTTATGGTCATTAGAGGTCAAAGAGTCCAATAATTGAGATATTGTTGGAGCTCTTTTTGATGTATCACAAAGGGGAAGAAATTTAGGTTTAAGTGGGAAACCTACATACCTTTGCAAGAAATCCTAGCTCAAGGGGGAGCTTAGGTGAAGGGGGAGCGATTGCTCATTTATTAGCAAAGGGGGAGAAGTTTATCTTTACAAGAAATCTAGCTCAAGGGGGAGCTTAGGTAAAGGGGGAGCCTAGGATTAGGTTCCATGATTTATGCATGTGTAGATTGTATATTTATTTACATTATTATTGCTATATTGTTTCCCTAACTTAAACGGGTTGCCAAACATCAAAATGGGGGAGATTGTTTGAGCAATTTGGGTACCCTAAGTTTTGATGTTTGGGAAAAGGTTTAAGTTAGGTTTATTGTTGTATTTGATATGCATTGTGAGTGTGCAGGATACAGGTACAACAAGGAAAGTCCAAGTGTGATCTTGGCAAAGGAGGAAAGTCCAAGGATGAGTCTTGGCGGTGTAAGTCCAAGCATGTAGTCTTGGCAACGTAAGTCCAAGAGTGACTTGGCAATAGATGAAGTCCTGGAGGCGCGACCTCTTGGCAAAGGAAGACCCGACAACAATGACAAGGCCGATGGAAGCTCCAGAAGGCAAGACGTGAAGGATGGGGAGGCATCCGAGGGACGCAAGGCTGATGAAGGAGGCTAGAAGGCTATGTTTAGGTTGGTCGGGCGAGAATGAGTGCTGAGTGAATGTACTCAGGGTAAAATCCTAGAATTAGGGTTTACTGTAGCAGCACTGCAGCGTTACTGTAGCAGTACTGTAGAAGTCGACTGGTGGTTTCATCAGTCGACTGGTACAGTCGACTGGGAGCGAACAGAGGGTTGGTATCGAGCCGTTGGGCTGTAACGGTCGAATTTCCACGAAGGGCAGTCGACTGCATGTTTTGGCAGTCGACTGGTAGGCGGGGTTTTCCAACCCGTGGCCTATATAACCAAGCATTGGAAGCTTGGTTAAAGTTGATGAATTTAGTGGTGGTTAACCCTAATTAGAGTCTACTAGTGCCCAAGTGATCTAGCGTGCTTGTACATGGTTGTGGCGAGGTTTCTCCACCCACAAGGAGCTACGCGAGCTAGCCGAAAGTTCTCTGGGGAATCATCCACCGACGAATCGGGATCGTCCACCTTACGGACAGCCATGGAGTATGAGCTTTATCTCCGAACCACGTTAAATCAATGTGTTAGGTTTGCTTTATATTGTTAGTGTTTGTCTTGTATTTCCGCTGTGCACACTAACCATTATAGGAAGCGACGATTTGGGTGAGACGCTATTCACCCCCCCTCTAGCGAACGTCAAGGTCCCAACAACAACAACTCAAGCAATCAATTCTGTAGTCCTTTCTAGCAACTAGTGAGCATTTTAAGTGTGTAAAAGGCTTCTCTGCCTTCAGCAAAGGAGTTTTCTTACTGCCCTGGATTAACAACCCTCTTGGTTGTAACCAGGTTAATTTCTGTCTCCTTTTATTTCTGCTATTAATTTTATTATAGTTGCTTTACTTTTGAGTTGAAAGATCCGAGGAGGGTATCATTTTAATTTTTTCAGAAGCAATTCACCCCCCTCTTGTCGGCCTCTGCTGCACCTACAATTGGTATCAGAGCCAGACCGCCTCAGAAGGACTAATCGCCGATGAAGCATAACGATCAAGACGATGGTCGGAGCAAATATTCATCCTCCAAAGTTCGACGGGGATTTCGCTACATGGAAGCGAAAAATGGAGGTATTTTTTTAAAACTGAATTTGATATACTTTTAATAATGAAATATGGATATACAGTACCGAAAGATAAAGAAGAAAAAACGTGGAGCAAGAAGAAGCAAGCCGATTTTGTCACCAACAGAAATGCTGAGTTTCACCTGCTCAACATTCTGCCACCTCAGGAGGTAAATCGGATCGGAAGCTACGACTCCGCGAAAGATCTCTGGGAAAAATTCCTGGAGCTTCATGAAGGTACCTCCGAAGCGAAGCTAGCAAGGCGCGACATTCTCCGAATCCAGTTGACGAACCTCCGGATGAACCAAGGCGAGAAGGTAGCGCAACTCCAAGCGAGGATTAAAGAACTGATCACGCAATTAAGCAACCTTGGAGAAGAAGTAACGAATCAGCACTCGATCCGATACGCGCTCAACGCCTTCCCAAGAACTCAAGAATGGACGTCCTTAGTAGATGCGTACTACATCTCTAAGGACTTCGAGGTAAGTACTCTATAAAATCTATTTTCAACTTTTGAACTTCATGAATCTCGAATTGCAGAGCCCATTGGAGTAGAAAAGGCAAGTCAGAACGTTGCCTTGAAGGCAAGAGCAAACGATTCTGACTCCGAAGCCTCGATCGACGAAAACGAGGCTGCATTAATGCTAAGATGATTTAATAAGTTTTTTAAATCTAACAAATTTTGATCGCAGAAGCATGAGCAAAAAAAGAGAATGATTCGTTGCTACAACTGCAACGAAGAAGGGCACATCAAGGATGATTGCCCGAAATTAAAGAGCAAGCAGAAAGAAAAGATCAAGTACAAGAAGCAAGAACCCTCCAAGCACAAGAACCTGAAGGCCACTTGATCAGATTCGTCATCTTCCGAATCAGACGTCGAAGCCTTTTCAGGGTTAGCTCTACTAGCTAACCATCAACTGGAAGAAGATTCAAGCTCAGAGATGAGCATCGATGAAGGGGGAGGAACATCAGAAGAGGAAAGCTGTAGTGAAGGGGGAGCCTCACCGAGTCAGGTAAGTCAGGTACGCAATCTAACCCCGACTCAGTCTTTTCACTTTATTAAGTCTCTTTCTAAAGACTTACTCAAATTAGAAAAAGAAAATGTTGAATTGAAATTGAAATTAGCAAAAGCATGTCCACTTGAGATGTATGATAATCTAAAATCAGAAAATGATAATCTAAAATTAGAAATTAAGAATTTAAAAACTGATGCATGCTTAAATAGATTTCCAAAATCAAACGTTATAATTTATGGAAAATTGAATTGGTACATTAGAAATCATCAGGGTCAACTTAGAAGAGTGCCTAAGAACTATGCTCCCCCAAAATTTTTGAATAACCCTGTAGGAAGGAACCTCTATTGGGTTCCGAAATCTGTAATTTATTTAATTAAGAGCTTACAGTAAGAAAATTAAACTTTGAATTTCTTTATGGAAGTTTTGTCTAAGGAAGTGGTTGTTGCTCCAATAACCAAGAAGGCCTAGTGCCTCACCACGACCTGGAAGCCGAAATATCGAAATTAAAATGTTTAATTAACTTTCTGATAAAAGCATTAAAATTAGAATTAAATAATGCTTTGAAAAGTTTTTAAACATTTCCTTAGAAATTCATTTTTGTTATTATTTAGAAAAATGTCTCTTGAAAGTTTTGCTTAGAATTTTTTTCAATTCTAAAAATCAATTTTTTGACTTAGAAATTATTTTGAAAAATCCAAACAAATCATTTTAGTTAGAATTCTTTTGTCACTTAGAAATTTTACTTAGAATTTTTTTAATTCCAAAAAATTCCATTTTACTTAGAAATCTTTTTGAAATTTCTATTTTTTCATCTTAAATTAGAAATTTTTCTAACTTAAAAATTTATGCTAAAATTTTTTTGTTACCCCGTTTTTGCTATGATCAAAGGGGGAGAGAAAGGTATAAGCTTAGAGAAGTACATATTTAGGGGGAGAGAATTTTTTTAAAATTAAAAATATTTTTGGTTAACTCTTAATTTAGTAGTTGCAATTTTATTTATTGCAAACTGATGCTTAATATGTTAGTTTAGTAATTTTCTTTTAAAATTACTTTTCTGCCTATTTTTACCCTAACTTGAACTTGGGTTGATGCACATCAAAAATGGAGAGATTGTTGGTCCCCGTGGGTGTTTTGATGTGATCAACCAAGTTGGTTAGGTCCCGCTTTGTTTGATCCCTGTGTCTGAGTGTGCAGGAGCTTAGGAGCGCAGGAAGTCGAGCGGAAGACGCAGCTAGAGGGAAGGACGACACTGGAAGGGAGCCGACAGGCTAGGTGCATCCGCAGGACGAGATAGCTGCGGAAGAGTACTCCGGTGGACGAGAAGAACGTGCGCGGCGTTCGAGGGACGAGAAGCCGGACGGAAGCCTGCTCGAGGAGAAGGTCGGAAATTGGGTTCGAGTGAGCCATATTTCGGTTGGCCGGAATCACCCAACAGAACGAGACTTCGGAAGACGAAGCAAAGAAGCAACCAAGCTGGAAAAGCTGCCAGCCAGCTTGGAGGTTCCTCCATCAGGCTTGAAGGCGCCTCCAACTTGAGGGCGCCTTCAACCCCTGTTGAAGGCGCCTCGGACCCGGCAGAAATGAACGTTGAGCTGTTTGGATAAAGTTTTATCCCCTCTCTCGTTGGAGGCTCCTTGGACCTTGTTGGAGGCACCTTGGACCCTCGGGATAGACTTTCCAAGAGCTATATAAAGGCCCCTGGAGCTAGGAAAGAAACAACAACTCAAGCAATCAATTCTGTAGTCTTTTCTAGCAACTAGTGAGCATTTTAAGTGTGTAAAAGACTTCTCCGCCTTCAGCAAAGGAGTTTTTTTACTGTGCTTTTTTTACTGCCCTGGATTAACAACCCTCTTGGTTGTAACCAGGTTAATTTCTGTCTCCTTTTATTTCTGCTATTAATTTTATTATAGTTGCTTTACTTTTGAGTTGAAAGATCCGAGGAGGGTATCATTTTAATTTTTTCAGAAGCAATTCACCCCCCTCTTGCCGGCCTCCGCTACACCTACACTCAATTCAATGACATTACAATGTTCATTGGGGGTTATCTATGGTAGTAAGGGATACTTACCTGAGGGTTGTGTTAAAGATCTTGCACATTTTACGGCCAATTCCTCAGACTTAGCTCCTAACTATTTGATTTCTTCATTCTATTTAGTTTGTAACATGATGACATTCTCTATCATATTTTCTAAACTGGATCTAGGTGTCCATTTTTCTTGCTCCAACAACAAACATGGCTTGGCTATGCTTTTCGGCACGACCATATCAGGTATTGAGGCAGTTTCAAGAGAGTTCTCAAGGTTGACTTTTGAAACATGGTCATTGATAGCCTTTACATTCTCTTCTGAGATTTCTTATGCCGGTATAATTCTATTTTTATCTGACCATTAGTGAAGATTCAGTGCTATATTATCAATAATGTCGTATGTGTTATTCAACCTCTTATTCATCAAGGAGCCCCCTATAGCTGAATCCAACCAAGTCTTTGTCGAGTATAATATGACAGTGTAGAACTTTTGGATGATTAACCATTTTTTCAACCCGTGATGGGGGCATTGCTGCTACAATCCCTTTAAATCCGTCCCATGCTTCAAACAATGATTGTCTATCTGTTTATACAAAGCTCGTGATTTGATTTCGCTATCATGCTAGGTGGAAAAATCTTGTTCAGAAAATGTTGCTCCAGCTCTGCTCATATTGTGATACTTCCTGGTGGAAGAGAATGCAACTAAGTTTTAGTTTTATTCTTCAGAGAGAAAGAGAATCCCAGTAACCTAATAGCATATGTGGAAATGCCTCCAAACTTTAACGTATCACAATAATTCATAAATTTCTCTAAGTGTTGATATGAGTCATCTGAAAGTGTGTCTCCGACTTATTTTTGTTGGATCATGGAAATTAATGTAGGGTTTAACTCAAAATTATCAACATCAACCAGAGGTCTTATGATATTGAACCTCAGTCTTTTAGCAATGGGTGCAACAAAATCTCCTAAAAGCCTGTTTTCGTTGTTAGAATCCATTGTATCTTGTAAAGAACCAGAAAACAATAGTGAAAGAAAAGAAAATGAAATGAAAAAGGAAAATTAACAATAAAGAAAAATCCAGATTAACTCAAATCGCAATCGAATTAATATCGATTTGAAATAGTGTCTAGCAACGACTCCAAAAATTGGATGTGTGAGATTCGCAAGTACACACGACTATCGTCAAGTAATAAAATATCGTCCACTTATATAAATCGAGTTCCAATTCAAATTGCAAAGTCAGCTATCTAAATTAATTAAAATTGAGAGAATCACGAGAGAGAAAATGAACTAAGAAAGCAATAAAAGTTTATGGGAGAAAATCAATTTTGAGAAGAGATTCTAGGACTTCGATTTCACTGCGATGATCGTTAACACCCTAATATAGTCTATTCTTTTACCTTAGTGTTGAAATGCATTTAGGTGGTCTATCCCAAGGTAGCTGATATCTTCTTTTGGAATAATACCTATGTGCCTTCCCAAACACGATACTTACTTTTAGGGTAACTTTACTAAAGTGATCACTTTTTTAGAGAGGCTCCTGTCATGATACCCCACAGTCCTCTAGGTGCTATCTCCCATTTTTTGATATCATATTGGGATAAGTCCATTAAGTTCTGTGATATCCAATGATGCCCATGAGAGATTTTAGACTACTTTTGTGAACAAAACCTCAAGTCTTGGTCTTTATGGGTTGAAGAATTAGATTCACCTCTCAATCCTTCCTTGCATCCTTGTGGTATGAAAACACATGCTAGTGTCATAGTCATGTATGAATAATAAAGTCGAATCAAGAATCTATAAGTACCTCGTGATAGTTTTAATGTGATCAACCAAGTCAAGTTAGGTCCTGTTATGTTTTGATATCCTTGTGTCTAAGTGTGTAGGAACTTAGGAGCACAGGAGGTTGAGCAAAAGACTCAGCTAGCGAGAAGGATGACACGAGAGAGAGCTGATGGGCTTAGTGCGCCCGAGGGACGAGGTGTTACAGAAGAGTACGCTTGGGGACGAGAAGGAAACGTGTGACAGTTTCGAGGGATGAGAAGTCGGAGTGGAAGGACGCTCGAGAAGGCCAGAAAATGGGTTCAGGTGAACTCTATTTCGGATGGCCAAAATCACCCAAACAAGCGGAGCTGGAGTGGATGACCCGAATGAAAAGTCAACTGGATGTTGATTGTGGTCTGGGAGCCTGAGCAATTCGAGGTGCTTGGACACCAGGCAGCTAGATTTGGTTTGGGCGCCTGGACCACCTCAGGTGCTGAGGGTGCCCCCGGAAGCATCCTCGAATGCGAATAAGGTTTAAGCGGGCCAGGCGCTCAGACTAGAAAATTTATCGCAAAGTTAACTGTCGTGATCTGTTACAATAGGGATAAAATTTTATCCCTATCCAGGCGCCTGGAACCTTTCCAAGCACCCCGTCAGGACTATAAATGCAACTTTGATCCCAAAAGCTAGATACAACACTTGAAAATGATTTCATTTGAGTTTATCTTTGTAATTGTGAGGTTTGACTGTTGTAAGAGGCTACACCACCCAAAGGAGATTTTTAGTAAGTTTTAATTCATTTGGATTAGCAATCCACTGATTACAAAACAAGTAACTCTTTTCTGTGCCTCTTCCTTTCAATTAGGTTCTTAATTCTTTATGCAAGTGTTTATTTTAATCAAGCTATAAGTTTCAAGGAAGGTGTTTTGTTTGAATTTATTGTGCAGGCTATTCATTCTCCTCTAGCCAGCCACAAGGGATTTACAATTGGTATCAGAGTTAGGACGCTTCAAGAGGACTAACTGCCGATAGAAGTACAAGTGATGACCAGACCGAGCATCTATCTACCGAAGTTTGAGGGGGAATTCGTGAATTAGAAGAAAAAGATGGAGGTATTCTTAAAGATAGATTTTGATTTATTACTAATTATGAAATTTGATTTTGTAGTAGAAGAGGACAAAGAAGAATACCAATGGACAAGGAGCAAGTCAACTTCGTGGCAAACGGAAAAGCAGAGTTTCATCTGTTTAGCATTTTACCACCTCAAGAAGTCAACTGGATCAGAGCCTACAAGTCAACCAAGGGACTCTGGAAGAAATTCCTAGAACTACACTAAGGGACCTCGGAGATAAAACTACCGAGATGGGATCTGCTCTAAAACCATATCAATAACCTTCAATTAGAAGAAGGCGAAAACGTTGCACACCTCCACTCAAGAATCAAGGAACTCATCATAGGACTCATGAATCTTGGAGAAAAGGTAACCAATTGAGATTCGCTAAGGTACACACTTTGTAAAATATCGAAACTGGGTGGATAACCATTACGAAATTTTCCAGAATTTTTAGAAAATTTTCTGGAATTTTTCAGAGACAGTATGGATGAGTTTACGGGGATAAAATTAAGCACCGGGAAAGCCTGTTTGGGCTACCCCATTTTAACGAGGAAAATTTGATTTTTTCCTTTTTCCTTTTTTCTTTCTCTTCCGCCGAACTCGTGCCCGATGCCGTTTCCTCCTCCTTCGCGCCAAGCCTCCGATTTGCCCTAACTACTCCTCATTGGTTTCTCTTCTTCCTGAGCATACAAGAACCCTGCCCAATCCTTTTCTTCTCTTCTCCTTCTTCCTTCCCGAAGCACCCTCTGCCCTCTACGACGTCGCCGCCGTGACGCCTCTTTCCCTCCAGTGCAAAAGCTTCGAGCCGAGACTCCCCTCTGCCCTAGCACCGGCAGATAGCTGCCCCTCTCGTGCGGAACCAAGCCACCGCTGCCCGACCACCAAATCTCTCTGGCGTGCCCTAGATTTGGGTCCATAATCACCGAGTCCTAAGCCACCGACACCGTCTCCTTGTCTTCCTCTGACGCCGACGCCACAGGGGAACCGATCGCAGCAGCCGACTCTTTCCGTTTGTGCCCTAGATCGCCGGCTAATCTCTTCCTCTGCTCCAGCGCCAGCGCCAGCATCCGATTCCCTTCTAACTTTGATCATTGAGCTGTGTCCTAGTGCTGTTGCCCGCTTACTTTGCCCTGGTCCTTCAGTACAACAACAATAAGGTTTCATCAGAGAGGAAGTTACGAGTTGGGTTGATGTTTGATTCCATAAACTCCATTGCGTGATCTTCTTCTTGATCCGTTTGATTCCAGCGGTGAGGTTTTGTGTATTGTAGGGTATTCAATTGGTGGACAACAGCTTGATCAGGGCAGGGAGGTAGATTCCAGCAGCGTCTCCTTTCTGGCAGCAACCTTTTCGGCTGTGAATTGAGGTAATTGTAGTTAGACGACCATGTGTAGATTTATTAGGTTTTTATGGGTTGAATTAAGTGTAGGAAATGGATTGTGTAATTAGTTGTTTATGTGTTAATTAGGGTTTGCCCTAATTTAGTGTTAGAGATTTTTATTTAGCTATTTCATTGAATATTAGCTAAATAAAAATGTATATATTGGTGATACAGGACTTTGACGCGAGACGAGTATCTCGACGTCGGATTTGGACCAGATACGATCTTCTTATTGGAGGCGGGTACTTTGACTTATCATTTTAGATTTGTCATTTGATATGCATAGTAGTGTTTTTAACAAATAGTAATGATTATATTTCTTATCTGCATCGGTTGGTCACTACCCGATACCTGTTACATGCTTGTTTTGTTTACTTGTTATGCACTTCATGTTATTACCTACCTGATTATACATGCTTATAGGGGTAGTGACATAACCATGCTTTATTATGTTTAGGACCTAGGTTTTTATATCTTATTTGATCTGTGTACCTTTGATTTGATTTTTTGTCCTATGATACACATTTTATAGAGATGGATAGGTTCAGGATATTGCCATGCTTAGTATCATGCACCATCTCGCATGATTGCATGCTGTGTGATAATCGACTCCATTATTATTGAGCACATCGCCAGTTACATGGATCTGCACACACAACCACTCATGAGTTTGTAGTTTTTATCAGGCAGGGTGTGTTGCAGCAGGTGCTCTGTCAAGGGCTCCGTTGGTCCACTCATGTGTAGTGTGACGCAACGTTGTAGCAGGACAGGGATCCCTCCTCTGGACTTGCTCAGGGAGATGAGAGCATTGAGTTCTCCCACTTATGATTTAGGGTAGGAGGATAGGTGTACTCCGACAGCATCCCATCCACTTAGTCACTCATCAGGAGCAGTGATGGAAGAGTGCACGGTTGTCACAGCCCTACCCATTCGGTCTTACCATCGTGTGTGAGATGGCTGACTGGCAGTAGGGGTGACCAGGATATGTCATTGGCATCATACGCATTGATGCATTTATTGCTTGTGTTTGCTGCACTTGTATGCTGCATATTGGATGGATGCATTTGTTTGACATGCATACAGGATTCCTACACCTCTCGGGTTATTATCCATACACCAGGTCCTGGTTAGTACAGTTGTTCTCCTATTTATTTCAGTTGCATTTATCCTTCTTATATCAGGAGACTGTACGCATGGTTAGTGCTATTTGTTATTTTCTTTATTATGCATATCGGTAGTTACCCGCTGAGGAGTTGATTCACCCCGTGGATATTTACTATTTTCAGGTTGAGGCTGTTCGGAGAGTTCCAGTCGCTAGTCCCCTGCAGATCGTGAGGATGTGTTTTATCTTTTGGTTTTCTTATTGTACTTTTTAGACTTGTTCTAGTTTTGACACTTGGATATTGTATGGTTTTATTGTTGATGTGTTTTATTGGATATGTTTTGCTACATGCCTGCCTAGACGACAGAAGAGGTGAGTTGATTTTATCATTGTGATTTGTGTTTTATAGGTGTAGTGGAGTAGGATATAAGTTTTGAGCTTTATGGGTGTAGTTGAGTAGGGTTTTTGACTTGGTTTTTCCTTATCGTTGTATTAGTTTAGTTTTATTATTAAACTGCGTGGATGTTGCTTATTATTTATATATATTATTTCGGCCGTGTTGACCGAGGTATCTGGATGTTGTAGGAAGTTTCAGATTGTCACCCGTATAGGGGAGATGCTGCCGAAATTTCTTCTAGCAGGGACTACCTGGGGCGTGACAAGCTTAATGCCTTTCCTAGGATTTCTGAATGTGTATCCTTAGTAGATGAATATTACAGCTCTAAGGATCTAGAGGTAAATACTTTAGAAGAATTATTTTCTATATTTGAAGTTCATGAAACTAGATATGAAGATCTGAAGAATGAGCCTAAGCACAACATTACCTTAAAGGCAAAAATGGATGAACGAGAATCTGAAACGTCCCTCGAAGATGATAAAACGACATTCATGGTAAGAAATTTAAAAAGTTGTTTAAAAGTAATAAGTTTAGTCAAGTGCAGGATAAAAGAAGAAGAAGAAGAAAGATAAGATGTTATCACTGCGATGAAGAAGGGTACGTCAAAGACAACTGCCCCAAGTTTAAGAACAAGGAGAAGAACAAGAAGCCGATCCAGTCAAAATATAAAAAAAATCTAAAAGCGACATGGGACGAAACGTCGTCAGAATCGAAGATCGAAGCCCAAGCTGGACTTGCATTGTAAAATACCGGAAAATATGTGGATATTAATAAGGGATTTTTTCTGGAATTTTTGGAAATTTTTCGGCGCTCGTACGGACAAGTTAACGGGGATAAAAACAGGGTCGGAAAAGCCTGTCTTGGCTACCCCATTTAAGCGAGGAAATATTTATAATTACATTTCCTTTTTCTTTATTTTCCTTATTTGTTTCTTTTTCTTACCTCGCCGAAAGCCCTGCGTGCCCGAGCCCCTCACCCGTGCCTCTCTTCTCCCTCACTCCCGAACCCGACGCCGAAAAGTCCTAACCGCCGGCGCTGGCGGTTTCTCCCCCCGTGTCCTCACCGCGCCTTTCTTCTTCTTCTCTTGTGCCCTAGAGAGCAGTGAGCCACCACCGCCGCTCCTCCCCGTTGCACACCGCGAGCCGACTTCCTGTGCCCTAGCGTCGGCCTTCTTCTGCCCTAGCCTCAGCCGCGACACCCATCTTTACGGCGACATCCGAGCACAGTCGGCCCTATCTGTGCCTTAGCGCAGACACACTTCTCTTGAGGGTGCCCTAGTGTGGAATCTAAGCTCTAGTTCTTCCGCTTGCTGCCACTGCCGAGCGAAATTGCTTCTTCCCTCTATTTTTCAGCGATCACCTCTGTGCCGGCTGTTAGGTCCAAAAGTAGCTAGAGGGGGTGATTAGTCCATGGTTACTCGTTGCTCGGCGTTGCTTGTTTCTTCAAAGATGTGCAGCGGAAATACAAAGAAACAATCACACAACGCTAACACGGTTGGTTTACTTGGTATCCACCTCACAAGAGGTGACTAATCCAAGGATCCACACCAACACACACACCCTCCACTAAATAAAACTTTCCTTTATGGTAACTACCAAGGGCGGAGAAGCCCTACAAGACTCAATACAAGAAGAGAGGGAAAGGATACAAGAAATACAAGCTTACAATGAGTATAAACCCTAACCCTAGCTTCTCTTCTTGGCTTTGATCCGCCTCTTGACTTGGAGAACTTCCAAGAGCCTGCAAGAACTGGCGATCCGAGCTTTGTGAGTCTTTGAGAGAGCCGAGAGATCCGGAGTGAATGGGAGAAGAGATGCCGAGGAATCGTACCGCGCCTTTATCGACGCTTAACGGTCGGATCCCGATCGATTCGAATGTTCCCAATCGATCGGGGGCTTTGATCGATCCACGGATCGATCCAGCGCCTATCGAAACGCCGGATCGATCCATGGATCGATCCAGCGCTTATCGCGCATAAACAGCGTCCCAATCGATCTCGATCGATTGGGACATCTGATCGATCCACGGATCGATCCGGAGGCTCTGTTCACTAGGAAAGGCCTGGATCGATCCACTGATCGATCCAGCTCCTGGATCGATCCACTGATCGATCCAACACTTGGTTTTTGCCCAAAACCAAGTTCCAAGCCTCTCAAACCAACATCCGATCAACCTTGACCTGTTGGTACATCATGCCTAGCATCTGGTCACTCCTTTGACCTGCTAGGACTTCCCACCAAGTGTCTGGTCAATCCCTTTGACCCACTTGGACTTTTCTATTCATGCCAAGTATCTGGTCACTTCCTTGACCTACTTGGACTTCCATCAGATGTCTGGTCAATCCCTTTGACCTATCTATATTTTCTCGTGCCAAGTATCCAGTCAATCCTTTGACCTACTTGGACTTCCCAACACCAGATGTCCGATCATCCTTGATCCATCTGGATTTTCCCTTGCCTGGCTTCACTCACCAGGACTTTCACCTAGCTTCACTCACTAGGGTTTTCCATCTGCCTAACTTCACTCACTAGGGCTTTCACCTGGCTTCACTCACCAGGACTTTCACCTAGCTTCACTCACTAGGATTTTCCATCTGCCTAGCTTCACTCACCAGGACTTCCATTCTACCTAACATCCCAGTTAGGACTTCCCAGTCAAGTATCCGGTCAACCTTGACCTTCTTGACTCTTCTTCAATCAATTTCTTATTGTCAAACATCTAAACTCAAACCAAGACTCAGCTTGGTCAACCAGGTCAACCTTGACCTGAGGGATGTTGCACCAACACCGGCCACCAAACTTGCCACTGCTCTTGATCAGTCCACGGTGAGGTTCAATTGTTGGTTGGGAATTATGTAGACTCAAGGATTTGATGAATTGTTTACCTTTTGATTATCTACTATTTTTATTAGAATGTTGTGTTGTATTGTGGGATTGATCACTGTGGTAGTGAATGTTTTCCTACAGCATCGTTTGATCTCCGGCAGTAGATAGATTCCAGCAGCAAACGATCCTACTTCCAACAGTGATAAACGACTGAGTTTCAGGTAAGGCATAGGAATTTGATATATGCTATTGATAATGTATGGGTTAAATTAGGTTTATGTGTTGGTCAGGGATTTGCCCTAATTTAGGGTTAGAGAGTTATTTAGCTATTTATGAGAATGTAGCTAAATAAAAATATATGCAATTGGTAATACAGGATCTTGACGCGAGACGAGTATCTCGAAGTCAGATTGGACCACTTTATTGGAGGCGGGTACTTTGACTTATGTCTTTTGATATGCATAATAAAGTGTTTAACATACAGCAATGATTGTGTTTCCCATTTATTTCGGTTGGTCACTACATGATCGGATACATATTATTGTTTACTGATTATGCACCGCATGTTATTATTTACCTGATCATACATGCTCTAGAGGTAGTGACACAACCATTTTATATATTATGTTCAGGACCTAGTGTTTATTTGATGCTCTATCTGACCTGTGTACCTTCTATTTGATACATCGTCCTGTGGTACACACTTGGTATTTATTCATATGATTATTGCTGTGTTGTTCATTAGATTGCCATGTTTAGTGTCATGCATCATCTTGCATGATTGCATGCTGTGCGATTGTCTGCTCCATTATTGTCGAGCACATTGCCAGTTACATGTATCTGTACACACCACCACTCATGGGTTAGTGGTATTTCAGACAGGTGTGTGGCAGTTCTGTTGTTAGGCTCCGCTGGTCTGGTGACTTAGTGTGGTAGCCGGCAGACGGTTCTGCTTTGTTTGGCTCCGCTGGCTTATTCATCCGCGTAGTAGCGCAAGCATTGACTTTGTTTTGCCCGTTGGTCGCCCATGGGTAGTGTGACTCAAAGTAGTAGTCAGAGAGTCCTCCCGTCATCGTGTACCGGAGATGAGATCATTCGCTCCCCATTTATTATTTCAGGAGTATGTGTATACTCCGACAAAGATCCCATCCACTCGCACACCATCGAAGCGTGATGTCGAGTGCACGCTTGTCACATTTCTACCCACCCTGACTCACCATTGTGTGAGATGGCTGATCCGGGGTGACCATGTCATTGGCATCACATGCATGATGCATTTATTGTTTATGTTTGCTGCATTTACTTGCTGCATTTATTTGGATGCATATGATTGACATGCATACAGAATTATGACACTCTCGGTCTGATGACCCAGTTACCTTTATACCTTGATCCTGGTTAGTACAGTTTTCTCTTGTTTTTGTTCTAGTTGCATTTATCCTTCTCGTATTCAGGAGACTGTACACATGATTAGTGTTGTCTGTTATTTACTTTATTTTACATATCAGTTGTACCTGTTGAGTGTTGGACTCACCCCGCCTCCATTATTGTTATATTTTCAGGTTGAGGCTGTCCGGAATAGTTCCAGTCGCTAGTCCCCCCATCTGCACGTAGTGCTAGTCCTTTGCTGGTCTTGAGTTGTTATTTTATCAAAGTTTCTCTATCAGACTTTGTTTTTAGTCTTGTATTGTTTTACTTATGGATATTGTATGGATTCTTATCGTTTGATGGATTTTTGGTATGATTTGGATTTATTCTACTACATGTTTGCTTGGATGGCAGAAGAGGTGAGTTCATCGGATTTGAGCTTTACGAGTGTAGTTGAGTAGGGTTGATTTTGAGTCATGGTGTTACTGCTTTGGTTTGCTTATATTTATATAAACTGCGTGGTGATGGTTTATTTACATGTTATTATTCCAACCGCATGTGGCTGAGGTATATGAGGATTTAGAAAAGTTTCAGATTGTCCGTCGTATAGGGGAGATGCTGCCGAAATTTTCTCGGGCAGGGACTCCTCCGGGGCGTGACAATTTAGTGGTATCAGAGCTTAAGTTTTACGATCGTTATTTTCATATTTTGGATATTTGGGATAACCTGATACCTATTGATATGGTATCAGAGCGCCAAAGTTTGGCGATACTTGTTTGGTTTCCGTGTGTTAGATTTTTGAGATTTATCTGATACCAATTTATTTGGTATCAGAGCAGGGTGTGATACCTGCTTTTAGTATTCTGGATATATTGTGCTAGCCAAGTTTGCGAGTCAAACTGGGTAGTTATTTTTGGTTGCACGGATTTTCCATTACGTATATGTTTTGGACTTTCGTTTCGGATTTTATTATGGATTTCCGATGATTTCCCCGTATGGAATTTCGAGATTAATTTGGGGACTGGACAGTGACGGAACATCTCCAGACAGCAATTAGGTATGAAATTAGTTTAGTAATTGTTGATACTTGTAATAATATCTGTGATATAATTTAACAGATATGAGACGATCTACGCGTATTGCTGCGAGACGTGGCGCTGGACGACCACGTACGAGGACCGCGGGATCTCTGGATATGCCAGAGATGCCTTCTGTTGATGAGCCTGTCAGCCAGGGACAGACTCAGCTTGCTCCGGGCGCGTCGGGCTCTCAGACTCCGATGGCTCCCTTAGAGGTACTTACCTCAGCTGCACCGACAGTATCCACTGCTATTGTATTTCCGGTACCGCCAGGGGTACCATTGGCATACCCGACACCAGCTCTAGCCCAGCATATGGCGTACGCGGCACCACCGCCACCTGGGCCTACAGTGTACCCGACACCAGCGGCACCTGTGCTCTAGGTACATACAGTGTACCCAGCAGCACCTGCATTAGGGATACCGGCTGCTCCACATCCGGTACCATTGCCTACAGTACATCCAGCCGCGACCACCTATGTTCACCCTACAGTGCCACTGACGGCATATGCTCCAGTTTACTCAGCAGCACCGGGAGTACCTCCTCTGGTTTATGCACCGGTACCACCTGTAGCACCAGCTCCAGTGTTTCCGCCAGTCCTGACAGCTGTTCCGACACATCTCACTGACATTTTTGTGACACGAGCCAGGATTCCAATGTTGGCAGAGTCGATGAAGAGTCGATTTACACTCTTCCGAGGAGACCGTGATCCGAGTGTGGCCCTGTCTTGGACTGAGACTATGGAGCGGACTTTCTTTTATATGGCTTGTTCCGAGTGGGAGAAAGCAGAGCTGGCTGCTTTTCATTTACGGGACATGGCCGACACCTGGTGGATTACTCAGCATTCTATCATCGGTGAGCAGAACATCACTTGGGCTAGATTCAGAGAGGCTTTTGAGAGCCGTTTCTTTCCACTAGCTTATCAGATGGCTCGCCGGCAGGATTTTCTGAGTTTGCGACAGAACAATCGATCGGTGACAAAGTATAGTACAGAGTTTGACAGATTGGCCAGATTTTGTCCAAAGCTAGTTGCTGAGGACAGTTCACGTATGCAGCAGTTTATTCAGGGGCTGGATGGACATTTGCAACTAAGACTTGTCGGTCTTGGTATCACATCTTATGCGGAGATGTTGGACAGAGCCCTCATTATTGAGTCAGCTCAGCAGAGAGTTTTTCCAGATAGAAAAAGGAAACAACCGAGTCAGACATCTGGACAGATCCAGCAGTCACAGGCTACACCACAACAGAGTAGGCGCAGTCGGTCAGATCAGGGTACTTCTGGGGTATCTCATAGGCCTAAGAAATCAGGGCAGTCTTCTGCAGGACGTTTCCGGTCTCCACAGCAGAACCGGAAACAACCCGCCAGCGACATTCGGTGTTTCAGATGTGGGTCCAGAGATCATGTCACCTCAGCCTACTCACTGGGACAGTCAGTTTGCTTTTATTGCAAACTGCCTGGGCGCCAGCGCCGAGATTGTCCGCAGAAGACTCAGCATATGACTTCCGGAGGGTTTGATCATGGAGGGCAGTCCAGTCAGTCCGGAACTTATCGAGGAGGGCGACGAGCCCAACCTTCGCATGGCCAGCAGCGGAGTGCTTCACCTGCAGCAGCGGCATTTGACATGCTTGGACAGGAGTACTCCAGTGCTTCCATAGCACCCAGAGTTCTGTTCCGGGATTTTATTATCCAACGCAGGGGCAGTATCAGATGCAGTCTCAGCCTTTAGGCCAGTACCATACTCAGTCTCAGCCAGCTGCACAGTATCAGTCACCGTCCTCTCAGTCTTCTCTGACCAATTATCCTGCACCGCCTCAGTGGTAGGTTTCTGCCCAGCCGCAACAGCCGCTGGCAGCGTTACCCCCTCCTCCTCCGCCGGAGACTGGTCGTATACATGCGATTACCAGAGAGGATGCGCAGCGAGCCGACAGATCCATTTTCCACGGTATGATTTCCATTTATTCATTTTCCGCTAATATATTGATTGATACTGGTAGTTCGCATTCTTTTATATCCCGTACCTTTATGCGGGAGATTGGTAGATTACCTACTTTTAGACTGCAGCGATTGACCATCTCCCTACCGTCCGGTGATACTTTAGACGTCACCCAGGAGGTCAGAGGTTGTCCGTTAGACTTTGGCAACATGATACTTACGGTAGATCTTCTAGTATTGGAGATGATCGAGTTTGATATCATTCTTGGCATGGATTGACTGTCAGTATATCATGCTACCGTTGATTGCCAAACGAGGGTGGTCACATTCCGGCCTCTGAACCAACCCTCGTGGGATTTCACTGGCATCAGAGATGATGGCATATCGATCATTTCGGCGATTCAGGCTCAGAAGCTGCTGTCACATGGCTGTCAGGGTTTTCTGTTATCTTTGATTAGTACTGAGGACAGCAGTAGTTTGCAGCTCTCCGACGTTCCTGTAGTCCGGGAGTACCCAGATGTATTTCCAGAGGAGCTGCCAGGTTTGCCTCCCAGAAGGCAAGTTGAGTTCGCTATTGAGATGATTCCGGGGATCACACCGGCATCGAAAGCTCCTTATCGTATGGCACCAAAAGAGTTGAACGAGCTGAAGGTTCAACTCCAGGAGCTTTTAGACAGGGGATTTATTCGCCCTAGTGTTTCTCCATGGGGTTCTCCAGTGTTATTTGTCAAGAAAAAAGACGGCACTATGAGGTTATGTATTGACTACAAACAGCTGAATGTAGTGACCGTTAGAAATAAATATCCTTTATCACGGATCGAGGATTTGTTTGATCAGCTCAGAGGTACATCAGTGTATTCTAAGATTGATCTGCGATCCGGATATCATCAGTTGAGGGTCAGAGACTCAGATATCCAGAAGACAGCTTTCCGTACCAGATACGGTCATTATGAGTTTTTGGTAATGCCATTTGGGCTTACCAATGCTCCAGCGGTGTTTATGGACTTGATGAACTGCATTTTTCTTGAGTATCTGGATCAGTTTGTTATCATTTTCATTGATGACATATTGGTCTACTCGCATTCCGAGGAGGAGCATGCACAACATCTTCGTATAGTCTTGGAGACTCTTAGACGGCATCAGCTGTACGCGAAGTTCAGCAAGTGTGCATTCTGGTTATCCTCAGTCGGTTTTCTGGGACACGTGGTTTCTAGCAGAGGTATTTCAGTTGATCCTCAGAAGATCGAGGCTGTCACCAGTTGGGAGCAGCCGAAGTCAGTTCAGGAGATCCGCAGTTTTCTGGGATTGGCCGGATATTACCGACGTTTTGTCGAGGGTTTCTCGCGTATTGCTATGCCGCTGACATGCCTTACCAGGAATGGCGTGAAGTTTACGTGGACAGAGGATTGCGAGACCAGCTTTCAGGAGCTGAAGCGAAGATTAGTGTCAGCTCCAGTTTTGGTTTTACCTTCTGGAGAGGACAGATTTGTACTCTACACCGACACTTCTCTTCAGGGTTTGGGTGCTGTTCTGATGCAGCACGCAGAGTAGTCTCTTATGCTCCTCGTCAGCTGAAGGAGCATGAGAAGAACTACCCAGTTCATGATCTGGAGTTAGCTGCCATAATATATGCTTTGAAGATTTGGCGTCATCATCTGTACGGCATTACATTTGAGATTCTCACTGATCATAAGAGTCTCAAATACATTTTTACGCAGAAGGTGCTTAATCTCCGACAGAGGAGATGGATGGAGTTCCTGAAGGACTACGATTGTACCATTAGCTATCACCCGGGGAAAGCTAATGTGGTTGTAGATGCACTCAGCAGGAAGTCCAGAGGGACTTTGGCTTGCCACCGAGTTCCAGTTACAGACTTGGTTCAGGGTTTCTCCGAGTTAGACCTTGAGGAGCATGGATCTACAGAGCAGGGTATTCTGGTTACCATGGTTGCTCAGTCGTCGATCAGGATGAGGATTCGAGAGGCCCAGGCTGGTGAGCAGCATTTTCAGTTCATTGGCAGTCAGATAGCTTCCGGGCAGCAGACCGAGTTCACACGAGACGAGGAGGGTATTATATACTTCCGAGGTAGATTATGCGTACCTCAGTCTCATCCGGTCTTATAGGAGCTACTTCAGGAGGCTCATCGCTCACGATTTGCGATCCATCCAAGCGGGACCCGTATGTATAGAGATTTGAGGCGTTCCTACTGGTGGAACGGTATGAAGAAAGACATCGCGGATTTTGTAGCTAGATGTCTTGTCTGTCAGCAGGTGAAGGCTGAGCATCAGCGACCTGCCGTGTTACTTCAGCGGATTCCTATTCCTGAGTGGAAATGGGAACATATCACTATGGATTTCGTGGTGGGTTTGCCTAGGACACGACGAGGCCATGACGCGATTTGGGTAATCGTTGATCGATTAACCAAGTCCGCGCACCTCTTAGCGATCCGCAGGACTGATCCCCTGGATCGATTGGCAGATCTGTATTGTCGGGAGGTCATCAGACTACATGGTATTTCATTGAGTATCATTTCGGATAGAGATCCATGGTTCACGTCTCGTTTCTGGCAGAGTCTACAGCAGGCCTTGGGCACACAGCTCCGTTTCAGTACAGCTTTCCATCCACAGACAGATGGATAGTCAGAGCGGACCATTCAGACTTTAGAGGATCTGCTGAGGTCATGTGTTATGGATTTCGGAGGCAGTTGGGAGGACCACTTGCCGTTAGTAGAGTTTGCTTACAACAACAGCTTTCATTCGGTTATCCAGATGGCACCATTTGAGGCGTTGTATGGTAGACCTTGTCGGACATCCATCCTCTGGGATGAGGTTGGAGAGGCCCAGTTGTTGGGACCGCATAGAGCTCAGCAGGATGCAGAGTTGGTCCGTACTATCAGACGGAGGATGTCAGAGGCACAGGACCGCCAGAAGAGTTATGCAGATCGGAGACGTAGACCCTTGGAGTTCTTTGTTGGCGACCATGTATTTCTACGAGTTTCACCCATGAAAGGGGTGAAGAGATTTGGCCTCAGAGGTAAGCTAGCTCCGCGATACATTGGTCCTTTCGAGATCTTGGAGAGGATCGGAGCGGTAGCTTACCGGCTGGCACTACCACCATCCCTAGCAGGCGTCCACAATGTATTCCACGTATCTATGCTGCGGAGATACGTACCTGATCCGACGCATGTGCTGACAGATATCCCAGTTCCCCTTCAGCCTGATACTACTTATGAGGAGGTTCCGGTACGGATTCTCGACCGGAAGGAGCGTCAGTTACGAAACAAGACTATCCGACTGGTTAAAGTCGGATGGCAGCATCATTCGGATGAGGAGACTACTTGGGAGCTTGAGGATACGATCCGAGCTCGATATCCCCATCTTTTCACTTGAGGTATGTGATTTAATTTATCGTTCAACATTTATACTCTATATCTGTTGTTAGTATTTGCTGATGGTAGATAACGAAATTTGGGGACCAAATTTTTATTAGTGGGGGAGAATATAAAATATCGGAAAATAGGCAGATATTAATAAGGGATTTTTTCTGGAATTTTGGGAAATATTTCAAAAAATTTTCGGAGCTCGTACGGACAAGTTAACGGGGATAAAAATAGGGCCGGAAAAGCATGTTTTGGCTACCCCAATTAAGCGAGGAAATGTTTATAATTACATTTTTTTTCTTTATTTTCCTTATTTGTTTCTTTTTCTTACCTCGCCGAAAGCCCTGCGTGCCCGAGCCCCTCACCCGTGCCTCTCTTCTCCCTCACTCCTGAACCCGACGCCGAAAAGCCCTAACCGCCGGCGCTGGCGGTTTCTCCCCCCGTGTCCTCACCGCGCCTTTCTTCTTCTTCTCTTGTGCCCTAGAGAGCAGTGAGCCACCACCGCCGCTCCTCCCCGTTGCACACCGCGAGCCGACTTCCTGTGCCCTAGCGTCGGGCCGTCTTCTTCTCCCTGCTGCCAGTGCCCTAGCCTCAGCCGCGACACCCATCTTTACGGCGACATCCGAGCACAGCCGGCCCTATCTGTGCCTTAGCGCAGACACACTTCTCTTGAGGGTTCCCTAGTGTGGAATCTAAGCTCTAGTTCTTCCGCTTGCTGCCACTACCGAGCGAAATTGCTTCTTCCCTCTATTTTTCAGCGATCACCTCTGTGCCGGCCACCAAACTTGCCACTGCTCTTGATCAGTCCACGGTGAGGTTCAATTGTTGGTTGGGAATTATGTAGACTCAAGGATTTGATGAATTGTTTCCCTTTTGATTATCTACTGTTTTTATTAGAATGTTGTGCTGTATTGTGGGATTGATCACTGTGGTAGTGAATGTTTTCCTGCAGCATCGTTTGATCTCCGGCAGTAGATAGATTCCAGCAGCAAACGATCCTACTTCCAACAGTGATAAACGGCTGTGAGTTTCAGGTAAGGCATAGGAATTTGATATATGCTATTGATCATGTATGGGTTGAATTAGGTTTATGTGTTGGTCAGGGATTTGCCCTAATTTAGGGTTAGAGAGTTATTTAGCTATTTATGAGAATGTAGCTAAATAAAAATATATGCAATTGGGAATACAGGATCTTGACGCGAGACGAGTATCTCGGAGTCAGATTTGGACCACTTTATTGGAGGCGGGTACTTTGACTTATGTCTTTTGATATGCATAATAAAGTGTTTAACATACTGCAATGATTGTGTTTTCCATTTATTTCGGTTGGTCACTACATGATCGGGTACATATTGCTTGTTTACTTATTATGCACTGCATGTTATTATTTACCTGATCGTACATGCTCTAGAGGTAGTGACACAACCATTTTATATATTATGTTCAGGACATAGTGTTTATTTGATGCCCTATCTGACTTGTGTACCTTCTATTTGATACATCATCCTGTGGTACACACTTGGTATTTATTCATATGATTATTGCTGTGTTGTTCATTAGATTGCCATGTTTAGTGTCATGCATCATCTTGCATGATTGCATGCTGTGCGATTGTCTGCTCCATTATTGTCGAGCACATTGCCAGTTACATGTATCTGTACACACCACCACTCATGGGTTAGTGGTATTTCAGACAGGTGTGTGGCAGTTCTGTTGTTAGGCTCCGCTGGTCTAGTGACTTAGTATGGTAGCCGGCAGACGGTTCTGCTCTGTTTGGCTCCAATGGTTTATTCATCCGGGTAGTAGCCGACAGGCAGTTGGACTTTGTTTGGCTCCGTTGGTCCGCTCATGGGTAGTGTGACTTAGCGTAGTAGCCGGCAGAGAGTCCTCCCCGTCATCGTGTACCGAAAGATGAGAGCATTGCGCTCCCCCATTTATTATTTCGGGGTAGGAGTATGTGTATACTCCGACAGCATCCCGTCCACTCGGTCACTCATCAGGGGCAGTGATGTCAGAGTGCACGGTTGTCATAGCCCTACCCACTCGGACTCACCATTGTGTGTGAGATGGCTGACTGGCGTCAGGGGTGACCATGTCATTGGCATCATATGCATGATGCATTTATTGTTTGTGTTTGCTGCATTTACTTGCTGCATTTATTTGGATGCATATGATTGACATGCATACAGGATTATGACACTCTCGGTCTGATGACCCAGTTACCTTTATACCTTGATCCTGGTTAGTACAGTTTTCTCCTGTTTTTGTTCTAGTTGCATTTATCCTTCTCATATTCAGGAGACTGTACGCATGATTAGTGTTGTCTGTTATTTACTTTATTTTACATATCAGTTGTACCTGCTGAGTGTTGGACTCACCCCGCCTCCATTGTTATTATATTTTCAGGTTGAGGCTGTCCGGAGCAGTTCCAATCGCTAGTCCCCATCTGCACGTAGTGCTAGTCCTTTGCTGGTCTTGAGTTGTTATTTTATCTTAGTTTCTCTATCAGACTTTGTTTTTAGTCTTGTATTGTTTTACTTATGGATATTGTATGGATTCTTATCGTTTGATGGATTTTTGGTATGATTTGGATTTATTCTACTACATGCTTGCCTGGACGGCAGAAGAGGTGAGTTCATCGGATTTGAGCTTTACGAGTGTAGTTGAGTAGGGTTGATTTTGAGTCATGGTATTACTGCTTTGGTTTGCTTATATTTATATAAACTGCGTGGTGATGGTTTATTTTACTGTTGGTTGCTACTCGGAAAACCTAGAGGTTCCACTGTACAAAAATTTTGTACAAAGGTCTGAACCTTTTCCTAGCTACCATGTGTTCTTTTAAATTAAATTTTGGATCGCCTGCGGAACTTAACACGTTTGATCCAAAACTTAATCTATTCGTTCTTTTAGGTTTTGACTTGGGTCTCCTGCGGAACTTAACACGTTCGACCCAAATCACCTTAAGTTATTAATTTCATTAAATATTAATTTCCATAATTGGTTCCCAGTACTGACGTGGCGAGGCACATGGCCTTCTTGGATATGGGAGCAACCACCACCGACTAGACAAAACCTTTTATGGAAAGCTAATATTTAATTTCCTAAAATAACTTTAGGTTAACCGAAAAGAACAATCAAATCACAAGGAAAAAAAAGAAAAGAACACTATATCGAAAACAAATTCAAACTCTAGAATCGTATGCCTCTTGTATTTAGTATTATTTCCAAAATAACTAGTATGATGCGGAAACAAAATTACTAGTTATACCTTTTAGAAAGACCTCTTGATCTTCTACCGTATTCTCTTCTAACCTCGGACGTTGTGGGCAACGATCTTCCGAGATGAGAACCACCAAGCACCTTCTTCTTCCTTACAAGTTTCGCCATCAAAACTTCTCCTAGGATGAAGAGGTTCGCCACCACCACCATGCTCCAAGGGATGCTAGAAAGAGGCTTCTTTTCTCCTTCTTAGATCCGCCACCAAAGCTATCTCCACCATGAGAAGGTTTCGGCCACACAAAGGAGAGGAGAGGAAAGAAAGGGCCGCCACACCCAAGGAGAAAAGAGGGAAAAATAATAGAGTCCTTCATCTTGAAGCCTCCTCTACCCCTCTTTTATAATCCTTGATCTTGGCAAATAAGGAAAATTTAATAAAAACTTCCTTAATTCTTTTGCCATCGAAAAGGAAAATTTATTTAATTAAAATAATTTTCTCTTTTCAAATTATAATGGCCGGCCACTCTTCTCCCCAAAACAAGGAGAGTTTTAATTAAAACAAAAATTAAAACTTCCTAATTTGTTTCTAGAAATTTATAAAAATTTCTCCAATAATTTTAATCCCTTCATGATTGGTTAATAAAAAGAAATTTTATAAATTAAAATCTTTCTTTTAAACATGTGGATAATTTCCAAAAAGGAAAGTTATCTCTAAAAATTAAAATCTCCTTTCAATCTACAAATAAGGAAAGATATTAAATCTTTTCTTAATCTTTTGTAGAAACCAATAAAAGATAATTTTTAATTTTTAAATTTTCTTTTAAATCATGAATATAATTAAAAGGAAAGTTTTTACCAAAATTAAAATCAACCTTTTAATCTACAAATAAGGAAAGAGATTTTAACTCTTCTCTTAATCTTTTGTAGAATCTTATAAAAGGAAGGATTTAAATTTTTAAACTCTCTTTTAAATTATATTATCCACATAAGAAAAATTTTAAAATTAAAATTCCTTTTTATTTTAATAGGGCCGGCCACATGAATTCACCCATGAACATACCCATGGTCGGCCCTAGCTTGGTCTCCAAGCTAGCTTGGCCGACCCCTATAGGATGGGTAAGAAGGTGGGTATAGGTGGGTATAGTACTCTATAATTAAGAGGCTACGATAGGGACCGAGAGGAGGAATTGATTTTGGTCTCCTGATGAAATTAAGCATCCCGTGTTCGCCCCGAACACACAACTTAATTTCATCAATAATAATTCATTCCACTAAAGAACTATTATTGAACTACCGCACCAATCCCAAATTACATTTTGGGCTCCTTCTTATTATGAGTGTGTTAGTCTCCCTGTGTTTAAGATAACAAATGTCCACTAATTAAGTAAGTTACTGACAACTCACTTAATTAATATCTAGCTCCAAGAGTAGTACCACTCAACTTCATCGTCATGTCGGACTAAGTCCACCTGCAGGGTTTAACATGACAAACCTTATGAGCTCCTCTTGGGGACATTCTCAGCCTAGATTACTAGGACACAGTTTCCTTCTATAATCAACAACACACACTATAAGTGATATCATTTCCCAACTTATCGGGTTTATTGATTCATCGAACTAAATCTCACCCATTGATAAATTAAAGAAATAAATATCAAATATATGTGCTTGTTATTATATTAGGATTAAGAGCACACACTTCCATAATAACTGAGGTTTTTGTTCCTTCATAAAGTCAGTATAAAAGGAATGACCTCAAATGGTCCTACTCAATACACTCTAAGTGTATTAGTGTAATTATATAGTTAAGATAAACTAATACCTAATTACACTACGACTTTCCAATGGTTTGTTCCTTTCCATCTTAGTCGTGAGCTACTGTTTATAATTTGTAAGGAAACCGATAACATGATCTTCTGTGTGTGACACCACACACCATGTTATCTATAATATAAATTAATTGAACAACTACATTTATCATAAATGTAGACATTTGACCAATGTGATTTTTATTTCTAGATAAATGTTTATACCAAAAGCTAGGCTTTTAGTATACACTCTAACAATCTCCCACTTATACTAAAAGACTAAGCTGCCATATCTGCTGCCATACATCTGATTCCCAACCCTTCAACATGTCCATCAAAAGCTCTTGCCTTTAGGACCTCAGTGAAAGGATTTATAGGTCATCACCTGATGCAATCTAGGCGGCAACAACTTCTTCTCGTTTATACGATTTCTCGTATTGGGTGGTACTTGCGCTCTATTGTGTTTACTTGCCTTATAGACTTATGGTTTCTTCGAGTTTGCTACTGCACCAACATTATTACAATAAATTGTAATAATCTTTGGACAAACCAGAAATCATATCTAAGTCTATCTTGAGGTTATTGAGTTATTCAGCTTTTATGGCTACCTCAGAGGCCTACCATATACTAAGGTTCTATGGTGGAGTCTAGAAAAACACCTATGCTTATCACTCTTCCATAGTTATGACTTTACCTCCTAAAGTAAACACAAAACCCCGAGGTTGACTTATTATTATCCCTATCCGATTGGAAGTCAAAATCCATGCAACCCACAAGGACCAAATTAACTGCCTTGTAAGCTAGCATATAATCTTTAGTGCCTCTAAGGTACTTCAATATATGCTTTACTGCAATCCACTGTCCTTGTCTAGGGTTACTTTGATATCTGCTAACTATGCCCTTGGAAAAATAGATTTCTTATCTCGTGCATAGCATACATTAGGCTTCCGACAGCCGAAGCATAAAGAATTGTCTTTATTTCCTTTATCTCCTTTGATGTCTACAAAGACATATCTTTAGATAAAGTTACCCCATCCTGAAAAGGTAAGAAACCCTTCTTGGAGTTTTGCATGCTTTAAAACGAGCAAGGATTTTTCTGATATATGAAGCTTGGGATAAGTAAAATATTCTTTTCTTGCGATCACTTATTACTTTGATCTCAAGAATATATACATTCTCCCAAGTCCTTTATATCGAATTGTTTGGACAACCATACCCTTACTTCTGACAACATTTGGTATTGTTTCCAACTACCAAAAATGTTATCTATGTATAGTACAAGAAATACCACCACGCTTCCATCACACCTTTTGTATACACAAGACTTATCCGATTACTAAATCCATAGATCTGGATTACTTTGATAAACCGGATGTTCCAAGACCTTGAAGCTTTGCCTCAGTCCATAGACTGATTGAGCTTGCACACAAGATGCTCTTAGCCCTTTGTAATGAATCCTTCTGGTTGCTTTATATGGATGCTTTCTTCAAGACTTCCATTAAGGAATGTTGTCTTGTCATCCACTTGCCAAATAGATAAAAAAATCCGGATAGACTTAAGCATGGCTACCAGTGAAAAAGTTTCCTTTTTCATCAAGCCTTGCTTTGAAAGTTACTACCTTCCTGTCTATCCCTCTTTTCCTATTATAGACCTTTTTACACCTAACGGCTTTTGCACCATTTGGTGATTCTACAAGCTTCCAGATTTTATTAGAATACATATATTCTAATTCTGTTATTCATTACTCTTTGCCAAGATGCTGCATCTTTATCTTGGAGTACTTCATCATATGACCGGAGATCAGGTTCATGTCCTCTAGGGATCGAATCCAGAAACTCTCCCAAAACATGAACCTATTTAGGTTGCCTAACAACCCTCCCACTACGACAAGGCACTTTCTGCAATTGTGTATCATTTGTGATACGTGTTGCAGCTTCTTGGTATCTCATCTTGTACAGTTGGTACTAGGTTAGACATGTCCTTTATTATTTCCTTAAGAACAAATTTACTTATGAGCACGTGGTTCATTATATAGTCCTTTTCTAAAAATCTGTCATTGATGCTAACAATGACCTTCTGATTTTTAAGACTATAATCCTACTTTTGTTTATCTAGGATAACTTACAAACAAGTGAACTTCTATCCAACTTATCATTGTCTCTCTTTAACATATGTGCTGGATTACCCGAATCCGAATATGCTTCAAAATAGGTTTTCACCTATTCATCAATTCTATATGAGTAGAGAGTTCTATCTTGGAAGGTATTATGTTCACTTTCGTTTTCAGAGTTTATCCTTAAAACAAATTTGGTAATTTTCTGAATAACCCATCATCTATCTTAATTATTCCATAAGAGTCCTTTACCTTCTTTCTACTACACCATTCTGTTGGGGTGTAGATGCAGTTAGTTGGGATTGAAATCCAACTTCTGATAAGTGACTCCTAAAATCTCTCAAGAGGTACTTGCCACTACGATCTTCCATAGTGACTTTTTACTTTAACATTTCTCCGCATCAACCTTGTACTCTTTGAACTAATCAAAGTACTTAGTCTTGCGGTACATTAAGTAAATTTATCTGTATCTTGAATAGTTGTCTATAAAATAGACTACCTCTTGTCTGGATAGTCATAGGATTACACAAATCAGAATGAACCGATTTCAACATATCTTTGACTCCATACCCCTTGGTCTTAAAAGCTTCTTGGTTATTTTCCTTCCAAGCAAGACTCGCAGGTTGGAAAGATTTCCACTACCAATGAACCCAAAAGTTCATCAGCCACCAATGAATCCTACTTAAGTATAACCTAGCTTTAGATGCCAAAGATATAATTGGTTCATTTCCAAAGGTTGTTTTCTCTTAAAATTAGAAGATGTGTTACTAATTTCCATTTGTTGCATCGTGGGAGTTATCGGATTATAAATTGTCAACCATCATACCAGAATAGATAACTTCCCTATTTTTCTTGATAACAACTTTGTTTATCAAAATAGACACAATATCTATAATAGTTTAGAAACTGAAATCAGGTTCTTTCTAAACTTGGTACGTAAAGACAATTACTTAAAATCCATATTTTTATCTTTATCAAAGGATAAACATCTCCCACTGCAACAGCTACCACTTTTACAGTAGTGCCCATGTGGACGGTGATTTACCTTTCATTTAGTTGTCGGGTTTCCTGGAACCCTGCAATGAATTGCAGACATGATTAATGGCATCTTGTATCTACACTCCAGGTTCTGGTAGATAACACCACTAGACATGTTTCAACTAATGAATTAAATACACCTAAATTGTTCTTAGTTCTTAGAAGACAGTCTACATTAATGTCCAAGTCCTATTTCCAATCAGTACAATTGGGACTACTAAGTCTTTTCTATAGTATAACAACTAGGGAATTGCCAAACATTTTAAATCCTAAGAATCACAAAAATATTTGGTCAAGATCAATTCCTTAAAATCCCCATGAATTTTATATGCCACGATAGTGTGGACGTATACAAAATCAAAGAGAAGATTTTATCCATTAATTTTATTATCTCGTCAACTTTACTTTATGACGAATAAAATTAATAGTTGATCTGTCATTGATCAAATATTTGGTCAAAAACTTTTGAATTTAAAAAAATATTGATTCCTCAAACAATATTATTTAAATTCACCAACACCTCAAACACCGTGAATTTTGCATGCCACGTTAGTGTGGACGTATACAAATTCAACATTTGTAAAAGGAGGGTTTTATCCCATTAATTTTATTATCTTGTCAACCTAACTTTTTGACAAATAAAATTAATAGTTGGTATCATTTGGTCACACAAATAATAGCAGTGACTCCGATGGGGAGGATACTATTAGATGTGTCTAAGTGTACACCATTACTTGACACTAAGTCCATTAATAAGATTATGCCCCTTCCGTTGGGGAAGATCACACGCTCTTGATTAACTTCCTATAGTCATCCAAAAATGGAAGTTTGTTCTAGTGATCCACAAACAAGCTCATCCGTTATGGAGGAAGGCACTCAGAGCCAACGCGCAAGCTTGTTTGCATCACTTACAAACCAGTAATGGAGACCATGAGATTTACTTAAAAATCCCTCTCCCACTTAGTTATTTATAAATGAGGAATTTTAACTATGCTAGCCTACTAAATATGTAAACTAACATGCACACACAGCACAATATAAAAGCAATAAAAATCTAATTTTCAACTATTATGGCTTTTATCTCTTGTTGTCCTCCGTGTGTTGTCATCCCAAGCTATTGCTATATTTGGCCACTGCCACCGGGTCTAGCTGTCGCATCCATCTTGCTCCTAGTTCCGCTGCGCCTCTGGTCCTTAGAAGGTTCCACGCTTTGCAAGATTCGATCCGCGACATAAATAGAATTTTACATTTTGATCCTATATTCCTCGAAGGAATGCACATGTAAACTAGATCGAACATAAAATAAAATTTACATCCATCGATCCTATATTCCATAAAAGGAATGTACATGTAACTAGATCAAAAATAAAATCCTAATAAAACTAAATACAGCTCCTGCTGTATTTTATAATACAATCATGCACACACAATAAAAATGCCCTTGACATGTCCAAGGGTCCAATCACACACATAATAACTATAAGCCATAATAGTTGGATCCTGCATCCACAAAGTTAGCACATCCTACTATTATCCTGCCTAAATTATGTATGACATGTGCATAATTAAACTAATACCAAATACACAGAGGCAAAACCCTAGCTCTGATACCAATTGTTGGTTGCTACTCGGAAAACCTAGAGGTTCCACTGTACAAAAATTTTGTACAAAGGTCTGAACCTTTTCCTAGCTACCATGTGTTCTTTTAAATTAAATTTTGGATCGCCTGCGGAACTTAACACGTTTGATCCAAAACTTAATCTATTCGTTCTTTTAGGTTTTGACTTGGGTCTCCTGCGGAACTTAACACGTTCGACCCAAATCACCTTAAGTTATTAATTTCATTAAATATTAATTTCCATAATTGGTTCCCAGTACTGACGTGGCGAGGCACATGGCCTTCTTGGATATGGGAGCAACCACCACCGACTAGACAAAACCTTTTATGGAAAGCTAATATTTAATTTCCTAAAATAACTTTAGGTTAACCGAAAAGAACAATCAAATCACAAGGGAAAAAACAAAAGAACACTATATCGAAAACAAATTCGAAACTCTAGAATCGTATGCCTCTTGTATTTAGTATTATTTCCAAAAATAACTAGTATGATGCGGAAACAAAAATTACTAGTTATACCTTTTAGAAAGACCTCTTGATCTTCTACCGTATTCCTCTTCTAACCTCGGACGTTGTGTGGGCAACGATCTTCCGAGATGAGAACCACCAAGCACCTTCTTCTTCCTTACAAGTTTCGGCCATCAAAACTTCTCCTAGGATGAAGAGGTTCGGCCACCACCACCATGCTCCAAGGGATGCTAGAAAAGAGGCTTCTCCTTCTTCTCCTTCTTAGATCCGGCCACCAAAGCTATCTCCACCATGAGAAGGTTTCGGCCACACAAAGGAGAGGAGAGGAAATAAAGGGCCGGCCACACCCAAGGAGAAAAGAGAGGAAAAATAGAATAGAGTCCTTCGCATTGAAGCCTCCTCTACCCCCTCTTTTATAATCCTTGATCTTGGCAAATAAGGAAAATTTAATAAAAACTTCCTTAATTCTTTTGCCATCGAAAAGGAAAATTTATTTAATTAAAATAATTTTCTCTTTTCAAATTATAATGGCCGGCCACTCTTCTCCCCAAAACAAGGAGAGTTTTAATTAAAACAAAAATTAAAACTTCCTAATTTGTTTCTAGAAATTTATAAAAATTTCTCCAATAATTTTAATCCCTTCATGATTGGTTAATAAAAAGAAATTTTATAAATTAAAATCTTTCTTTTAAACATGTGGATAATTTCCAAAAAGGAAAGTTATCTCTAAAAATTAAAATCTCCTTTCAATCTACAAATAAGGAAAGATATTAAATCTTTTCTTAATCTTTTGTAGAAACTAATAAAAGAGAATTTTTAATTTTTAAACTTTCTTTTAAATCATGAATATAATTAAAAGGAAAGTTTTTACCAAAATTAAAATCAACCTTTTAATCTACAAATAAGGAAAGAGATTTTAACTCTTCTCTTAATCTTTTGTAGAATCTTATAAAAGGAAGGATTTAAATTTTTAAACTCTCTTTTAAATTATATTATCCACATAAGAAAATTTTAAAATTAAAATTCCTTTTTATTTTAATAGGGCCGGCCACATGAATTCACCCATGAACATACCCATGGCCGGCCCTAGCTTGGTCTCCAAGCTAGCTTGGCCGGCCCCTATAGGATGGGTAAGAAGGTGGGTATAGGTGGGTATAGTACTCTATAATTAAGAGGCTACGATAGGGACCGAGAGGAGGAATTGGTTTTGGTCTCCCGATGAAATTAAGCATCCCGTGTTCGCCCCAAACACAACTTAATTTCATCAATAATAATTCATTCCACTAAAGAACTATTATTGAACTACCGCACCAATCCCAAATTACATTTTGGGCTCCTTATTATGAGTGTGTTAGTCTCCGTGTTTAAGATAACAATGTCCACTAATTAAGTAAGTTCTTGACAACTCACTTAATTAATATCTAGCTCAAGAGTAGTACCACTCAACTTCATCGTCATGTCGGACTAAGTCCACCGCAGGGTTTAACATGACAAACCTTATGAGCTCCTCTTGGGGACATTCTCACCCTAGATTACAGTTTCCTTCTATAATCAACAACACACACTATAAGTGATATCATTTCCCAACTTATCGGGTTTATTGATTCATCGAACTAAATCTCACCCATTGATAAATTAAAGAAATAAATATCAAATATATGTGCTTGTTATTATATTAGGATTAAGAGCACACACTTCCATAATAACTGAGGTTTTTGTTCCTTCATAAAGTCAGTATAAAAGGAATGACCTCAAATGGTCCTACTCAATACACTCTAAGTGTATTAGTGTAATTATATAGTTAAGATAAACTAATACCTAATTACACTACGACTTTCCAATGGTTTGTTCCTTTCCATCTTAGTCGTGAGCTACTGTTTATAATTTATAAGGAAACCGATAACATGATCTTCTGTGTGTGACACCACACACCATGTTATCTACAATATAAATTAATTGAACAACTACATTTATCATAAATGTAGACATTTGACCAATGTGATTTTTATTTCTAGATAAATATTTATACCAAAAGCTAGACTTTTAGTATACACTCTAACAGATTTTGAGTCATGGTATTATTGCTTTGGTTTGCTTATATTTATATAAACTGCGTGGTGATGGTTTATTTACATGTTATTATTCCAGCCGCATGTGGCTGAGGTATATGAGGATGTAGAAAAGTTTCAGATTGTCCGCCGTACAGGGGAGATGCTGCCGAAATTTTCTCGGACAGGGACTCCTCCGGGGCGTGACATGCATTGATGGCAAGTCACCAAGAAGACAACTAAGCAAGCTCTTCTGCAATGAACATTGAGAGCATCGATGTAGGGGGAGCAACATCAGAAGAAAACAGCTCTACATGAGAGTATCATAAATCGACAAGGTAAGTTAGGTACGGTCTCTACCTCCTGACCAGTTATTTAAATTCATAAAAATATTATCAAAAAATACCTGTAAATTAGAAATTGAAAATAGAAAATATAAAAAGGAAAATGATGAATTAAAACTAACCTTAGCAACATCCTTCGATTAGAAGATTTTGCTAAGATAAAAATTGAAACTAAAAGCTGAAAATAGAAATAGAAAATTTAAAAAATTTTGCATGCAGACATGTTTAACCGGCTCAAAATTATTTAGGACTTAATTGGTATTATAGATATCATAAGAACCAAATCAAAAAACTATCACTAATAAATATTTCAAAAAATTTTCTTATTAATCAGGTAAGAAGGGATCTATTTTGGATTCCAAAATCATGCCTGGATTGGATTTTTATATATGTTTTACATTTAAATTGATTTAATATTTTTATTGCTTAAAATTGGATAAATAATTTTTCATATAATTTCTATTTGAAATAAAATGATCCTAATTTTTCGAGAAAGAGGAATTCAATACTCATCTATAGAAAAAATTTCATATATTTTTTTTGACCATTATATTATTTTTCTAAGAATTTTTTTAACAAAATCCAAAATTTTCAATATAAAATTATTTCACAAGGTTATTCTTGCTAACTTTATTTTTGTGTAAAACTATATCATTTTCTCTACCAAAGAAAATTTTGCTGAAATTTGACTGTTGGTGAATTTTCTATGAATCATTTATCTAAATGAAAAATTTTAAATTGTACAAATATAGATTTTTGAAATTTAAATATTTATGATTTTTTTGGATAACCATCACCTTATTTTTATCCCTTAGACTCTGATTTAATTTTATTTTAAAGTAATTTTCATGGAATACCCTATTTTTAATGTGATCAAAGGGGGAGAATTAAAGATTAAGTCAAGGGGAGGATATATATTTTTTGAAAAATCATGTACTTGTAACTTTGTTTTTACTGTTACTTGTTTATGGTTTATCCTAACTTTACTTGGGATTGATCACATCAAAAAGAGGGAGATTGTAAATACCCCATGATAGTTTTGATATGATCAACTATGTCAAGTTAGATCCTGTTATGTTTTGATGTCCTTGTGTCTAAGTGTGCAGAAATTTAGGAGCACAGGAGGTTGAGCGAAAGACGCAGCTAGGAAGAAGGGTAGCACGGGAGAGAGCCGACCGACTAGGTGCGTCTGAGGGACGAGGTGCTGTGGAAGAGTACGCTGGCGGACGAGAAAGAAACGTAAGGCAGTTCTGAGGTACGAGAAGCCGGAGTGGAAGTACACCCAAGAAGGTCGAAAAATGGGTTCGGATGAGCCCTATTTCGGATGGTCGAAATCATCGAAACAAGAAGAGTTGGAGTGGAAGAACTAGACGAAAAGTCAACTGGATGTTGACTGTGGTCCGGACGCCTGGATCAATTCCAAGCGCCCGAACTCTGGGCATCCGGATCTGGTCTAGGCACTCGGACCACCTCGGGTGTTGAGGGCGCCCTTGGAGGCGCCCTCAAATGCGGATCGAGTTTAAGTGGGTCCGGATGATCGGAGCGGGTCTGGGCACCCGGAGCGGGTCTAGGTGCTCGGACCAGAAAGTTTATCGCAAAGTCAGCTATCATAATCCGTTGCGATGGGGATACAATTTTATCTCATTCCAGGCGCCTAGAACCCTTCCAGGCGCTCCGATTATGACTATAAATATAACCCTGATCCCAAAAGCTAGATATAACATTTGAAAATGATTCCTTTTGAGTTTAGCTTTGTAATTGTGAGTTTTGACAACTGTAAGAGGTTACTCCGCCCAAAAGAGTTTTTAAGTGAGCTTTAATTTCCTTGGATTAACAATTCACTTATTGCAAACCAAGTAATTATTTTTTGTGCTTCTTCCTTTTAATTAGGTTCTTAATTCTTTATACAAATGTTTGTTTTAATCAAGCTATAAGTTTCGAGGAAGGTGTTTTGTTTGAATTTATTGTGCATGCTATTCACCTCTTCTATCTGACCGCAAGGGACCTACAGAATCAACACATCATGCGATAAAAAGAGATAAACTAATAGAAAATGAATGCCAACAATACATCAGACTATTCCCTTATCATAGAATCAAGAGAACTACTCAATGGAGATAGATTTACAATACAAAGAAATGGAAGAAGACATTCTATAACTCAAATTATAGAGAGAGAAAGCTTAGTTGTCGTGCGTGTCAGTGTCTTCAAATGAACTCTAAACTCTAAAAAGAATGGAATTTTGATGACTCCTTAGAAATGACGCTCTCCTAGAGTTCCTTGTCACACTTGATGCCTCAACATGAAGCCCTTGGTTCTTTTTAAAGCCTATAAGACCTTCCAAATTCATGAAACATTTCCAAAATATCGGGGCATTACCACAGTACCACGACCGTGTGAAAAACACGGCTCGACCATGTGGACTGTTGTTAATCACTTCAGTGTGCAACAGTGAGAAACATAGCCATGCTTAAATGTATGACCAATCTGTGCTTAAAAGCATGGCTAGCCCATGCTTCCTTTTGGAGGTTTGGTTGTAAATCCATTTTGCGACTAACTATGCAAATGACACATGATTGTGTCAAGCGACACGATCATACTATGCATCATGCTGAAAAATTACTTTTGAAGATCTTTTAATCTATTTTAACTCCAAATTTATATCCTATTAATAAAAACATGCAACAAGGATGAAAACAATGCAAAGATAATGAATGTATGCTAAATATGGTAGTGTAATGGAAGAAATGCATGAAAAAATAGTGCCAAAAATATATACATAAAATACACACAATACTTAATTACATAAACTAAAAAATAAATTTTTTATTGCTAAACACAATTTTAACCCAGACATGTTGATCCTAGTATATATCCATATTACAATACAATTATTTTTAGAAATGCTTCCCCCTACTAGTTCACTATAATCACGAGATAATTTCCACATGATGTCCAATTGGTTAGAAGGTGATAGACTTGTTACAATGGTGAAAGAGATAAATATCCGATGAAGATATGTCCTCGTGGAAAAAAAAAACTCCTCCCATCCCCTATTCAACTTAGCAGTTGGCTATAAGCCGACCCATGATTTACCTCCCTTCACATAATTTGGGGACGGACTATGAGGAATGCCTAAGATAAGCGTAATTACCTTTTGTTACAACTATAACCATGAGATAATTATTATATTTTTTAGTTGGCATGAGATATCTTATTTTTCGAACCGATTAATTCCAGTGCTGATTAATTCGATCCGATGAAAGTTTTCCATCGACTACTAAAGTAAATCTCACTATGAAAAATCGGGAATCGCTTGTGGTGATCTATCCAGATGATACCTATTATATTATATTCTTAGGCCTGCTACTCACTGGAAGAAATATTTTTTATAATACATCACAACTATGTCTTGACCCTGAGATACCTAGGATTCTCGTTGAAAGTCTAATTCTGCACCGTAGCCTTGGAGCCTCGAGGCCACGAGATAACAATTGGGATTGCTAATATTATTATAGTTTCAAATGGCAATTAATAAACTTAATTGGCTGCCTTTACGAAAGACAGGGACTTTAAAGTTATTTAAACACCCTGTTACAGGCGCCTACTGTCGCAACGTAAAATCCCTACAAAAAGCAGAAGCTTTTACTGTTTGTAACGTAAATATAAATGGATAAATAGATAGATAAACTCTTTGTTAAAAATAAATAAACAAAGAAACAAACAAATAAAATTATTAGATAGATAAGTTAAAAAAAGAGAGTAGATTTCATTGGATAAAATGATAAGTACGTGCATCTGCCGACCTCAATTTGTTTTGCAGTATTCTGCAAACCCTAGCTACCTAGCTCGCCATGCAGATCTCGATCTCATCCAATCGATCTAGCTCTCACCTTCACCGCCACACGAATATGCTCACAAATTACAGATATTTCCAACCTCTTTCTTCGCCTTCAGCTGATCAGCAGGGCCCAAAGCCCTAGATCTGAATACCCCTCTTGAAAAAGTACAAGAGATCGCCTTCGACTCCAAGCCGCAACAGTAGAGTGATGCTCTGCCTGCCTGCCTGCTCCACATTAATAATTGGTTTTGGTACTGGATATATCTGACGATCGAGGAGATGCACAAAGGTGTTGAGAGACACCGACCATAAGCGTTTGGCTTGGCTTTTAGGGCGCATGCATGGCACACATGCAGCAGCAAACGTGACGATGGGGTTGGCCTTACAGAACGGTGCGCCTTGGACGCTCCCTTCGCTTAATCCCTTCCCCCTCTCAGCAATTGTTAAACCTTAATTTTGCTCGATCGTTCAGCCACGCACACAGATTGATACATACTTGAAGTACAGTAGTGGGCGAATTAAGAACACTACGCGCGCATGCAGTTAAATATTAAGAAGCCGACAGTGGCATCGTCTTGTCAAAACCCATCGACATGAACTCTCATCGTTGACGGGAGCAATGGGACAAAGTGTCAGCCACTTAATTAATTAGCACTTTGCTGCGAGGCCTTTAATTCTTTGTGAGTATGTTAATGAAGCACGTACCATCTGTACGTCTCATGTATGCCTTAGTAATTTGTAGGACGCCTGTTTAACATTTATGCTCTTTGCTGACAATCGCAGATGTTAGGCAGGGTTTCACTGTGTAAACATGCATGCAGCGAAGGGTGAAGGATCAGATTCCAACCTGGGCGGTTTGTCTGTTGGTTATACTTTTATTGTTTGATAAACTAATCCACATTGGCACTTTGTTGCATTGAAAGAAGAGCAGCGTCAAGATTCCATTGGAAATCGTGTGACGACTGGGGTTAAATTTTTGTAGAACATTTCTGTACCATCAGGCAATTCTTGTTGACTGATGCACATGATGAGAAGTGATTAATTAAGTGAGAACAGGAAGGTTTAATTTTACTATTTTAATTCGCTTGTTCTCGATCCATATGAAGAATATATAATTCGAGCAGGAATGTGGCACATTACCTATATCAAATTGTTAGTCAGATGCCTTTTTCTTTAGTAGCTGAGTATTTAATTTTAAATAGATAAATTATATAATGCATGTTTTTTTTTAAAAAAAAATTATATCTCGCCCTTCCTTTTCTCCTATTCATCATTTATGTTAAACAATTTAATAGATTTGTTTCGGCCAAATACTATGGATGGTCAAGCTACCAGTCAATGAACATGCTAACACATGCGTTCTCCACAGATCGTCTGTGAAGGAGAAGAACGGTCTTGAAATGCACTCCAAAATAGGGTTAGATTGACGTTGGAGAATCATGGCATGTCACTCTGATGCTCAAGTTGAGGTTTACTTGAAGTTTTATGTGAGAAGAAGGAGATAAAGTTCTTTCCTCATCATGGTATGCACCAGTGGGGAACTAGATTTGACAGTTATTAGTTGTTTCTCCATTTATCAAGCGTTATGTTTCCGTAAGAGAGCATCTAGGGGTCCGGATCTAGTAACCTCATAACCACCTCTCCACTCATCTGGCGCAGTGTGTCATAGTATATTTGCAGTTGCTATGGAAATAGCGTTGGTGCTGAGTGACTTTAAGAGTAGATGATGTTGGCACTTAAATCGAGATACAAATGAAGTCGGGATCCTAGGCATAGAGGATGTCAACGATCCAGGCCTAATCATAAATGACATCAGGATCAGAGAATAAACTAGAGGAGGTGTCCGAGAGTGAGACTGGGACATAAGTGGTGTCAAGATCTGAGACTGGGTTGGATGTTGGCGGTCTGGACTGAGACTCGGATGATCGTGCCGGGATTTAAGACTAAGACGAGAGCTATGTCGGTGACTTAAACTTGTGTGATGTCAGCAAGGAGCGGAAGATGTCAGTGATTGAGGTTGGGACATTTGTGACATCAAGATTTGAGGTTGAGCCGGAAGAGATGTCGGTGACCGATATCGACCCAAAGGGAGCGTCAAGGTCGGGAGCTGAAACATGGAGATTGTAAGGATCTGAAGTCGAGACTAGATGTGTCACGGTTGAACTTTAAGAATTGGAGGATGTCTAGGTTTGACCTTAGACAAAATGATGGTGTCGGGATTTGAAACTAAGACAAGAGCTATGTCGATGACTTAAACTTGGATGATGTTGACAAGGAGTAGAAAATATCAGTGACTGAGACCATGACATTTGCGGCATCAAGATCTGAGACTGGGTCAGAAAAGATGTTAGCAACGGGGGATGACCCAAAGGGAGCGTTAGGGTTGGGAGATGAGACATGGAGATTATAAGGATCTAAAGCCGAGACTGGATATATCAAGGTTGGGCATTGAAGATTGGAGGATGTTTGAGTTTGATGCCAAGATAGAATGTGTCGGGTGAGTCTGGTATCGGGGGATGAAGGATGTCTAGAAATGAAGCCCAAACGGGAGTGATGTCGGTAATTGGGATCGAGACTGGTGTCAAGATCAAGAGCTGAGAGAGGAGCTACTATGGTTGACTTGTATTGGAGTTGAGACATGAAGGATATCAGCTATCTAAAACTAAGCTCGGGAGGGTGTCAGGGTTGAGAGCTAAGACATTTGGTGATGTCGATGATTGAGACCAAGATGAGTGTTAGGATCAGAAGCTGAGATAGGAACCACTGTGCTAACTTGTATTGGATCGAGACATGAAGGATGACAACTATATGAAGCTGAGCCTGCGAGGGTGTCTGGGTTGAGAATTGAGAAGGGGTAATGTCGATGACTAAGACCAAGATGGGTGTTAGGATCAGGAGCTAAGATAGGAGCTACTATAGCCGACTTATACTTAACCAAACCTGAATCTCTGGGATGAACATACTCAACCAATTCAATTAGACCTAAGTCTCATATGAGAAGAATCTAATTCCCTTTGGTTGACATACTCAACCGATTCAATTTAACCCATCTTGATTTTGATTGACATATCAATATGACTTTTGATCCTATGTGACACATTGGGGTGGTAGAAAACCACCACACCAATGTTGTTCGCCTTAATAAAATTAAAATTAATTATATATTATAAAATAAGAATCTTATAAGGTTTAAAATTAATTAAACTAAGCAAAGGAATTACAAGTAAATTTAACTTTTAAAATTAATTCTAGAGTTATTCAATAATTTGATATTAGATTCTTATTACTCAACTCTTCAATCTCTATACTCACAGAATTTGCATATAATATAGTATGTCTAAATTACTTTATAATAGTTACATTCAAAAGAGACCTCATGAGGAATAGATTACATGCCAACATATTCTAAACATGGAAAAATATAGATCATTAATATAGGATCGAAGAAAGCGCTAGAGAGGGTGAGGCGAATAGTGCTCATGATTTTTTTTATATTTTTCATAAAACTTAGAGTTAATGCAGCGGAAATAAGACAATAATTGAAACAATGCTAACATGAATAGTTTTACTTGGTTTAGAGAGTTTGACGACTCCTACTCCAAGGCCTACGATCATTGATCACTTTCGTTGGATAAGTCACTATCAATTCAATCAAGTACAAAATCAATGATATGAAAATATAACTTTTGCTTAGCAAATTATACTGAAAATGTTACAAGATTTGGAGCAGAGCGTAGTTGCATTTGTCGGAGAAGCATCCCAGTGTTGTAGTCGAAGTTTGGAGTAGCACAGAGATCGTTTGATCATTCGAAGTCATTAGCAATGAGTATAAGTGATGATTCAAGTTGCTGGGTCAAGCCCCATCATAAAGGATGATCTAGGTGCCTCTATGCCTTTGAGGCACCTCAATCAAATTTGATCGGATCTGAGCTTGTTGTACCTTATCCTTGTCCAGGCACTTCAATCTTTTTGAGGCACCTCGGTCGCTGACGTGGCGAGTGCTAAGTGAAGCTCTCTTGATTGATTCTATTCCATCCTTGGCATCTCAATTCCTTTCAAATGATTGGATCTGACGTGCGTTGACCAACCAGAAGTTGCCACCTCATCCTGTTGCATCTGCCGAGGTGATAGAGGCGCCTGAATACCTTTTAGGCGTTTGTATCAGTTTGAGGCGCCTGGATCTTTCCAGGCGCTTGGATCAACATTTCTAGGCTTAAGAGTATTTTGCATCATAGAGTTAGTATAGAAAGATATAATATGAAACAATATTAATGTAACAGTCTTGGACTGTTTGGGCCTAACTTTCAGATTTTTCATGAAACCTTAGGTCGAATCGATGCCTACTATTCTCTCAATGGGGAACACATCTTTATCTACTCCTCTCAGGAGAGTTTACCTTTTGCTAAACATCTGGTCTTCCAGACCTATTTAGACTTTTGCTTAGCATTTGATTTTGACTTTCGGGACTTCTCGCTAGATGTTCTATCCTTGACCAGCCTATACTTCTGCTTGGTGTTGGTGACCCCTAGGACTTCCACCCGTTGTCCTCGATCTGCCAAGCCTTCTGCCCAGTTCACATGACCAGGAATTAGTGCCCAATCCCCTTGACTAGGAATTAGTGTAACGACCCAGCCCCTCGACCCCTTGGGCGACCCAACTGGCGGTCCCATGGGCGGCCACAATGGTGGCCCAACTGGTGACCCCTTATGTCGTCGACCGACGACCCTCGGGCGTGTGCCGTTACTCACAAGGTCTTTCCACCCCTGGCCAATAGATTTTTGCCTTCCCCAGGATTCAAACTCCAGACCTCCAGGTTAAGTACTAGAGTTTATGAATCCTAGTAGCCAAGTGAGTGCAACTCACTTGGCTACAAGGATTCATAAACTCTAGTACTTAACCTGGAGGTCTGGAGTTCGAATCCTAGGGAAGACAAAAATCCACTGGCCAGGGGTGGAAAGACCTTGTGAGTAACGACACATGCCCGAGGGTCGTCGGTCGACGACATAAGGGGTCGCCAGTTGGGCCGCCATTGTGGCTGCCCAAGGGACCGCCAGATGGGCCGCTAGTTGGGCCGCGCCGAGGGGCCGAGTCGTTACAATAAAAAAAAAGGCACATTTTTATTGTAACGACCCGACCCCTCGGCCCCTTGGGCGGCCCAACTGGCGGCCCCTTGGCGGTCCCTTGGGCGTCCCAACTGGAGGCCCAACTTATGTCGTCGACCGACGACCATCGGGCGTGTGCTGTTACTCACAAGGTCTTTCCACCCCTGGCCAGTGGATTTTTGCCTTCCCCAAGATTCGAACTCTAGATCTCCAGGATAACTACTAGAGTTTTATGAATCCTAGTAGCCAAGTGAGCGCCGCTCACTTGGCTACCAGGATTCATAAACTCTAGTACTTAGCCTGGAGGTCTAGAGTTCGAATCCTGGGGAAGGAAAAAAATCCACTGGCCAGGGGTGAGAAGACGTAATGAGTAATGGCACGGCCGAGGGTCGTTAGTCGACAACAAAAGGGATCGCCAAATGAGCCGCTAGTTGGGCCGCCCAAGGGACCGCCAAATGGGCCGCCCAAGGGGCCGGGTCGTTACAATAAAAAGGAACCATTTTATTGTAACGACACGGCCCCTCGGCCCCTTGGGTGGCCCAACCGGAGACCCATTTGGAGTCCCCTTGGCGGTCCCTTGGGTGACCACAATGGCGGCCCAACTGACGACCCCTTATGTCGTCAATCGACGACCCTCAGGAGTGTGCCGTTACTCACAAGGTCTTTCCACCCTGGCCATTGGATTTTTGCCTTCCCCAGGATTCGAACTCTAGACCTCCAGGATAAGTACTAGAGTTTATGAATCCTGGTAGCCAACTGGTAGCCAAGTGAGTGACACTCACTTGGCTACCAGGATTCATAAACTCTAGTACTTATCGTGGAGGTCTAGAGTTCGAATCCTGGGGAAGGCAAAAATCCACTGCCAGTGGTGGAAAGACCTTGTGAGTAACGACACACGCCCGAGGGTCGTCGATTGACGACATAAGGGGTCGCCAGTTAGGCCGCCATTGTGACCACCCAAGGAACTGCCAAGGGGCCGCCAAATGGGTCGCCCAAGGGGCCGAGGGGTCGGGTCGTTACAATTAGTGTCCAATTCTCTTAACCATGACTTCTTTGCCTATCCTCAACTAGGACTTGCTTGCATACTCAAGTAAGCTTGTTAGATGTTTGAACATTTGACAATATTAAAATACAAATTTGATTAGCTAGTGCTTTCAACACCAACAATCTCCTTTTTAATTTATGACAACCTATTTTAAAATTAAGTGAAATATTTAACAAGTAAAAATATCTTCAAGTAAAACATTCCTTTGAAAATGTTTTTTAAGTAAACATTATTTTAATAAATATTTTCAAAGAAAGCAATAATTTCATTGAGTAGAAAACATTTTCAAAGTAAGCATTTTATTTATTTGGAGAATATTTTTCAAGTTTATAAAAATGCTCCTCCTTAGTTAAGGCTATGCTTATTTTTAAAAATATCTAAATTTTTAGAAAAAATACTCCCCTTTAGTTAAGGCTCATCCCTTAAAACAAGGATTTTTAACTTTAACTTTGAAGGCTCTCCTTTAACTTTTAACTCAACCTAAAAAAATTCTTTAAATAGAGGCTTAACTAGTTTGAGAAATAATGTTTGAAGACTTTCATAAAAAAAATGCACTAAGTTTTTGAAAAGAAAATCACTTGTTCAATAGTTAAAGTATTAATGATAGAGTCCAAGCATGATTAGAAAATAATAAAAAATTATAGACCTGGTGTCCGAATCAAGAGGACTAGATACCAGACAAAAAGTTTTAGTTGCAGCTAGGCAAGGAAGTCCTAGTAGGTCGGGTGGACTGATGGGCAGGAAGATCTGGTGGGTCGAGGATCAGATGTGGGAAGCTTGTGGTCCTTAGTTTGAGGGGGGATTGTTGGGTTGCAAGATTGCAAACAAAGTCCCACATTGAAAATACATGGTAAAGATCATAAATTTATAAGGAAAAAATATCTCTATTGGTATGAGGTCTTTTGGGTAGAGCCCAAAAATAAAATTATGAGGGCTTAGGCTCAAAGTGGACAATATCATGTCATTATGAAGATATCTAAATTCCTTTTGGTTTTATTAATTGGTATCAGAGTGAGGTCACTTTTCACCAGACTAACCGCTAGAAGAAGCACGAGCCAGAGCCATGATCCAGATCGAACCATGTGGGTGAAACCTTGAACGAAGGGGAGGCCCTGAGCAGGTCAAGAGTGACCTGATACTTGAGGGGAGGCCCTGAGTAGGTCAAGAGTGACCCAATGCTTGAGGGGAGGCCTGAACCATGAGAATAATGGCGGTCCTTCATTTGAGGGAAGGATTGTTGGGAATACAATCAAAGTCTCACATTAGAAATACATGAATTTATAAGATAAAGATATCTCTATTGGTATGAGACCTTTTAGGTAGAGCCTAAAAATAAATCCATGAGGACTTAGGCCTAAAGTGGATAATTTCATACTATTGTGGAGATATCTGAAATCTTTTGATCTTAACAAAAAATTGGCAAGTCCTCCTCTAGTCGGGTAACAATCCCCTCTAGCCTAATGACTATCTCCTCTAAGGTAGAGTTAGCTGGTGGTGGAAGAATATGAAAGTCTCTAATGTTTATGTCAGGCATCTTAAATCAACTAGATCCTATGCTATAGCTTGCTCTAGCTGAGGTTGGTCTGCCCTCCCCTAAGAAATGACACCCTGACCATCTACATGTATGCTGGCTAAAATAAGATCCCTCTGCCCTATTATGTCATACACATTGTAGGGTCTGATCTCACCAGTAGTAGGAATCAATGATCAATGATAGAATGCCTTATCTGTAACGACCACCCTTCTCACTACTATACTACTATCTAAGGGTGACCGTTACTTAACTACTAACTCTACTTAACCGGTATGATCAAAACCTCGAGGAGTCTCTACTGAAAAATTTCGGCAGCATCTCCCCTATACCGATGACCATAAACTAAGATACATACATGGTATACATCAGCCACAGGCGGCTGGAATATATATCAAACAATCACACAATTAAATAAGTGTCAAACTCATCTCAGCTAACAATCTAAAACAAAATAATCTCTAATGACAAGAAATGTAAGATACAATCTCAAATATTTATTAATCACTAAAATGCGGAAACATAAAAATGCCCAAGTCTCTCCCATAGTCCTGGCATCACACATCCATCCGCACCTCCTTGTCGCCTTCCTTTATCTACAGTAAGAAGAAATACAACTATAAGCGAATGCTTAGTAAGCGCTATCTAACTCACAAAAACTCGAATATGCGTGTAAGGACAGCAATGCTAAAAACTGAATCTGTAAAAAGGAAACAAAGCATACTGGAATGCTATACATGTAAAGTAAATCTAAATAAACATGCTAACATAAAAGAACACTAAACTTGCTGGATCTAAACTGTATTTACGTAACTGATTTGTGAAGTTTTGAAAACTACTTTTATAATAGATAAAAATAATAATCAAGCTACTGATGGGCCAGACAACTGTACTTGCTATGCGTGCATCCCTAACTAGACTCGAGGTAGCTAGTCCTGAATCTGGTAGGGTTTACTAGGTTATCTAAACCTAGGGACGACTATGGGAGCCCAACCCAAGGACAACTAAGAGTCTCGTACAGTGCCACTGATAAAAGTAAAATACTGATTCATAAGCTGATTTATCTTATCTTGCTCTTACTAGGTTATCTGAACCTAGAGCTAGGTTATCTGAACCTAGGGGCGACTATGGGAGCCCACCCATTGGACTGTAGTCCCATATGAACTGATGCAAGACTAGCCTGCTATATATATATAAGAATTGTAGATTAAAAAAGAAATCCGCACTATAAGCTTAATTAAAATCTACAAATCTAATTAAGCTACTAGAGAATTAATTGGATCTTCCAATGCTAAACCATCAAAACTGTAATGCTAGACGATTCAAAATCTGCATACAAGCCCAGTAAAAATCTGTGTACAAAGCTAAACGACACAATGACCCAAGGAGCCAAAACTTCCATTGACCTAGCATTACCGCAAATCAAACCCAATCCACAAGTCACAACAGACTCAATGGATTCCATTATCAACAAATAAAATTCACAACCAGCTGCGCTAGTAACCAAAAGCAGAATTCGATCAAGACTTGAAACATCTACCACAATCTGACCGGAATCTTCATGTGCCAGAAAAGAACCGGAACAAATCAAACCCCACCTATCTGTTCAAAATTTAGGAAATAACAAAGAGGACAAGAGCAGTACCAATCAAACCTAACTATCTAATGAATAAATTGAACCAAAGCCTTCGTCCGAGGGAAAAACAGGGGAAGCAACAACGTCATCGCCAAAACCCGTTCTGAAACTCAATTCAACCAGAAGAAACCACACAACTTACACAATGGTACTGAATTAGAATGCATCTCAGTCAAGCATTTTAACAAACAAATGTCATGCAGAAATTCGAAGCATCGGCAACACGGAAGGAAACGAATCCGACTCGGTCGTAGCCAACCGAGCACCACCTAATCACGATGAGAACGCTCTGAAGGAAATTGAGCCCATCTAACAGTATGCACAATCAAGAGCAACTGTAAAACCTCCGGCTGAATCAGAAGACAACCGGGAAGAATCCAATCGAAGGAAAGCCATAAAGAAACTCATAGAACAAAGCATGGCATGCTGGAAAACGGATCCTCAACATATCAAAATTGCAGAACACAATCAAACTTCAACAAACTCTATCGAAATCTAGACACCGTATAGAAACTCTGATAAAACCAACATTAGGTCGGAACCTCACAAGAACCCAATTCACTGCCACACCTCAAAGAGGACATTCATCACAATGAAGCATAAATCAACCAACCCATTGAGCCTGGATTCGAACAAAACTAAGTTGCACATAAATCTATAGTTATCTGAAGTAGCAGAGCATTTTCGAAACACATTTACGCAAGACCCACAACTAAGCAAAGAATAGAATCATAGATTATATGAGACCTCATGGAAACCTCAAATTGAACCTATACAAATTCTCCTCCTTTCCTTAGGGTTCATGGCAGTAAGCATCAAAAACAAAAACCCCTTAAAACATGCTTCGAAATCCAAACAAGAAGCAAATCTTGAATCCGAACTACTCTACTGTAGGTGAGGAAACACTTACCCTTGTTCTTTGTCTCACAGCCGGAAACAACTTCTAGGGCTTGCGGAAATTGCAAGCTTCCACTCCTTCGTGCACGCGGTTTCCTCTTGACGAGAGAAGCTCGATGGTGTGAAGACTTCATGGAGAGGGGTGCTCGCCGGCCGCCGGAGACGCCGGGCTGCTTGCTGCGTTTTCGCCCGAGAAGAGGAACGACGTCGCGCGAAGAGAAGAAGGGAAAGAGGAATTAGGGTTCTCGGGCCAAGAAATCCAATATCAACTCATCCCTTTTATAATCCAATATTCTGTTATCTTCCTTAAGTAAATTTTCCTACCTTTTCTAAACAGAGCCGACGGCTGGAGCACTTGGTCAGCCGCGCGTTGCTTAAGGCTTGGCTCGTGGGTTCAAATATCGGCTGCAACCCTTTTTCTTCCTATTATTTCTTGTTATTAACTTCTACTAAAATAAAATTCTTCCTTTATTTGATCAAGTAACAACTGCTTGCCCACTTGGTCAGCCTGATCCGCTTAAGGCATTGGTTTGGCCGGAGGTCACGGGTTCGAATCTCGACTTGAACATTTTTTTGTCGAAACTTCCTTCGTTTAGTAAAAATACCAAACGACCTTCAAAAATTATATAAAAATACTCTAAAAATTTCTAAAAATCTCTAGAATATTTCTAAAGTATTTATAAATATTTTTAACCACTATTAGAACTCCAAATGAGGAAATTTGGGTCGTTACATTATCACTGAAAAAAATGATTAACCAGGCTGGATAACATTGAGCCTGGGGTGATCGGCCCGATCCCACAGAAGTTTCCCATCGACCACCAGGATAAATCGGGAAGCGCACATGGTGGCCAGCCTAGAAGCCCAACATCCTTTGATTATGCCCCCATTTGGAGGAAAAATTTCTACAAATACGCTGTAGCTAGGGTTCGAATTGTGGGTGCCTGGGAGACAACCTGGATGTTCTACCACGGTATCATGGCCTCGGGGACTAGAATGCCTTATCACTGGACCTAGGAGGTAGTGGTCTAAATGATAATGACTAAAATCTAACCCTAAGTTCCTTAGTGGGAAACCTAATGTTAGTGTTGGAGGTACTAGATGAACTAGATTTAGGAGATTTTCCCTTAACCCTATCATAAATAATTACAAAATTTATATCTAACTATTTAAAACAAGAATATAATTTAATTTAGGGGTATTTCGGGTGTTACCTTGGCATTTTGAAATTTTTATAAAGAAAATGACAACCTAGGCTGATCGAACTTGGCTCGATGTCAAAAATGACACGTAAATCAGAGGGGGAAATCGAGTAGAGGCGCCTATAAAGTGAGGTCTCAAGTGCCTTATATAAGATTATCCAAGTTCCTATATCTATATAGGTGCTTAGACACATGGCATTATTAAGGCACCTTGATTGGTTACAGGCGCCTCAAAGGAAACAAATAGTGGGCATCGCGATCAAAAACCATGGGCCTCTCGAAAGTTGATTTAGGGCGCCTGAATTAGTTTCAAGCGCCTCTATTGAGGTAGACCTAACCACGGTTTAGAATCGACGATTTAGAACCGCAGGTTCGACCCTTAATCTTAACTGCCCAAAACGGTTACAGTTCATTGTTCGAAATCGCTGATTCACGGGTTGCCATGGTTCAAGATTATTATATTAAAAAATTAAAAATTATTTTAAAAAAGGACTTGCACTTATTTAAGTTGCTTCCGTATCCCCTTAGGGTCTAGGGGAATCAAAGCCCACATAGTTCTTTTACATTTTTACCCTTTTACATTGTCACTCACTTCCATTTCCCATTCCTGTTGTATTCGTTCCTTCAGTATCAAAATCTTCAACTTCGTCATATGAAAGTTGCATTCCTTAAATTCTTTTCTCGACTCTGGTCCAATCATCCAGTAATACTTGGGCTTCCAATGAATTAGGAGACAAAGTTGATCATCGTTCATCTAATATGTTGCCGCCGACACTGAATGTCTGTTCCACAGCAACAGTTGACACTAGACAAGTTAAAATTTCTTTGGAGATCACGGAGAGGATGAGAAAGATTTGAGCCTTCTGTGACTACAACTTTAAGATATCAAAATTTTCGATATCTGCTTTATTAAAATCAAAAGAAGTCATAAAATAATTCTGAAGTTCCTATGTGGAACTTGAGGATCCTCGTGGGTGTTTCATCTGTTCTTTTAAGTTGTACTTGTGTAAGTTTTAAATTACCACTAGTAGTTTGTTGTATTTCAAAAATATTAATTTGTGTTCCATATTTTGCATAATATTGATTATAAATATCTTATAAATAAATTCTAAAATTATATATAATATTAACTAAATCAGGAGAAGAAGAATATTTAATTAGAATTAAAGAATCATAATATAAAATTAATATTTCTGGTAAAATTTCTAATTTAAATCAAGGATCTAAAGTAAATACAATTAAATAAATTTCAAGAATAAAATAAAAATATTTTTTCCATTTAGTTTTCATAGCTAAGATGCAAGAAAATAAAGATTCATTATTAATATGTTCATTTAAAACTAATACTATATTAGAAAAATTTTCTAAAACTAATTGAGCAGTTGGATAATAAATACCAGAAAGTTGTTCAGTTGCATCATTGAATATTTTTAAAATTTCACAAATACTACTACAAATATTCCATTATTGTGAAAATAAATATATATTAGAATTAGTATTTTGTGTAAAAAATGAATATAATAATTCTTTATATTGAAATGAATCTTGTAATAATTAATATGTTGAATTCCAACGTGTTGGTACATCATGTAGAAATTTTTAGGTCACATTCCATTAGTTTTACAAAACCTACCCCATTGTTTCATTATAGATGTATGAGACCATAAATAAGAAATTATAATTCTAATCGGTTTAATATAATTATCTAAAATTTTTAATCCATCTTGAACACATAAATTTAAAACATGACATACACAATGAATATGAAAAATAAACCACCAATAATAGGTTGACAAATAAATTTTAGATCATCTATACAAGCGGTATTAGAACTAGCATTATATATCTAATGATATTAAAAATATTTTATGAGTTAATTTATATTCTTCTAAAATTAAACATAATAATTGTGTGATGTTATGAGCATTATGTGATTCATCAAAAACTCTATAAGCTACCAATCGTTTTTGAAGGTTCCAAGAGTTATCGATCCAATGACAAGTCACACCCATATACAAATGTGTTTGCCAATGATCACTCCAAATATTGGAATATAAAGAAACTTTATTATCTAATTTATTAAATTCATCAATTAATTTTTTTTCCCTTATTTTCCTAATTTTTTAATTGTACGAGTAAGTGTAATCCTAGGAACACGTTTAGCACATGGATTAAAAGATTTTTTTACAAAAATCTTCAAATGTGCATTTAGATCGAAAACTAAAAGAAAGATGTCCTATGGAAACAAATTTAGCTAATGATTCTCTTAATTTATTATCCGAATATAAAAATAAATTAGAATTAGTACTACCACTAGTTGAAGAAAATCTTAATAATTGTGTTTGAGAGTAGTCGAGTCCATATTCCGTTGGTTGCTTCATTTCTACATGTCGTTTCAACGACCCATAGCCACTGTCGGTTTGGAATTTGTAGGAAGCATTACAGTGCTTATATTTTATACGCATTTCTCCTAGTGGAAGAGTGACCTTCTCAAAATATTTAGTGAAAATAAAAGACTTTAGAGGAGGAATTTTCCGAACCTTAGAAGTAATTGCATCGATACTTTCTTGTATTTCGGATGTCAGATTTGAAAGGTGCTCGATCTCATCATTAGTGGATTGAATGTTGGGGGTCCTCCTCCCACAGATTCAATATTTCTTTTCCCTTTTGAGCTTGAGATAATGCACCTCCACTGTTGGTGCAATATCTCTTGGGTCAAGGTTGACCTGGTTGACTAAGCTTGAGAAGACTCAAGCTTGAGTCTTGATATTTGGATTTCGATGTTTGACAATACATAGAGATTACAGGTGCAATCGTTCATTTGGAGAGATTGTTGGTACAATTCTCTTCTAGTCAAGGTTGACCAGTTAGATGTGAAGAAGAGTCAGGTAGGTTAAGACTGATCGGATACTTGACTGGGAAGTCTTGGTGAGTGAAGCCAAGTAGATAGAAAGTCCTGGTGAGTGAAGCCAGGTAGATGAGAAATCCTAGTGAGTGAAGCTAGGTAAAAGTCCTAGAGAGTGAAGCAGGCAGTTGGGAAATCCTGGCGAGTGAAGCCAGACAGTTGGGAAATCCTGGCGAGTGAAGCTAGGTGAAAGACCTAGTGAGTGAAGGTAGGCAGAAGGAAAATCCTGGTGAGTGAAGTCAGGTGAAAGACCTAGTGAGTGAAGCTAGACAGTATGAAAATCCTAGTGAGTAAAGTTAGGTGAAGGTCCTAGTGAGTGAAGCCAGGCAGATGGAAAGACCTGGTGAGTGAATCCAGGCACATGGAAATCCAGGTGGGTCAAGGTTGATCGGACACCTGGTATGGAGAAGTCCAAGTAGGTCAAAGGGTTGACCGGATAATTGGCACGAGGAGCAAAGTCCAAGTGATTTAAAGTGATTGACTGGACACTTGGTGAGGATGTCCTAGCAGGTTGAGGGTGATCAGATGCTATGCATGATGTCCCAACAGGTCATGGTTGACTAGATGTTGGGTTTTAGGGGCTTGGGACTTGATTAGGGCAAATCAAGTTGGATCAATCGATCAACCGATCGATTGAATCATGCCCAATCAATCGGTTGATCGATTGGACTATGTCCCATGATAAATCCTTCTCCCAATTGATCAGTGGATCGATTGGGAAGTTGACATCATCGCACAGAAGTCCTTCCAATTGATTTTCCGATAGATTGGGAGCCTCCAATCGATCGGGCGATCGATTGGGAGGCTGGAAATTGTAGGAGAGCCTTGAATCGATCTGGCAATCGATTCCAACTCTTTCCAGAGAGCACAGAGGAACTCTGGATCGATCGACCGATCGATTGATAGCCTCTCCAATCGATTGAGAGTAATTCAATCAATTGGGATCCGACCATTGTGCATGTTATAGCCGTTGGTGAGTGATTTCCTCAGTAGCTCTTTGATTCCTCTTCACGCGATCACAACGATTTCTCCACAGAGACTCACACCAGTTCTTGAAGCATTCTTGGAGCAAGGATTGCTGTCCTTCCAAGATCAAGAGGCACTCAACACAAGTAGAAGAAGCTAGGGTTAGGGTTTATGCTGTAAATCTTGTAAGATCTTGCTTATATTTGCTTCCCTTTCTTTCTTCTTGTACTGAGAGTGTTGTAAGGCTTCTCCACCTTTGGTAGTTACCGTAAAAGAGTGTTTTCATAGTGGAGAGTGCTCGTGTATATGGATCCTTGGATTAGTCACCTCTTCTTGAGGTGGATACCAAGTAAATCCTCGAGTTAGCGTTGTATTTTTGTTTCTTGTACATTCTGCTGCATATCATCACTAAGAAGAAAGCTACGACGAGCACGACGAGCTATTCACCCCCTTCTAGAACATTTCAACCCTAACAAGTAATATTAGAGCAAGGTCATTCTTCACCGGAATCATCATCGGAAGGGGCAACAAGGCTAGAGGGTGAAGAAGTTATAGCAAAATTCTTCAAGTCAAAGATTTCATCAAGCTCAATTTCAAATGGAATTCGGAGATGGATTCGGATTCGACACAAGGGTGCCTCCACCATTCACTTCAACAAGTTTTGATCTTTGGAAATCAAGGATCAAAAATTTCTTGATGGTGGAAATAGAGCAATGGTTTGTTCTAATGGAAGGCTTCGAAGCTCCAAGAAATTCAAAAGGCAAGATCCTCAAGAAGAGCAAATGGGGTCAAGAGCAAATTCAAAGGAGCGAGACAAATGATAAAGTGACCAAGCTATTGGTCAACTTATTGCCAAGCAATATTTTGGCTCAAATTAGAGAATTCAAGGATGCCAAGGAGCTTTGGAGCAAATTGGCAAAGATCCATGAAATCCCCTCCACTGAACCAAATCAAGAAGAATCCAAAGAGGGTACTTAGTGGATTAAGATCAAGAGCAAGAGGACTCCGAAGTTGAGAGATGCTCAACTTCTAAAGAAGAAGTCCAAGAAGCCTCATCTTCAATGTGTTGGATCGAGACCACGCTAGAGGGGGGGGGGGGGTGAATAGCGTTCGTGGCTATTTCTTTCGATTCGTAAAACAAACGAGTAAAAACGCAGCGGAATAAAGAAATAACAAACACAGAGAGACAGGAAGATTTACTTCGTTCGGAGCCTAAAGTGACTCCTACTCGAAGGCCCGCGATCCTTGATCGCTTTCCGTGGGCAACAACTATAAGCACGATAAAACTATTACAGATTAACTACAATTTAAAGTAGTAAACAGATTATACTGACAACAAAAGACTAAATCGAAGCTCCGGGTTGTCAGGGTGTCGTTGCAGCACTTTCTGGATCGAGTCGTTAGCAGCTTGTCGCAGGGAGATTACTTAGATTCTTGTCTTTTTTGAAGATGCACCTTGACCCTTCTTTTATATGATGTTCCGGGCGCCTGGATCCCTTCCGGGCGCCTGGAGTGTGACGTGGCCAGCCAACCAGGATGCTGCACGTGTCAACTTCGCGCAGGGGATAAACTTTGGTCCCGGGCGCCCGGACCTGTTCCGGGCGCCCGGATCCATCCCGGGCGCCCGGACAGCCTTTTTCCAGCAGGTTCCTCACCTGCAAACAAAGGTTAGTCCGAGCAAAATCCCCTGCAAGACAGTGTTAGAATAAGACAAAACATCGTAAAGAAGAATTGACAGTCTTCGGACTGTCCGAGTCTGACTTCGGATTTCCAACCGGAAATCCTAGGTCGACCCGACGCCTACTGTTCCCTCTACGGGGAACGCGTCCTCACCTACTCCACTCAGGAGATTTACCTGTTGCCAGTCGATCCTCCAGATCGACTGGACTTTTGCTCAGCACTCGATGCTTCCGGACTTTCTGCTGGACATCCGCTTCCCGGCTAGTCCAGACTTTCACCTGGTTCGCGACACCAGGACTTTCCACCTAGGGTTACCACCCCCTAGGACTTTTGCCTGAAGCTATCGACCTGCCAAGACTTTCCGCATAGGGTTACCACCCCCTATGACCTAGGGTTACCACCCCCTAGGGTTTTTCCCTTTGCCTAACCGCAGCTAGGACTTTCCTGAAATACTCATTCAACCATGTCAGATTACAACAACCCTTAACTTTGAATCCTTTGCCATTATCAAAATTCAGGTTCGATCGTCGGATGCTTCCCGCACCAACAATCTCCCCCTTTTTGATTATGGCAACCCAGATTCAAAGTTAAGTGAAAAAACAAATGCATAAGTATATTAAGCAAGCTTAAGTATCTAAATTCAAATGAACGCCTAACTTAAGCTAACACTTAAACTTTTTGTAAACTTTTTGTGAAGCTCCCCCTTAATACAGGGTTTCCTTTTTCTTCCTTTTTCTTTAGAATTTCTCTACTCTCCCCCTTTGCCATATATCAAAAATGAGCTAGTTTTGAAAAACTTAATTTTCAAGACAGAATTAAAAACATTTTAACTTAGGCAAGGGAAGTGAAGGACAACACCTTAGAATTTATTTTGTTTGAATAGACATAGAAAAACATGAGCTCTTTTTGAGTCTATAGAGTCTATAAAAAAACATTGGTTTCCAAAATTTTCATAGAAAAATTTTCAAAATACAAGTTTCAAGTTCAGTGATTTTCAAATAAATTTGCAAGGAAAAATAATTTTTAAAGCTTTAACAACTTAATGAATTTTCAAAAGGGTTTAAAAAAAAATTTTCAAAGAAGAAGATATTTGAAAGTTAAGTTTGGAGAAAATTTTGATAAAACTGTTCAAGGAATGTTTTTGAGTAAGGAATGTTTTTGAGATAAATTTCAGGAATACTTAAGGCAAAGGAGAAGAGATAACCTTAATTTAGTTTTAGTAAGGTTTTGGTGTTCTAAAGTCCAAGCATGAGTCAAGATTTGGTTTTGATCAGGTATCAGAGCCCTTAAGTACAAACATGCTTAAACTTTAATATTGCCTCCACCAACTGTCTAACCATTTAGCTACTTGCTGATTGCCTAGAGGGCAACAGTGTTCACCTGGTTAGTCAAGTCAAGTCAATTGATCCAGTTAGATTTGACTAAGGCTGGAAGACTTGATTTGATTATTGTTAATTATGTATTTAATGCCCAGACTCATATTGATGCACAGAAATAAGCATTCTTGAGTCCAGGCTGTACCCTATGCATCTCACACCGTTCTATGTTTTACAAACACAATCAAGGTAAACCTAGGTGTTTGTGAGATGCTCTGGCTGAGTCATGGAGGAACATGATTTCTAAGGGTACAATCCTAGACTAAATCCAACTTTCGAAAGTCTAGTAAAGTGGGGATTTTGGTAAATCAATTTTGCCTAGAAGTTATAAAAAAAAGTAAAGAATATAAAGTTATAGTATCTATTCTACCCAACACATGCCTATTTGTCTTCTAAGTGAGCTGAACTCAAGTTCAGGTAAGGGTTTTGTGAAAATGTCAGCTAGGTTTGATTTTAACTCAACATAGTTGAGTATAATATCACCCTTAGCTACATGATCCCTTACAAAATGATGCTTCACCTCTATATGTTTAGTCCTTGAGTGATGAATTGGGTTTTTTGTTAGATTTATTGAACTTATATTATCAATTGAAATTTTTGTTTTATGATATTCTAGCTGATAGTCTTTAAAAGTATGCAATTGAGATGCGCATTCACCTAAGGCTATATATTCAGCTTCAGTGGTAGATAAAGCAACACAATGTTGCTTTCTACTTGACCAACTTACAAGGCATTGCCCTAGAAATTGACAACTACCACTTGTGCTTTTTCTATCTAACTTGTATCCAGCGTAATCTGAGTCAGAATAGCCATGAAGGTCAAGAGTGCAAGTTCTAGGGTACCAGAGTCCTATATTTAGAGTACCTTTAATGTACCTAAGTATTCTTTTAACATATGTTAAGTGTGACTCTTTTGCACAGGATTGGTATCTTGCGCACATACCTACAGCAAACAATATATCAGGTCGGCTTGCAGTTAGGTACAATAAGCTACCTATTACACTTCTATAATATTTTGGGTCTACTGGTTTTCCTACTGGGTCAGAGTTAATATTGATGTTGGTTACCATTGGAGTGTTTATTATCTTTGAATTTTCCATGCAGAATTTTTTAATTAACTCCTTAGCATATTTAGTTTGATAAATGTAAATTCCATCTTTAGTTTGTTTTATTTGTAAGCCTAAGAAAAAATTAAGTTCACCAACCATACTCATTTCAAATTCACTTTCCATTAATTTAACAAATTCTTTTAGAAATTTAGAGTTAGTAGATCCAAAAATTATATCATCAACATAGATTTGGGCTATGAAGATGTCTTTTTCTACAGTTTTTACGAATAGAGTTGGATCTATTTTACCTTGGTTGAAGCCTTTGGAAATTAAGTGATTGGACAACCGTTCATACCATGCCCTAGGGGCTTGTTTAAGTCCATACAAGGCCTTTTTTAACTTAAATACGTGAGTAGGATTGTTTAAGTCTTCAAATCCTGGGGGTTGGCTTACATAGACCTCTTCTTTGATGAAACCATTTAAAAAGGTTGACTTAACATCCATTTGGTATAATTTAAACCCTTTATTTGCTGCATAGGCTAATAGCATTCGAATGGATTCGAGTCTAGCTACCGGTGCATAGGTTTCATCATAGTCTAATCCTTCAACTTGACTAAACCCTTTGGCTACTAGTCTAGCTTTGTTTCTTATGATATCACCCTGATCATCCAACTTATTTCTAAAAACCCATTTGGTGTCTATTATTGATTTATCTATGGGTTTAGGTACAAGGTCCCAGACTTGGTTTCTTTCAAATTGTGCTAATTCCTCCTGCATAGCTATGATCCAGTCCGGGTCGGGTAGTGCTTCTTCTATTGTTTTAGGTTCAATTTTAGAAATTAGGGCAATCTGACTATGGATTCTATAGGAAGATCTAGTTCTGACTCCTAGGTTTGGATCACCCAAGATTTGGTCAGGTGGATGAGAGGTACTGGCCCTAGTTGGTCTTATAATTGGGTCAGGGGCTAGTTCCTCTGGTTTATTAAGATTTGGTTGAATTTCATCATCTTCTATATTTCTTGGTTCAACATTCACATTTATATTTGGTAGATAATTTTCTTCATCAAATATTATATTAGTTGTTTCTTCAACTTTTAGGGTGTTTTGATTGTAGACTCTATAGGCTCTACTATTTGAGGAGTATCCTAAAAATATTCCTGGGTTAGATTTGGGTGTGAATTTTCCTAAATAATCTTTAGTATTTAAAATGTGAACTTTACACCCAAATATTTTTAAATAGTTTAAGTTAGGAATTTTATGATAATATAGTTCATAAGGGGTTTTCTTGTGAAATTTGTTGATTAAAATTCTGTTTTGAATATGATTTGCAGTATTTATTGCTTCAGCCCAAAATTGGTGATTTAAATTATATTCATTTAACATAGTTCTAGCGACTTCTTGTAGTGTTCTATTTTTACGTTCCACTAGACCATTTTGCTGAGGGGTTCTAGGACATGAAAATTCATGTAGGTATCCATTTATTTTACAAAATTGAGTAAATCTATGATTTTCAAATTCTCCCCCGTGATCACTTCTTATTCTTTTAATTTTAGTATCTTTTTCATTTTCTATTAATTTGCAAATATTACTAAATATTTCATAGGTTTCATCTTTTGTTTTTAGGAATCTTACCCATGTAAACCTAGAGTAGTCATCAATTATTACTAAGCAATACTGGTTCTTGCTTAGTGACTTGGCTCCATGTGAATCAAATAGGTCAAGGTGAAGGAGCTCAAGTAACGAGTTGGTTCTTTCTAGATTTGTTGATTTGTGTGTTGACTTAGTTTGTTTTCCTTGTTGACAAGCATTACAGATTGAGTTTTCAATGAATTTTATTTTGGGCAAACCTCTAACTAGACCATTATGACTCATTTTTGAAATGAGTCTAGTGTGAGTGTGACCCAGTTAGTTTCCTCTTCCTGTGTTATTAAACACTTTATTGAGGATGTGGGTAGATTGATTGAGTACATATTATTTTTCCTAAGTCCCTTAAGTGTGATTTCAGGATTTTCAATATTTTTGACTAAACATCTAGCTTTGTCAAAAGTGACTAAGTATCCGCTATCACACAATTGGCTTATACTTAGTAAGTTAAAATTGAAATTTTCAACTAACAGAACTTTTCTAATAATAAAATCGGAGCTGAGTTCGATATTACCTCTCCCGATCACTTTAAGTTGACCATTGTTGCCGAATGCAACTGATCCTAAATTTTTTAGTTTGAGCATTGAAAACTTCAATTTATCTCCAGTCATATGTCTGGAGCATCCACTATCCAACATCCATTGATCCAACTCCTACACATAAAGTGAATGAATTGGTTTCTTGTTAATGGATAAAAAGATAGTTTGACTGAAGTGGACTCCTTAGAATTTTATCTTACCCAGGCTAAGTTAACAATAATTGGTTATATTGTTGCAATTGTTTTAGAAAAGTGTTTTAAAGTTTTTTTTTATTATTATTATTATAAATTTAACTTGATTAACACTGTTTAGGTTGGAGATATTTGAATTAATTTGATTTTGAAGGATGTTTAACTTAACTTTAAGTAAGATTTAAAATTTAGTTTGCTTAGTCATCTCACCCGATCTAAATTGTCAATCAGGGAATCCTATAATTGATGTGAGATGATTTATTGTTGAATTCAAAGGTCTGGTTTAACTTTGTATTAGATTCAGGTTTAGCTTTGGGTTCAACAAGTAAGCATTCTTTGGATAAACTTCTGGGCTATGGTGAGTCACACGGAGCTCATTAAAGTAATCATGCATTTGAGGTTTTCCAAATAGTCCTACCCACTGAACTTAATACTAACCCTTGGTCTAACTAGTTAGGATCCATTTTAAGGGTAGCTTCGGTCAGTTCCATTTGGCCAAATGCACCAGGTCGAAGCCATATCTTCCTAGACATGCGATGCCCAAGCTTCCCTAACGTACTATCATTAAACCTAGGCCATTTTACCTAACCTCAATTCCCTGCCGGGTGGTCTACTCTTGGTTACCCTTATCGGGTATATTAAGTTCGGAGGTGCCAGATAATCTGGAGCCTTCCTTTTAATTTGATTTAATTATTTAATTTCAAATTTTGAATTTCATTTAATTTTTGAATTTAATTTTTGAATTTAAATTTTGAATTTTGAATTTGAATTTTGAATTTTGAATTTCATTTTTGAATTTATAATTTAATTTTTGAATTTAATTTTTGAATTTATAATTTAATTTCGAATTTTGAGTTTCATTTTTGAATTTATAATTTAATTTCGAATTTTGAATTTAATTTTTGAATTTATAATTTAATTTCGAATTTTGAATTTAATTTTTGAATTTATAATTTCGAATTTTGAATTTAATTTTTGAATTTATAATTTAATTTCGAATTTTGAATTTAATTTTTGAATTTATAATTTTAATTTCGAATTTTGAATTTTTGAATTTATAATTTTAATTTCGAATATTGAATTTAATTTTTGAATTTATAATTTTAATTTCGAATTTTGAATTTATAATTTTAATTTCGAATTTTGAATTTAATTTTTGAATTTATAATTTAATTTCGAATTTTGAATTTAATTTTTGAATTTATAATTTCGAATTATTGTTTTTCTTTTTGCTCCCCCTAGATCACGGCCTCGATATGGTCTATCGAGGTAATGTATTTGATCCTTCGGGACCCAATATTGACCAAGTCCAACTTGATTGATCAATTTGGACTTGGGGACCCATGCTTGGGCTGTGTTACTACTTTGTTTGTTTATTAAGGATAAGTAAGATTTATATTTACTTTTATATCCTAGTCCAGTTCTATTGTAAATGACCCTTTGTGTCCCAAGAATTAAGTCCAAGTTCTTGGAGCCCAAAGAAAACCGTTCTAAAGTAGTTTTTAAATCTTTAACCTGATTTTTTAGACTTGAATTTTCTTCCTCAAGTTTATGAACTTGAGTTGGAAATTCAGTCTGACTCTAGTCAGGTAAGGTTTTAGTGTCAGCCACTTCTTTAAGGACAGATACTTCCTTTAGAAGTGACTTAACTTTCAGGTTTGACTTAGCTAATTTGCGCAATAAATAACTAACTAAAATGTTTAACCGGGAGATACTTACAGCGGGGTCTGGTCCTTCGGAAACGGATACGGATCCGTGGCTTTGCTCGGACTCTGCCTCGGACTCGCTCTCGCTTCCGGATTCGACGATTTGGTCCCGGGCCATTAATGCGAGTAGACTCGTCTGTTCGAGCTCGTCGTCGTCGTCCTCCGATGAAGATTCGTCCCATGTTGCCTTAAGGACCTTTTTCCTTCTTTGCTTTTTGACCTCCTTCAGGTTAGGGCAGTTGGATTTGATGTGCCCTTTTTGGTTGCAGCCGTAGCATGTAACTTCAAACTTCATCTTTGAGTTCTGTGAACCTTCCTTCGTTTTTACTGCCTTTTTTAGATCTCTTTTGTTGAAGCCCTTCGTTTTGTAGAGCTTCTTTACGAGGTTTACCAGCTCGGTTGTAATTTCAATGTCTTCATCGTCTGAGTCTGGTTCAACCTCCGACTCGGTTCCGTTCTTCGTCGTGATCTCGGTTCCGTGTTCGACTTGTACCTGCAACCAACGCAATACCTTTCTCGGTTGTGCATTAGTCTGCTCATGAAGTTCAAATTCACAAAATAATTCGTCTAATTTTATTGAAGACAAGTCCTTGGAAACTTTGTAGGCATCTACCATTGATGCCCACAATGTGTTCCTTGGAAATGAGTTTAAAACATACCTTATGACGTCCCGATTCTCTATCTTCTGTCCGATTCTGTGAAGAGAATTGAGGATGTCTTGGATTCTCGCATGTAGAGAACTTGCCGTTTCGCCTTCCTGCATCTTTAGATTATATAATTTATTAAGTAAAAGATCTCTTTTACTTACCTTGGTGTCGTTAGTGCCTTCGTGGAGTTCGACTAGCTTTTCCCAGAGCTCCTTTGCGGAAGAGAACGGGCCGACTCTGTTGAGTTCCTCTTTGGTAAGGCCGCACTGGAGGGTGCAGGTAGCTTTGGCGTCGGCTTCCACCTTTTTGATTAGAGAGGCGTCCCACTTCTCGCAGGGGGTTGGTTTGCCGTCGTCATCCGAAGGTAGCTGAAGTCCCGTCTTAATGATCATCCATGTTTCGAACTGAATCTTCAGATACGTCTCCATTCTTCCCTTCCAATAATCGAAATCATCTCCGGCGAATAGTGGGGGACGAACAGTACTGAACCCCTCTTGTTGAGCCATTTGTAATATGCAACAAAAAAAATATATGTTCCAAGACTACGTCTTGGATTAGTAGTGCGGGAATAAAGAATAGTAATAATAACGAGCTCGAGTGGTGTTGCACCAACTTCGGGCAAAAGCCGATTCGATAAAAGAACTAGAATAAAGCTTTAAGGCTAAATTCTAATTGACTCCGAAAAATATAAAATCGAAAGAAAAATTTGTTTTGAAAGGTGGTTGCACCAATTCAAAACGACCCCGCTCTGATACCAATTGTTGGATCGAGACCACGCTAGAGGGGGGGTGAATAGCGTTCGTGGCTATTTCTTTCGATTCGTAAAACAAACGAGTAAAAATGCAGCGGAATAAAGAAATAACAAACACAGAGAGACAGGAAGATTTACTTCGTTCGGAGCCTAAGGCGACTCCTACTCGCGATCCTTGATCGCTTTCCGTGGGCAACAACTATAAGCATGATAAAACTATTACAGATTAACTACAATTTAAAGCAGTAAACAGATTCTACCGACAACAAAAGACTAAATCGAAGCTCCGGGTTGTCGAGGTGTCGTTGCAGCACTTTCTGGATCGAGTCGTTAGCAGCTTGTCGCAGGGAGATTACTTAGATTCTTGTCTTTTTTGAAGCTGCACCTTGACCCTTCTTTTATATGATGTTCCGGGTGCCTGGAGTGTGACGTGGCCAGCCAACTAGGATGCTGCACGTGTCAACTTCGCGCAGGGGATAAACTTTGGTCCCGGGCACCCGGACCTGTTCCGGGCGCCCGGATCCATCCCGGGCGCCCGGATCCATCCCGGGTTCCTCACCTGCAAACAAAGGTTAGTCCGAGCAAAATCCCCTGCAAGACAGTGTTAGAATAAGACAAAACATCGTAAAGAAGAATTGACAGTCTTCGGACTGTCCGAGTCTGACTTCGGATTTCCAATCGGAAATCCTAGGTCGACCCGACGCCTACTGTTCCCTCTACGGGGAACACGTCCTCACCTACTCCACTCAGGAGATTTACCTGTTGCCAGTCGATCCTCCAGATCGACTGGACTTTTGCTCAGCACTCGATGCTTCCGGACTTTCTGCTGGACATCCGCTTCCCGGCTAGTCCAGACTTTCACCTGGCTCGCGACACCAGGACTTTCCACCTAGGGTTACCACCCCCTAGGACTTTTGCCTGAAGCTATCGACCTGCCAAGACTTTTCGCATAGGGTTACCACCCCCTATGACCTAGGGTTACCACCCCCTAGGGTTTTTCCCTTTGCCTAACCGTAGCTAGGACTTTCCTGAAATACTCATTCAACCATGTCAGATTACAACAACCCTTAACCTTGAATCCTTTGCCATTATCAAAATTCAGGTTCGATCGTCGGATGCTTCCCGCACCAACACAATGGAATGCAATGAAAAGGGCAAGGAGGGAACATACTTCTTGTCCCATATACAAGATGAAGATGAAGAAGCCTCCACCTCTAGGATTGAGGGGGGACGACCTTCATTGACATCAGATCAAGAAGAAGGAGAAACTTCTACATCCGGGTCAAACGGAGAAGAAGATGATACATCCTCAAAAAAATCAAGAGACATCAAATAGAGGATCAAGTGTCATCCCTACATGTGAAGGTAAAAATATTTCAATTAAAAATAAAAATCATATTATATGTTTTGAGTGTAGGGAACATGGGCACTACAAAAGTAAGTGCCCTAAATTGGCCAAGAAGAAGGAGCAAGTGGCACCCAAGGGCAAGGAGAAGCCTAAGGAGACCGCCCCCACAACTAAGAAGAGCAAGGAGCATATTGTGTGCTTCTTGTGTAATCAAAAAAGACATTATTGAAACCAATGTCCAAAGGGGAAGAAAGCAGTCAAAGCTAAAGGAGGAAGCACAAGTCAAGGGGGAGCTTTCAAGGTAAAACCCATGGTATCATTTATTGATCTTACCCCTTTAAATAATGGTAAAAAGCATGCTAGCTCTAATTTATTTCATTTTAATGCTATTTACCATAAAAATAGGAAGCATGATAGCATTAAGGAAAAACATGTAGCTCTTCATGCTAAAACTACCACACATAAGGTTAGGAAGGTAGATAAAAATTTAGGCAAGAACTCTAAGGATTTTAGTTATAAGCCTAAAAATAAAAATGCTCGAGGACACAATGAAAAACCAAAATCTAGGGATTTATGGGAAGAAAATCAAGTCTTGAGGTCAAGGCTTGATAAAATTGAAAAGACCCTAAAAAGGATGGAAAATATCCTAAAAGGGGAAAAGAGCATAAAATAGGTCTAGGAGCACATAAGCCATCCAATGGCCATAGGGGTTTGGGATTCAAACCTAAAAACAAGAAGGATGTGCCTTCTTATCATAGGGTTCCATATAGCTATGGAACTAACCCTAGGCCTAGCGGTCAAGTCAAGGATACAAGGGAAGTTATCCCTAGGAGTATCTTTGCAACAACAAATGTGACTAAGACTTCTAAAAGGTCTAAGAAAGTCACTAAGAAGGTCACAAGGGAAGTAATCCCTAGAGTTGACCTAGAAAAGGTGACCAAGGCTTCTAAGAAGCCTAACAAGGTCATTAGTGTAGGGACCTTTGTGCCCACTAGAGGGGGGGGGGGGGGGGGAATAGCGTCTCGTCGCGCTTGCGTCGGTTTGCTTCGTCTTGACAATGATATGCAGTGGAAATAGATACAAGACTCACACAACGCTAACACCTAGGATTTACTTGATATACACCTCAAGATGAGGTGACTAATCCAAGGATCCACACGACACACCTATCTCCACTATGAAAAACCTCCTTGTTCGCAGCCAGAGGCGGAGAAGCCTCGTACAAACTCACACACAACACAAACACAAATACAAGAAGAAAATACAAAGATACAAGCAAATACACCTTTCTTCTTGCTATTTGGTGTTGCCTCTTAAACCTTGGAGATGCTCCCCAAGTGCCTTCAAGAACTGGCGTGAGTGCTAGAGAAATCACTGTGAAGATCACACAAACTCGCAGGAAAGAAATCACAAAGATCTGTGGAGAAAACGCTCCCCCAAGGCTTTAAACAGTGCTCCCAATCGATCCAATCCATCCCCAATCGATTGCCACATCAGCACCGCTTCATCCCAACCGTCCATCACTCGTTTCCTGCCCAACAGTCAATTCCCAATCGATCAATCGACCGATTGATTGGGACCATCTAAATCGATCCTCCGATAGATTCAAACCCATTCTATGCTCTTGCGTCCGCGCGAGAGCTTCTCCTCCCCAATCGATCGATCGATCGATTGGTAGATCCCAATCGATCGCCCGATCGATTGGGAAATCTTCTGTGCTTGCGAGTAATGCTCCCAATCGATCGACTGATCGATTGGATTCATCCCACACTCGCAACACACTCCAATCGACCGACCGATCGATTGGACACTGGTTCAATTGATCGACCGATCAATTGAACACCCTGAACTTGCCTCAAACTCAAGTTCAAGGTCCCAAATCCAACTCCCGGTCAACCATGACCTGTTGGGTATCCATGCCTAGCATTTGGCCACTCCCGTCCAACCTCGAACTAGCCTTCTAGCCTCCTCCATCAGCCTTGCATCCCTCGGATATCTCCCCATCCTTCACGCCTTGCCTTCTGGAGCTTCCATCAGCCTCATCCTAGTTGTTAGGTTCTCCTAGCCAAATCACCCTAGGACTTGCTAATTGCCTGGCTCCTCACCAAGACTTTCCCTTTGCCAAGATCACACTTGGACTTTCCAATTGCCTGGCTCCTCACCAGGACTTTCCTTTTGCCAAGATAACACTTGGTCTTTTTAGTTGCCTGGCTCCTCACCAGGACTTTCCCTTTGCCTAGCCATACTAGGACTTTCCAATTGCCTGATCTCACTTATCAGGACTTTCACCACCAAGTCTGTTCAACACTGACCTACTTGGATTTTCACTCTTGCCAACCTCCAGTTAGGACTTTCCCATTGCCTAAACTCCAGTTAGGACTTACCCGGTCAAGTCTCCGGTCAACACTGACCCACTTGACTTGTCTTCTCATCACCTGATCAATCCCTTGACCATCTCCACAATCGGACGATTGCTCCAGCAATCTCCATATATTGTCAAATGGACGATTGCCCTAGCAATCTCCATATATTGTCAAACATCAAAACTCAAATCCCGACTCAAGCTTGACTCAACTCAAGCTTAGTCAAACTAGTCAAACTTGACCTAGAGAAATTGCCCCTATAATCTCCCCTTTTTTATGTTTGATAATTCCTTTAAGTTAGGCTAAATCCCATAGCCTTAACCTTTTCCTTATACAAAGGCTAAGTCTCATAGCCTTAATCTCTTCTTTATACCAAGGCTAAATCCCATAGCCTTAACATCTTCTTTATCACAAGGCTAAATCTCATAGACTTAACCTTTCCATGACAAAGTATGAATGAAGGCCTAACTTAACCTTCAATTCTCCTCATTTGTCACACATCAAAAATAGAAAACAACTCTTCCCCATAGGAGTTAACCTCATAATGAAGATCACATACCCTTCATTGTCTCCAAAGCTCCCCCTTGAGCTCTACTTGACTCCACAATACTCAACCTAGAGGATTAATCTTCTTCTCAATGCTCATCCAAGAGCATTTTTCACTTTACCAATGAAGGTCCGATCCCCCTCATTGAATCCAATGCTCCCCCTTGAGCAAACATCTACTCCAAAATGCTCATCCAAGAGCATTTAACATCCTAGCAATGAAGATAACCAACCTTCCATTGCTCTCCAATACTTGACCCTGAGTATTAATTCATCACGAAGGTTTAACCCACCTTCCAAGGTTTTTGAAAATATTTTTATGTTTTTAAAGAGTAACTCCCCCTAAAAATATGGTCAAACTTCTATCATTGCACCAACAATGACTTGGGATTCCTAAATAATTAGGAAAATCAAAACTCAAAATTTTGAGGTTCAAAATTCAATAATGAAACTAACCTCAACTTAAACTTCACCTAAGTCGACATTAACCAAACCATGCTTGTTTTCATCAAGAAAACTCCCCTTAAATGGATACAAATGTATTCCAAGGGGTTTGGAATGGTTAACGGGACTCGAAGTGACTTGAAGTGCTGAAATCAGGCTTTTCCATCGAAAATCAGACTTCCCAATTGATTGAAGTTGGGACTTAATCGATTGAAATCACTTCAATCGATCCATTGATCGATTCCGCAAGCTACTGCTCACAGAAATTCCCTCTGAATCGATCGATTGATCGATCCAGACTGGGTCAATCGATCGGCTGATCGATTCACTACCCTTTTGTTCGCGAGAATTGGCTTCCCAATCGATCGACTGATCGATTGAACCCAATCCAATCGATCGGCTGATCGATTGAGTTTCTGATTTCCTGAAATTCAATTTCAGCAAACTTAAGAAACTCCCCAAAAATTCTACAAAAATATAAAAATCATGAAAATTCATGTAGACACTACTTAGGGTATATACTATTAAGGAAAAATAGTTTTCTATGAAAATACTTCCTATTTTCAAAGATTGACATAAACTTTGAAACTTGTGAAAACTCTAGTGTTTTCTTCCAAGTTTGTGCTCAACTATTCAATGATGATTACTATCAAAAGATAGCCTCATCAAGGTTTTCCAAAGTACATTTAAAATCATTTTCAAAACCAATATCCAACCATGTTCTTTGGGCTCAATGCACATAACTTATACATTAGCTTTCCCAATGATTGGAAGATACATAACTATGTGTTTTGATGAACCTAAAACTCAACAAAATACACTGGATCAACATCTTGAGTTTTATTCACCATCCTAACATCTCACTTATATCTAACGTGTATTAAAACACATACAAGTCACCTTATGATTCTTTGTGAGATGCATATTTGGTTTTGCCCTAAACTAAGGGATCATGCATCTCTATCTAGGCATTGTAAAAATCATGATCATCCATCTAGAATGTCATTTGATATAATCCCACTTGTTGGGATATTTACCATTCTTGATAAATGCCTTTTGTCCTTAATTACAAGGAAATTAACATAATGAATGATATATTATGACATACATCAAAAAGAAAGAATTTTCAAAAGGAAAATTTCCTATAGCTACATGATGTATGTATGACATGACATGGTCTTTTTGTATTTTTCATAATAATCATGAATGCAAAAATAAATATGATGTCATGACACATGATGGGCAAACAATCATGGCATTTTAGCATAAATAAAATATACCTAGATAATCTATCTAAGCATCTTAAACCTTAGCTAACTCAAAATTTAACCCTAGATTGCCCATGATTTCCCAAGAAAATGTCAAAACCTAATTTTAACATTTCTTTTCCCTTTCTAAATTTGTACCATTTTAAATTAAATAAATTCCTCAAAGTATGACACATTTTACTCTTTCAAGGAGTAAATGAAATCAAATTAAGGCTTAGATTCGCCTTTAACCTTCTAAGAAAATGCCAAAACCCTAACTTGGCATTTCTTATCCTTGATTTACTTATGCCAACTAAAGTTAAGTACATTCCTCAAATTTTGGCATATTTATCCTTTCAAAAGAGTAATTCCTTACATTAGGACCTAGATTTTCCTTTAATTACCCTAAGAAAATATCAAAATCCCAATTTGGTATTTCTTATGTTTCTCCAAATTGTGCCAATTTAATTCAATTTCAAATCCTCACACTTGGCACCTTTTTGCCCTTCAAGGCTTAATCACATTTGATTAAAGCATGAGTTTTCCCTTAATTCCTTAAGAAAGTATTAAAATTCTAACTCAATTTTTTTTTCTTATACTTTTCTTAAGTATGTCAATTTAGATTGAGTTCAACTCTTCAAAATTTGGCACATATATCACTTTTTCAAAGAGTAACCTAATAAAACTTTTCATTTTCAAAGGTTAACAATAACCTTGAAAATGCTCTCAAGTGTCAACTTTAACAAGGTTGGGTTAACTACCTTTCCAATTGGAGTTGACACTCTCTAAAGGGTGTAGAGAATATACTCCTAGGAACCCAAAACCTATTGGTGCTCCTTGGGTGGTCTAGGTACTCACTAGGGATGACTTCCCTAGTCACCTTCCTAAGGACCTTTCTAGGCTTCTTAGAAGCCTTGGTCACTTCTACTAGGTCACTCCTAGGGATAACTTCCCTTGTAACCTTCTTGGTGACTTTGTTAGACTTCTTAGAAGTCTTAGCCACATTGGTCTTGCAAAAAGAGCCTTTAGGGACAACCTCCCTTGTACTTTTAGCTTGACCACTAGTCCTAGGTTTGGTTTCATAGCTATATAAGACCCTATGAAAGGAAGTCACATCCTTCTTGGATTTGGGTTTGTATCCCAAACCTCTATAGTCATTGGATGACTCTTGTCTAGCTCTCCCTAGGTTATGCTCATTTTGATCCCTAAGCATATTTTCCATTCTTGCTAGGGTCCTTTCTAAATTATCAAGTCTTGTCCTCAAGCTTTGATTTTCACTCCATAAATCCCTAGATTTTGGGTTTTCATTGAATCCTTGAGTATTTCTTTTCTTAGGCATATATCTAGAGTCCTTAGAGTTATTGCCTAAATTGCTATCTACCCTCCTAACCTTAGGTGTATTTTCCCTTAACACTATCATGCTTCCTACTTTCATGATAATTTGCATTAAAATAATAAATATTATTTCTAACATGCATTTTATCATGACTAGGAGGAATTGCACTATTAAAGGCTACCTTGGGTTTGCTCTTAAAAGCTCCCCCTAGAGTTGTGCTTCCTCCTCTAACTTTGATTGGCTTCTTCCCTTTAGGACATTGACTTCTATAATGTCCTCTTTGATTGCACAAGAAACACACAATGTGTTCCTTGCTCCTCTTTGTTGTGGGGATTGTCTCTTTGGCCTTCTCCTTGCTCTTAGATATTACTTGGCCCTTCTTCTTGGCCAATTTAGGACAATTACTCTTGTAGTGCCCATGCTCCCTACACTCAAAGCAAATGATATGATTTTTATTATTAATTGAATTTTCTATACCTTTGTTTGTAGGGATGATGCTTGACTCTCCATTTGATGTAACTTGAATTGTGGAGGTTGCATCTTCTTCTTCTTCTTCTTCTTCTTCCCTCGAGGATATGGATGCTTCTATCTCTTCCTCTCTTGAGGATATAGAAGATCTCTCCTCTTCCACCTCTTCCTTCTCTTCATTTTCCTCCTTGAATGTTGACTTCTCATCAACATCGGATTGCATCTTTTCTTCCTCCTCTTCTTCGGATGTTGACCTCGTGTCAACATCGGATTGGTCCTTTTCTTCATGGACCAATGAACCCTTCCCCTTGGGCTCCTCCATTCCTTGAAATTGAGTGGGGTTCTCATGATAGGCAATGATCTTTTTCCAAAGATCATTTGCACTCATGCATTCACCTACACTCAAAATTATATTAGAAGGTAATAAATTAAGCAATATTTTCGTTACCTACTTATCCGCCTTGGCTAGCTCCTTTTGTTCCTCGGTCCAATGTCAAGGTCAGAGGCATTTACCCTTCTTGTCCTTTGGAGCTTCAAATGGGTCTTCCAAGACCACCCATTGGTTCCAATCCATTTGGAACCAAGTCTCCAACCGATTCCTCCAAAAATTGAATTCTTCTTTGTCGTATGGAGGTGGAATCCGGATATCCCATCCAAGTGGACTTCCCAAGTCCATCTTCTTCCTCTAGCTTCTTGCTTTCTTGGCGGTTAGTCCGTAGAAGAGCGACTCGCTTTGATACCAATTGTAGGGACCTTTGTGCCCACTAGAGGGGGGTGAATAGCGTCTCGTCGCGCTTGCATCAGTTTGCTTCGTCTTGACAATGATATGCAGCGGAAATAGATACAAGACTCACACAATGCTAACACCTAAGATTTACTTAGTATCCACCTCAAGATGAGGTGACTAATCCAAGGATCCACACGACACGCCTATCTCCACTATGAAAAACCTCCTTCTTGGTCGCAGCCAGAGGCGAAGAAGCCTCGTACAAACTCACACATAACACAAACACAAATACAAGAAGAAAATACAAAGATACAAGCAAATACACCTTTCTTCTTGCTATTTGGTGTTGCCTCTTGAACCTTGGAGATGCTCCCAAGTGCCTTCAAGAACTGGCATGAGTGCTGGAGAAATCGTTGTGAAGATCGCATAAGCTCGCAGGAAAGAAATCGCAAAGATCTGCGGAGAAAACGCTCCGCCAAGGCTTTAAACAGTGCTCCCAATCGATCCAATCCATCCCCAATCAATTGCCACATTAGCACCACTTCATCCTAGTTATCCATCATTCGTTTCCTACCCAACGATCACTTCCCAATCGATCGACCCATCGATTGGGACCATCTGAATCGATCGGCCGATCGATTCAAACCCATTCTGTGCTCTCGCGTCCGCGCGAGAGCTTCTCCTCCCCAATCGATCGCCCGATCGATTGGGAAAGCTTCTGTGCTTGCGAGTAATACTCCCAATCAATCAGCTGATCGATTGGATTCATCCCACACTCGCAGCACACTCCAATCGATCGATAGATTGGACACTGGTTCAATCGATCGATTGGACACTGGTTCAATTGATCCACCGATCAATTGAACACCCTGAACTTGCCTCAAACTCAAGTTCAAGGTCCCAAACCCAACTCCCGGTCAACCATGACCTGTTGGGTATCCATGCCTAGCATTTGGCCACTCCCGTCCAACCTCGAACTAGCCTTCTAGCCTCCTCCATCAGCCTTGCGTCCCTCGGATATCTCCCCATCCTTCATGCCTTGCCTTCTGGAGCTTCCATCGGTCTTATCCAAGTTGTTAGGTTCTCCTAGCCAAATCACCCTAGGACTTGCTAATTGCCTAGCTCCTCACCAAGACTTTCCCTTTGCCAAGATCACACTTGGACTTTCTAATTGCCTGGCTCCTCACCAGGACTTTCCTTTTGCCAAGATCACACTTGGACTTTCCAGTTGCCTGGCTCCTCACCAGGACTTTCTCTTTGCCTAGCCATACTAGGACTTTCCAATTACTTGATCTCACTTATCAGGACTTTCACCACCAAGTCTGGTCGACACTGATCTACTTGGATTTTCACTCTTGCCAACCTCCAATTAGGACCTTTCCATTGCCTAAACTCCAGTTAGGACTTACCTGGTCAAGTCTCCGGTCAACACTGACCTACTTGACTTGTCTTCTCATCAACCTGGTCAATCCCTTGACGATCTCCACAATCGGACGATTGCTCCAGCAATCTCCATATATTGTCAAACGGACGATTGCCCTAGCAATCTCCATATATTGTCAAACATCAAAAGTCAAATCCCGACTCAAGCTTGACTCAACTCAAGCTTAGTCAAACTGGTCAAACTTGACCTAGGGAAATTTCCCCAACAATTAGGAAGATATCTAGGGAAGTTATCCCTAGTGAGTACCTAGAGCATCTAAGGAGCACCAATTGATTTTGGGTTCTTAGGAGCATTTTCTCTACCCCTTAGATGGGTTAGAGAGTGTCAACTCTAATTGGAAGGATAGTTAACCCAACGTTGATGAAGTTGACACTCGGAGAGTATTTTCAAGGTATTAACCTTTGAAAATAAAGTGAATTATCGTTTAATCAAGAGTTTAAAAAAATGCCAAGTTGGGTTTTGACATCTTCTTGGGAGATCATGGACAATCTAGGAGTTAAAATTTTAAGTTAGCTAAGGTTTAAGGATACTTAAATAGGTAATCTAGGTATATTTTATTTATGCCAACTTGCCATGACTGTTTGCCCTTCATATACCATGACATCATATGTTGCATTCATGTTTTATTATGAAAAATACAAAAATACCATGTCATGTCATACATACATCATGTAGTTCTAGCGAATTTTCTTTTGAAAATTATTTATTTTGATGTATGCCATAGCACATCATGCATTAATTTAATTTCCTTGTAATTAAGGACAAATGACATTTACTAACAAGTAACATCCGAGGTGGATGTTCATAATCTAAAATGCCTTGATAGATATGCGTGATCCCTAGTTTAGGGCAAAACCAAACTTTACATTTCACAAAGAACTATAAGGTGACTTGTATGTGTTTTAGTACACACTAGATACAAGTGAGATGCTAGGATGATGAATAAAACTCGAGATGTTGATTTAGTGCATTCTTTGAGTTTTAGGTTCATCAAAACACATAGTTATGTGTTTTCCAATCATTGGGAAAGCTAATGTACAAGTCATGTGCATTGAGCCCAAAGAACATGGTTGGAAATTGGTTTTGAAAATGTTTTTAAAATGCTTTTTGAAAATCTTGGTGAAGACTATTTTTTGATAGTAATCATCATTGAAAAGTTAGACACAAATTTGAAGAAAACACTAAAGCTTTTACAAGTTTTCAAGTTTGTGTTAATCTTTAAAAATAGGAAGTATTTTCATAGAAAACTATTTTTCCTTGATAGTATATACCCTAAATAATGTCTACATAAATTTTCATGATTTTAAGAATTTTGTAGAATTTCTAGGGAGTTTTTGAACTTCGCTGTAATAGACTTTCAGGATATCAGACATTCAATCAATCACTCGATCGATTGAAGTGCCTCAATCGATCAGGTGATCGATTGAGAGGAGTGATATCGCGAACTGAAGTTCATTGGATCGATCCACCAATCGATCCACACGTATTGAATCGATCCATGGATCGATTGAACCTGCTTCAATCGATTCAAACCTCAACTTAATCGATTAAAGTGCTGATTTCGACTGGGAAAGCTTAATTTCAGCATTTTAGACCATTTTGAGTCTAGGTAACCATTCCTAACCCCTCAAAACATTTTTATATACATTTAGAGTGAGTTTTCATGATGAAAACAAGATTTGATTGGTTAAGGAAGACTAAGTACAAGTTTAGGTTGAGGTTTGGTTTCATTATTGAATTTTTGAACCTCAAAACTTCTAAATTTTTGGTTTCCTAAAGATTTAGGGATTCCAAGTCATTGTTGATGTAATGATAGAAATTTGAAGCATGTCTTTAGGGGGAGTCACTCTTTAAGGACATAGAACTTATTTTCTAAAACCATTGAAGGTGGTTAAACCTTCGTTTAGAAAAATAATGCTCAAGGTTAAGCGTTGAAAAATAATGGAAAGTGGATATCTTCATTGTGGGATTTATGGATGCTCTAGGATGAGCATCATAATGTGGAATAATGCTCCAGGGAGAGTAGTTAATATAGTGAAGGGTATGAGACCTTCATTGTTGGATTGGTTAACGCTCAAGAGTGAGCGTTGAAGATAATGAAGGGTATGAGACTTTCATTATGGTGTTGTGAACAACGAGTGAAGTTGTGAACAACGGTGAGTAACTCTTCAGAGGGAAAGTTCTTTTTGATGTGTGCCAATAGAGGGAGAATGTAAGGTTTAAGTTAGACCTTCATTACCTAAAGTGGGAGTTTGCCCTCTAGGAAAGGGGGAGAATGAAGGAAACCCTCATTCATGCCTTGACATGAAACGAAGTTGAGGCTATAGGATTAGCCTAACTTAAAGGTATTATCAAACATCAAAAAGGGGGAGATTGTTGATGCAATATCCCTTGGGTCAAGGTTGACCTGGTTGACTAAGCTTGAGATGGCTCAATCTTGAGTCTTGATGTTTGAGTTTCGATGTTTGATAATACATGGAGACTGACAATACATGGAGATTGCAAGTGCAGTCATTCATTTGGGAAGATTATTGGTACAATTCTCCTCTGGTCAAGGTTGACCAGTTAGATGTGAAGAAGAGTCAGGTAGGTCAAGACTGACCAGATATTTGATTGGAAATTCCTGGTGAGTGAAGCCAGGCAGATGGAAAGTTCTGGTGAGTGAAGCTAGGTGAAAGTCCTGGTGAGTGAAGCCAGGCAGTTGGGAAATCCTGGTGAGTGAAGCTAGGTGAAAGACTTAGTGAGTGAAGCTAGCCAGAAGGAAAATCATGGTGAGTGAAGCCAGGTGAATGAGTGAAGCTAGGCAGAAGGAAAATCCTGGTGAGTGAAGCCAGGTGAATGAGTGAAGCTAGGCAGAAGGAAAATCCTAGTGAGTGAAGTCAGGTGAAAGACCTAGTTAGTGAAGCTAGACAGTATGAAAATCTAAGTGAGTGAAGCTAGGTGAAGGTCTTGGTGAGTGAAGCCAGGCAGATGGAAAGACCTGGTGAGTGAAACCAGGCACGTGGAAATCTAGGCGGGTCAAGGTTGACCGGACACCTGGTATGGAGAAGTCCAAGTAGGTCAGAGGGTTGATCGGATACTTGGCACGAGGAGAAAAATCCAAGTGGATCAAAGTGATTGACCGGACACTTGGTGAGGAAGCCCTAGCAGGTCAAGGGTGACCGAATGCTAGGCATGATGTCCCAACAGGTCATGGTTGACCAGATGTTGAGTTTTAGGGGCTTGGGACTTAATTAGGGAAAATCAAGTTGGATCAAGACTGACTAGATACTTGACTGGGAATTCTTGGTGAGTGAAGCCAGGCAGATGGAAAGTCCTGGTGAGTGAAGTTAGGTGAAAGTCCTGGTGAGTGAAGCCAGGCAGTTGGGAAATCCTGGTGAGTGAAGCTAGGTGAAAGACCTAGTGAGTGAAGCTAGCCAGAAGGAAAATCCTGGTGAGGGAAGCCAGGTGAATGAGTGAAGCTAGGCAGAAAGAAAATCCTGGTGAGTGAAGCCAGGTGAAAGACCTAGTGAGTGAAGCTAGACAGTGTGAAAATCCAAGTGAGTGAAGTTAGGTGAAGGTCTTGGTGAGTGAAGTCAGGTAGATGGAAAGACCTGGTGAGTGAAACCAGGCACGTGGAAATCTAGGCGGGTCAAGGTTGACCGGACACTTGGTATGGAGAAGTCCAAGTAGGTCAAAGGGTTGACCGGATACTTGGAACGAGGAGAAAAATCCAAGTGGATCAAAGTGATTGACCGAACACTTGGTGAGGAAGCCCTAGCAAGTCGAGGGTGACCGAATGCTAGACATGATGTCCCAACAGGTCATGGTTGACCAGATGTTGGGTTTTAGGGGCTTGAGACTTGATTAGGGAAAATCAAGTTGGATCAATCGAACAACTGATCTATTGAATCATGCCAAATCGATCGGTTGATCGATTGGATTGTGTCTTGTGACAAATTCTTCTCCCAATCGATCAGTGGATCGATTGGGAAGTTGATGTCATCACATAGAAGCCCTCTCAATCGATCACCCGATCGATTGGGAGCCTCCAATCTATCGGGCAATCGATTAGGAGGTTGGAAATCGCAGGAGAGCCTTGAATCGATTGGGCAATCGATTCCAGCTCTTTATAGAGAGCAAAGAGGCACTATAAATCGATCGACCAATCGATTCAAAGTCTCCCCAATCGATTGAGAGCAATTCAATCGATTGGGATCCGACTGTTGCGCTGGTTATAGCCGTTGGTGAGCGATTTCCTCAGCAGCTCTTCGATTCTTCTTCACGCGATCATAGTGATTTCTCCACAGAGACTCACGCCAGTTCTTGAAGCATTCTTGGAGCAAGGATTGCTGTCATTCCAAGATCAAGAGGCGCTCAAGACAAGAAGAAGAAGCTTTATGCTGTAAATCTTGTAAGATCTTGCTTGTATTTGCTTCCCTTTCTTTCTTCTTGTACTGAGAGTGTTGTAAGGCTTCTCCGCCTTCGGTAGTTATCGTAAAGGAGTGTTTTCATAGTGGAGAGTCCTCGTGTGCGTGGATCCTTGGATTAGTCACCTCTTCTTGAGGTGGATATCAAGTAAATCCTTTAGTTAACGTTGTATTTTTGTTTCTTGTACATTCTGCTGCATATCATCACCAAGAAGCAAGCTACGACGAGCGCAACGAGCTATTCACCCCCCCTAGCACATTTCAACCCTAACATCCATGACCTCCTTCCATTGTAATTAAAAATTGGAAACAAAAGTGTGTAGAAATGAAGACGAAAACGTATAGAGAATACAAAATTGAGATTAAGAGTAGAGAAGATGTGTGTGAAAATGATAAAATGAGCTCTCTATTTATAGCGTTTGAATAGTAACAAATACTAAATCATATCAATTGATCAAAAAATAATCAAATGATCCTAGCCGTTAAAAAAAATATCCCAAAAAATCCCCCACTCCTCTCTCAATGGCTAGGAACCTCCGGTTAACCGACGGTTCCAACGGTAAAAAAAATTGTTGAACCGGTGGGTCGAACCTGCGGCTAACTGGCGGCCCGCCGATTTTGCACTGAAGGAATACGAACCGGCCCGACAACTTACTAGGCTAGTTTTAGTTCAGTCCGGTGAACCGGATCAACGGGCAACCGGTCTGTTGACCTAGTTATGGGTCCGAGCCAGGTCCGTGCCGGACTCGACCAGGGTCGGGTCTATATTGAGGTGGTTTGAGGCCTTTGTATTTGATATAAGTTCCTTAATTCGTAAAGTTTTTTAAACGTTAAAATTTTCATTAAATTAAGTTAGGTTAAAATTTAATTTAATTAATAAAGTTTTGATTTAATTAATTGAGTTAGTCATTTAAATTAATTTATTTTAAGCTAATTAAGTTAGATTTTAATGTTAATTTAGATTACTTAAGTTAATTAATTTGTTTAAGGTTAATTAAATTTTATCAATTAAATGACTTTGATTAATTTATTTTAATTAAAAAATTAAGTTAAATTAATTGAATTTAATTTAAATAGGTTGAACTTAATTTAGTAGATTAATTAAGTTGGTTTAATAAAATAAGTTGATTTAAATTGAGATTAAGTTAAATTTAAATTAACTTGAGTTAAAATTTTAATTAAGTTTTTGAAAAATATTTTGAGTTTTTTATTAAGTGAGTTTAGGTTGATTTGATTAAGTGTTAATTCAATTACTTAATAAAACGGATTAAATTTAAATTATTAAACTTTAATTCAATCTTATTATAAGCTGAATAATTAGTTTAGGTTTAAATTAATAAAATTGAAACTAATTTCAGTTTAATTAAACTGTATTTAAATTAATCTAAATTAACTTTTCAATTAGATCATAGGTCAAATTAATTAAATTAGTTTAAGTTTATTAAATAGTTGAATTAATATGATTAATTAATATATTAATTAAATGAATATGGCTAATTGAATTAATTATAATTAATTAATTATTTTTGTTTGAATTAATTAAGTTGACTAATTGGTTCAGTCAAACTAAATTTATTAAGTCTTGCATCTCACCCATTTTATATTTTCAATCAAGGAAATCTTATAGATTTTGTGAGATAATTATAAATTTTATCTTCATTAATTTAGTTTAAATTCTAAGGATTGACTGACATTTTAGTTAGATTCAAGTTTAACCTTTGATTAAATTAGTATACATTTCAGGTTTTAGCTTCTAGGCTATGACGAGACACAGGAGCTTTCTTGGATATCAGAGCAGTTACTACTTTTAGACAAAGCTGATTCATAAAATTGGATACTTAATTAATTGAGTGAGAAACCCAGGTCTAACTAGTCTAGGGTGTAGCGAGATAGCTTCAGTTAGTTCTACTTGATTAAGTAGACCAAATAGGGTACACCTTACCCTACTTGACTTCTAAACCAAGTTTTCCTAATATACTATCATCTCATCCCACCCTAATACTAAGTTGAGTAAGTCTCAATCAAACTTAAGTCCTTATCTAAATTGAGCAGAAATTAAAATAAGCATGCATATTAAAGCAGTAAATCAAGCAATCAATCAAGTTTATCTAATCATGGAAAATAGTTTTTTCTATCAAATCTCCCTGGATCATAATCTCGATATGGTCTATCTAGGTAGTGAATTTGACACTTGGGGATCCAATATTGGTTTGGTAACTTGATTAATCAAACTTGTTTTAGGGACCTATTCTTGGATTCAATTTCTATTTTTATTCACAATTGATAGAAATGATTTGAAGCGAGACTTAGTTTTGTATCCTAACCTGGATCTATTATATATGACCTTTTGTTTTTCAAGAATCATGTCAAGATTTTTGGAACCTATAGTGAACCATTCCAATAAACTCTTAAATTCTTTGACTTGATTTTTCAAAGTGAAAATTTCTTCCTCAATCTATTGGACTTGAGTTAAAGTTCCACTTTAAACTTGATCAATCAAAGGGATTAGGTTTGTCACTTCCTTAAGGGTTGTTATCTCCTTTTGGAGTGACTTGAGCCGAATATTAGACTTAGCTAATTTTCGCATCAAACAGTTTATTAGATTGTATAAATGTTCTACTGTAGGAGAGTATATACCTCATTGTTTGGATCGTTTGAAACAGATACAAATCCATGGATTTTCTTGGACTCGACTTTAGATTTAGATCTGGTTTCGAACTTGTACTTAGTTTTGACCACTTGTTCCTATGCTAGTAATGCAAGAAAGCTTGCTTGAGCTTGTTCCTCTTCTTCCTAGTCTTCCGATAAAGATTCATCTCAAGTAGCTTTTAGAGCCTTCTTCTTCCTTTGCTTCTTTGCTTTTAGGTTTAGACACGTCAACTTAAAGTTCCCCTTCTTGTTGCAGTCATAATCTATTACTTCTGACTTTGTTTTTGGAGGCTGACTTGGTTCTGATTGACTCCCTTTGGATTAGATCGCCTTCTTGATCTCGTGTTTGGTAAATCCTCTCTTATTTTTGTATAATCTCCAAACTAGATTAAGTATCTTGGCGGTGATGTCATCATCGTCTTCGGAATCTGATTCGTCTTCAGACTCAAGCTTGAATTGGAACTTGTGCTTTGGTTCTTTTGACTTGATTTTTCCTGCAAGCAAAGCAATTCCTTTCCCGGATGGAGTGATGTTAGTATTGGAACCCCGTGATAGTTTTGATGTGATCAACCAGGTTAAGTTAGGTCCTATTATATTTAATTCTTGTATCTAAGTGTGCAGGAGCTTAGGAACACAAGAAGTCCAGCAGAAGACGTAGCTAGTGAGAAGGATGACACGAGAAGGGAACCGACAAGCTCGGTGCATCCGAGGGACGAGGTGCTGTGAAAGAGTACACCAGTGGATGAGAAGAACGTGTGCGATGTTTCGAGGGACGAGAAGCTAGAGCGGAAGCCTACTCAAGAAGAAGACCGGGAAATGGATTCGGGCCACGATCACCCAGGCGATTGGAGCAGTAGAAGAGCAAAAAGAAAGCTGAAAATATTGTTGGAGGTGCGTTTAAAGGGAGTTGAAGGCGCCTCCGCACCTTCACCGTGGAAGGCACCTTCGATGAACAGTATGAAGACACCTTCCAGCCCTATGGAAGGCGCCTTCGACTAGGTAAATTTTGCCATTGCAAGAGGATAAGGTTTTATCTGTACTTACCTTACTGGAGGCACCTTCCAGCTTGTTGGAGCCACCTTCCAGCATTGGATAAAGTTTCCCAGAGACTATAAAAAGACCCCTGTACCTAAAAAAATATAGATCAACTCTAGTAATCATTTCCTAGCAAATGTATGAGCTTTTCAACGAGTGTAAGAGACTTCTCCACCTTCAACGAAGAAGATTTTTATTACGCTTTCACTTGCCTTGGATTAACAACCATCTAGGTTATAACCAAGTAAACCTTGTTCATCTTCATTCTAGTCGTTATTTTAATTTATCATTATTGTTGCTTTTAATTAGAATTGAAAGAATGGGAAAGGTATTATTTTCTTTTTCAGGCAATTCACTCCCTCAAGTCGGTCGCCAAGGGTCTCAACAAGTGGCATTAGAGCCTAACCACCTTAGAAGGACTAACCGTCAACTGAAACATCAAAATGATGGCTAGACCGGCAATCTACCTGCCAAAATTTGAGTGAGAATTTGCGTATTAGAAGACACGCATGGAGGTATTTTTAAAACCGATTTTGATTTATTGTTAATATTAAAATATGGATTTACATAACCAAAAGACAAAGGGGAGTATCAATGGACCAAAAAGGAACAAGCAGATTTCGTGGTAAATAGATGAGCCGGGTTCCTGTTGGTTAGTCCAAAGAAAATCGTACCGGTTCCACTGTACAAAATTTTTTTTGTACAAGTGTCGAACCTTTCCTTAAATAACCTATTGTGTTCTTTAGAAGTTAAATTAGGAATCGCAGACGGAACTTAACATCATTGATTCCAAATTTAACTTATCTGTTCTTAAATGGTTTAAATTTGAATCGCAAGCAGAACTTAACACTATTGATTCAAATCTACCTAAGTTATTAATTCCATAAATATTAATTTTCAAAATTGGCTTCCAGGACTGCATGGCGAGGCACATGACCTTCTTGGATATGGGAGCAACCACCACCGCCTAGGAAAAGCTTTTTAAGGAAAGCTAATATTTATTTCCTTAAATAACTCTAGGTTAACCAAAAAGAACAATCGAATCACAAATTCGAAAAAGAAGAAAACACCAACTCGAAAAAAAACTATTTTAAAAACTCTAGAATCATATGCCTCTTGTGTTTGGTATTTCCATAAATAAATATACAAAGAAAGCTAGTATGATGCGGAAAACAATTACTAGTTATACCTTTCTTTGTAAGCAAAATAACCTCTTAATCTTCTACCGTATTCCTCTTCTTATCTCGGACGTTGTGTGGGCAACGATCTTCCGAGACGAGAACCACCAAGCTCCTTCTTCTCCAAGCTAGATTCGACCACCATAATTCTCCAAGAGAAGTAGAGGTCCGACCACCACCACCAAGCTCCAAGGGATGCTTCTTTTCTCTCCTTCTTCTCCAAGCTAGAATCCGGCCACCTTCAAGCTCCATGAGATGATGAGGTTCGGCCAATGAAGAAGAAAGAAAAGGAAGAAGAGAAAACCAATATGGTCGGCCACCACCAAGGAAGAAAAGAGAGGAAGAAAAATAATAGAGTTGTTCACATGAAGACACCTCTACCCCCTCTTTTATAATCCTTGGTCTTGGCAAATAAGGAAATTTAATTAAAAACTTCCTTAATTCTTTTACCATGAAAAGGAAAAATTTATTAAATTAAAAACAATTTTCCTTTTCATTATTATATGGCCGACCACTTATTTCCACAAAACAAGGAGAGTTTTAATCAAAACAAAAATTAAAACTTCCTAATTTGTTTCCGGAAATTTATAAAAAATTTCTCCAATAATTTTTCCGTTCATGGTGGATTATAAAAAGAAAATTTTATAAATTAAAACTTTCTTTTAAACATGTGGATAAAAAGAAAGTTATCTCTAAAAATTAAAATCTCTTTCAATCTACAAATAAGGAAAGATATCAAATCTTTTCTTAATCTTTTGTAGAAACTTATAAAAGAGAATATTTAATTTTAAACTCTCTTTTAAATCATGAACATGGTTAAAAAAGGAAAGTTTTCTCAAAATTAAAATTCCCTTTCAATCTACAAATAAGGAAAGATTTCAAATCTTTTCTTAATCTTTTATAGAAAGCTATAAAAGTAAAGATTTAAATTTTAAACTCTCTTTTAAAACCATGATATCCACATAAGAAATAATTTTAATTAAAAATAAATTCCCTTTTAATATGGCTGGCCAATCAAGCTTAGGCTCCAAGCTATGGCCAGCCAATTAACTTGACTCAACCTTTGGGTCTTGGCTGACCCTAGCTTGGGTTCCAAGCTAGCTTGGCCGGCCACCAAAGAGTGGGTAAGAAGGTGGGTATACGGTAGGTATAAATCTCTATATACAAGAGGCTACGATAGGGACCGAGAGGAGGAATTGGTTTTGGTCTCCCGATGAAATTATGCATCCCGTGTTCGCCCCGAACACATAACTTAATTTCATCAATAATAATTCATTCTACTAAAGAACTATTATTGAACTACCGCACCAATCCCAAATTACATTTTGGGCTCCTTCTTATTATGAGTGTGTTAGTCTCCCTATGTTTAAGATAATGAATGTCCACTAATTAAATGAGTTACTGACAACTCACTTAATTAATATCTTAGTCCAAGAGTAGTACCACTCAACCTTATCATCATGTCGGACTAAGTCCACCTGCAGGGTTTAACATGACAATCTTTATGAGCTCCTCTTGGGGTCATTCTCAACCTAGATTACTAGGACACAGTTTCCTTCTATAATCAACAACACACACACTATAAGTAATATCATTTCCCAACTTATCGGGCTTATTGATTTATCGAACTAAATCTCACCCATTGATAAATTAAAGAAATAAATATCAAATATATGTTCTTGTTATTATATTAAGATTAAGAGCACACACTTCCATAATAACTAAGGTCTAGTTCTTTTATCAAGTCAGTATAAAAAGAACTTACTTAAAATGATCCTACTCAATACACTTAGAGTGTACTAGTGTAATTTATTAGTCAAGATAAACTAATACCTAATTACACTACGAGTATTCCAATGGTTTGTTTTTTTTCCATCTTAGTCGTGAGCAACTGTTTATAATTTATAAAGAACTGATAACATGATCTTCTATGTGTGACACCACACACCATGTTATCTACAATATAAATTAATTGAACAACTACATTTATTATAAATGTAGATATTTGACCAATGTGATTCTTATTTCTAGATAAATGTTTATACCAAAAGCTAGGCTTTTAGTATACACTCTAACAGTTCCATCTACTGAGTGTGCTATCTTTATAAGAAGTCAACAGAATCGACGCCTATGAATCAGCAAAGGAACTTTGGGAGAAGTTTCTAGAACTACACAAAGGTACATCTGAAGCCAAACTCATAAAACATGATTTACTCCGGCACCAAATTAGCAATCTTCGAATGGAAGAAGGCAAATTGGTTGCTTAACTACACGGAAGAATCAAGGAGCAAATCACCAGCCTATGAAACCTCGGAGAAACGGTAACCAATCGGGACACGCTAAGTTATGCTTTAAATGCGTTCCCGAGAACACCAGAATACACATCTATAGTAGACTCCTACTATATTTCCAAATATTTCAAGGTAAGTACTTTAAAAAATCTTTTCTCCACTTTCAAATTACACGAATCTCGGTGTACAGGATAAAGAAAAGGACCGAGCCAGAATATTGTCCCAAAGGCAAAAACGGACCATCCAGACTCCGATGAGTCAATTGATGGAGACAAAGTGGCTCTAATGGTAAGAAAATTTAGTAAATATATTAAATATAATAAATTTAATAAGTCACAGGCAAAGAAGTACCTTCGGAGTACAAGAAAGGTCCAATACTACAACTGTCAAGGAGAAGGGCACATCGAAGATGAATACCCTAAACTAAATAAGAAGGAGAAAGACAAGGGCAACAAATCAAAGCATAAGAACTTAAAGGCCACATGGGATAAATCATCATCCTCTGAGTCTGAGATCGAGGCCTTCTCCGGACTATCCCTACTGGCTGACCACTAAGAAGAAGATGAAAGCAGCTCAGAAATGAGCATCGATGAAGGGGGAGAATTATCAGAAGAAAACTGCGATGAAGGGGGAACATTAGAACATGAGATAAGTGAGGTATGTGCACTACCTCCTAAGCAGTCGTTTAATTTTATTAATATTCTTTCCAAGGATTTGGTAAAATTAGAAAAAGAGAACATTGATTTAAAAAGACAATTAGATAGTTTAAAACTAGAAAATGCTAAATTGAAAATGCAAATCAAAACTTTGGAAAAAGAACATGCATGTTTGAAATTAAGTAACTATCAAAAATCAAAAATTAGAAATCATGATAGGATAAACTAGTATTTACGATTTCACAGTGGTCAAATTAGAAAGATCCCTAGAAGTTATATACCTCCAAATTTCTGATTAATCCAGTTGATAGGAACTTATATTGGGTTCCAAAATCATGCGTAGACTAAAATTTTTAAAACAAGGTTAAAATATCAGAAAGGAAATTAAATATTAATTTCGTTAAAATACTTTGTTTAAGAAAGTGGTTGTTGTTCCAATATCCAAGAAGGTCTAGTGCCTTGCCACAGTTTGGAAGTCAATTATTGAATTAATATTTAATTGACTAACTGTTAAACGATTTACTGTTATAATCATTTAACAAGTTTTAAAATTTCTTTTAAGGATTAGTCGAGTTTTTAGAATTGACAAAATATTTTCTTTAAAACTCTTTCTTGTCGAATACAAAGTATGACTTTATTGATTTTTTTTTAAGTCCTCTAAAATTTATTTCAAACTTTCTAACTTTTTATGTTATTTTCCTCTTTTTTTTAATGTGATCAAAGGGGGAGGAATATGTACAAGTTGAGGGGGTGATTTTAGGGGGATACTTAATGTTCCTAAAATGTTATTATTGTAATTTCTTTATAATACTTTTATTGCATTGTTTTTACCCTAACTTGAACCTGGGTTGAAGCACATCAAAAAGGGGGAGATTGTTGGAACCTAGTGGTAGTTTTGATGTGATCAACCAGGTTAAGTTAGGTCATGTTATGTTTGATCCTTGTGTCTAAATGTGCAGGAGCTTAGGAACATAAGAAATCGAGCAGAAGACACTGCTAGCGAGAAGGATGGCACGGGAAGGGAGCTGACGAGCTCGGTGCATCCGTGGGACGAGTTGTTGCGGAAGAGTACACTGGTGGATGAGAAGGACGTGCACGATGTTCTGAGGGACGAGAAGCCGGAGTGGAAGCCTGCTTGAGGAGAAGACCAGGAAATGGGTTCGGGTGAACCCTATTCTGAATGACCTCGATTACCCAGGTGATCGAAGCAGCAGAAGAGAAAAAAGAAGGCTAGAAATAATACTAGAGGCGCCTTCAAAGGGAGTTGAAGCGCCTCCGCACCTTCACTGTGGAAGGCACCTTCGATGAACAGTACGAAGATGCCTTCTAGCCCTATAGAAGGCGCTTTTGACTAGGCAAATTCAGCCATTGCAAGAGGATAAGGTTTTATCCGTACTTACCTTGCTGGAGGCGCCTTCCTGCATCGGATAAAGTTTCCCAAGGACTATAAAAAGACCTCTGGACCTAGGAAATATATATCAACTCTAGTAATTATTTCCTAGAAACTGTTTGAGCTTTTCAACGAGTGTAAGAGACTTCTCCGCCTTCAACAAAGGAGATTTTTATTGCCCTTTCATTTGCCTTGGATTCAAAATCATCTAGGTTGTAACCAAGTAAACCTTGTGCCTCTTCTTTCTAGTTGTTATTTTAATTTATTATTATTGTTGCTTTTAATTAGAGTTGAAAGAACGGGAAAGGTATTGTTTTCTTTTTCAGGCAATTCACTCCCTCAAGCCAGCTGCCAAGGGTCTCAACAGTTAGATTGTTCATGCAATTCAAATTATGAAAAAAGTTTGTCTAACTTAACCTTTAAAAGATCCCTTAAAACTTTGTAAGCATCTACCATACATACCCACAAAGTGTTTCTTAGAAATGCTTTCAAAGCGTACTTGATTATGTCTTGATTTTTGACTTGTTGTCCGATTGTGTGTAGTCCATTGAGAATATCTTGAATTCTGGTGTGAAGTTGACTTGTTGATTTCACATCGTACATTTTGATATTATACAATTTATTTAAATATAAATCACATTTACCTTCATGTCGAAGGTTCCTTTGTGTAGCTCGATTAGCTTCTTCCACATGTCCTACGTGTTGTTGAAAGGACCAACCCAGTTCAATTCTTCTTTGGTTTGGTCACATTGGAGAGTTTGAGTTGCCTTGGCATTGACCTTGATCTTTTTCTTTGTTGGTGTGTCCCGCTTGTCGCAAGGGATGGGTACTTCGTCTTCGGTGGGGTATATGAATCTAGTTTGGATTATGATCCATATTTCCACTTGTGTCTTCAAGTGGTAGTCCATTTGACCCTTCTAGTAGCCGAAGTCCTCGCCGGAGAAAAGAGGCAGACGAGCGGTGCTGTAGCCTTCTTGATGGGCCATGTAGGGAAGAATATCTTTTAAAAAATGAACAAGAAAATGGTGCAAAGACTTGGTTTTGTCTTGTATTAGTAGTGTGGGAAGAAGGTCAAAAAATTACTCGAGTGATGTTATACCAATTTCGAGCATCGAAGATATTCTAGAATGAAAAAAATATCAAAAGGGGTGATTGCACTAATTTTGATTAATTATAAAAAGTTTAGAACAAAAAAATTGCTAAAACAGGTGGTTGCACCTATTCTGAGCACCCTCGCTCTACTACCAATTATAGGATCGAAGAAAATGCTAAGGGGGGGAGGGGGTGAATAGCGCTCGTGACTTTTTCACATTTTTCGTAAAGCTTAGAGTTAAAAGCAGCAGAAATAAGACAATAATTGAAACAATACTAATACGGTTAGTTTTACTTAGTTCAGAGCCTTTGATGACTCCTACTCTAAGGTCTGCGATCGTTGATTACTTTTGTTAGACAATTCACTATCAATTTGATCAAAACAGAATCAACGAAATGAAAAATACAACTTTTGTTTAAATAAATTATACCGACAACTTTACCAGATTTGGAGTAGAGCGTAGTTGTCTGAGTAGTGTTCTGGTGTCGTAGTCAAAGTTCAGAGTAGCACAGAGATCGTTAGCAATGAGTAGAAGTGATGATTCACGCTGCTGGTTTAACCCCTTTATAAAGGATGATCTAGATGTCTCTATGCCTTTGAGGCACCTTAATGAAATCTGATTGGATCTGAACTCGTTGTGCCTTATCCTTGTTCAGGCGCCTGAATCCCTTTGAGGCACCTCGGTCACCAATGTGGCTAGCGTTGAGCGAAGCTCTCCTGGTTGCCTCTATCACATCCTAGGTGCCTCAATTCCTTTAAGGCGCCTGGATTTGGCTTGTGCTAACCAACCATAAGCTACCACCTCGTCCTGCTGTGTGTCAAGGTGATAGAGGCACTTGAATACCTTTCAGGCGCTTGGATTGGCTTGTGGTGCCTCCTTCGGCTTGAGGTGCTTGGATCCTTCCAGGCCCTTGGATCAGCATTTCCAGGCTTAAGAGTATTCTACATCACAAAGTTAGTACATAAAGATATAATATGAAACAATATTAATTTGACAGTCTCGGATGTCCAAGCATGACTTTTAGATTTTCCGTGAAACCCTACGTTAGACCGATACCTACTTTTCTCTCAACAAGGACTGCACCCTTACATACTTCTCTCAGGAGAGTTTATCTTTTGCCAAACATCTGATCCTCTAGATTTGTTTGGACTTTTGCTCTGCATCTGATCTTTACTTCTAGGACTTCCCGCTAGACGTCCGATCCTCAACCCACCTAGAATTCCACCTGATATCCATGACCCCTAGGACTTCTGCTCGATATCCCCAATCTACCAAATCTTATGTCTAGTCCACATGACTAAGACTTAGTGCTCAATCCCCTTGACCAGGAATTAGTGCCCAATTCTCTTGACCAAGACTTTTTTTTGTCTAGCCTCAATTGGGATTTGCTTGCACACTAAGATAAACTTATTAGATCACAACAATCATTAATTTAAAACCTTTATCAATATGAAAACACAGATTTAATTGGTTAGTACGTTCTGCATCAATAATTTACTCTTTATTTCCTTTTGAATTTGTTTATAAGATGAAGTTCTTCTCACCCTTTTGGATTAAAATCGTTCACAATTACTTTCTTAGATTTTTTTTTACCAGTTTGGCTTGATAACATCATCTACTACTGCATCATATTTTAGTTTGGTTGAATAAATTATTTTTGATTACTTGAATATTTAGATGGCTAGATAAACTATATACAATTAATTGAATAAATCTGTTTGATTGGATACTATTAATCAAACACTTTCTATTACTTGGAAAAATATTTTACTATTATGAAAATTTTATTCTTATCCATTACTTTTCTTATACTCCTATAGTGCTATTAATCCAATATAAGATGGGAAAAAATGTGTTTCTTCTATTTCCTAAACTAGGCTGATGAATATAAATTTCTATTTATTCCTTACCCTTCAATTATTTATCTACTTCCCTTTCCCTTTCCTTCTATTCATCTCCTTAAATAGTTCACAACAATTTCAAGTTTTTCGATGACTACTTGCATTAGAATAAATACCATAATAGGAGGATGAGTTGGGAGGGAGATTTGGAGTGAGCTTAATTAAGCACATTTGCTTAAAAAAACCTATTATATTATATATTGTGTTTTGGCAAATGGTGGCAAGCGACATGGAATATCATTCCTGTATGGAAGTCATCTATAAATAAGACACCGCACGGTCACAAATCGCCACCAGTCTCACTCAATCGCCTTACACCTTGCGTTAATTTGTCCATTTCCCTACTTCTCACCGGCTGCCTTGTGCTCCGGCACCGGCGTCGGCGCCGGTTATTTCCATATTAATTTCTCCTCCTTCAATTTCCTTTCATCCCCTTACCTTACGGCCGGTCTGTTTTGTTGCACTAGCTCGCATATCCCATTCTAGTCATGTCCAAGGATGACCGGAGCAACAGCAGCATCGCAGGGGCGGCGACGACCGTCCGCACCCGGTGGGCCCCGAAGCCGGAGCAGATCCTCATCCTGGAGTCCATTTTCAACAGCGGGATGGTGAACCCGCCCAAGGACGAGACCGTCCGCATCCGCAAGCTCCTCGAGAAGTTCGGCGCCGTCGGCGACGCCAACGTCTTCTACTGGTTCCAGAACCGCCGCTCCCGCTCCCGCATCCGCCGCCGCCAGCGAGAGCTCCAGGCCGCCTCCGCCGCCTCTTCACCCTCCGCATCCCCATCATCGGTCGCCAGCTGTTTCCTGCACCTCGACATCAACAACCGATGCTCCTCTTCTTCTTCTTCCGTCTCATCTCCCGCCTCGTCCTCCTCCTCCGGGCTCGCTGCGGAATTAGAAGGTGGCCCTGTCGGCGTCGGCTGCGGCGACGACCTCTTCCACGTCCCCCAGCAGACGGGCCCGATCAATCCTCTTTGGTCCTCCGATGCCAATAACTACCACCAACCGGGTCAGTACGTACTCCTTTTCTACACGACAGATCGTTCAATCCTCGAGCTAGCAACATAACTAATCAAACTTATCAATATATACATGAAGAGAGCAACCTAACGGTGTTCATCAACGGGGTGCAATGGGAGGTTCCAAGAGGGCCTTTGGACACGAGAGCCATGTTTGGCCAAAATCTGCTGTTGGTCCACTCCTCCGGCCAGCTGCTCCCCGTCGACGAGTGCGGAATTCTCCTGCAGAGCTTGCAGATGGGCGAAAGTTACTTCCTGGTAATTAATTAATTAAGATCAACATATTCTCATCGTCTGTTGAGATTCTAACTGATCTACAGACAAATTGAATCACCGTCTCTAATTGGCTGCAGGTATCGCCTAATTAATTAATTAATTAATTAATTCGTCTCTTTCAAGTTGAAGAACTATCATCAAGGACGAAGCACATGCGCAGCGGTCTCAGGCAGGCCGAAGCTGCATGCTGTAGCTTAACTAGTAGTACTCTAGCTAGCTCGAGTTTCTTTCTCTGTGTCTGTGTAACTTGTCTCGCTGCTTAGTCTTTTTTGTATCATCATTACCATGGTGCTTGTGTTTGAGCACACAAGACATAATGGATTTGTGCTACCTTTAATTTGCTCTCTAAATTGTCTTCTTCCATCCGTGTAGTATCACATATGGTTATCTTACATTAATTTTACCCTTTCGAGCTTTACAAGCTCATTTGTTTTTGTGCTTTCGACTTAACACTATTATTATAGGTCAAGATGAGGTTCAATGGTAAATGAATGGGAAACTTTCACTTTTGGTTATTGATGCGGGAGGATCAAAACTTTGATTGGTTATAAATTTTGACTCTGGTATTAGAATAACAAAACATTTGACGTGCCGAATCAAAACTTGCTCAGAGATCCCCCCCAAAAAAAAGTCATTTTAGGTTTTTCGGAGGCCCTTAAGGTTTTTCCATTTGTGTTAATTAGTTTTTTTTTTAATTTCTAACCTTGTATAGTTTTGGATCTATTTAAACACTTGTTTGGGTTGAGATGTTAGATATTATCTTTGTTTTGAGTCAATTTATTTTAATTAAACCTAGAGATGATTTTTACCGTTTGTCGACTTCTGGTGTCATGATCTCTCTTTAGACTTTCACTTACAAGATAATCACTATTCTGTTTCACGTCAATTCGAGTCCTCATCTGTTTTTAATGATAACCTACACTTTAGATAGTGTAAAATCATCAAAATGTTTATAGAGATTTCAATTTTTTTTTTTCATTATTCTACTTCTAGCCACTAATACTATTAATTTATACAATTGAAATATAAATATGATACTATGCACAACGCGTGTGTGCGATGCACGTTAAGCCTCTCATGCGTAGAGGTGTCTCTCACATGCGGAGGTGCCTCCCCGCATGAGAGGCATCCGCGTGTGTCGCCCATGTAGGGTGTGCAAGGTAACATGACGCTATATATATATTGCACAACTCGCGTGGTATATATATATATACACACACAACTCGCGTGGGAGCTTCTAATGTGCGGAGGTGCCTCCAATAATCGGAGAGGTATTTTCCCACGCGAGAGGTGTCTACACACGTCATCCAAGTAGGGTGTGCAGGATAACACAACACTATATATGAAAAGTTGCTTTTGATGATTTTAATTTCACTGTAAAAATATCAAACTGTAGTTATAATAATATTTAATAGTGGTCATTAAAAATAATTATAATGAAAAATTATGATAGAATTTTATCAATATTGTATCATTTAGTGACGATACCATAGAATATATTATTTATCAATAATAAAAAGTTATCACTAATTTCACGTTTTGTGACAGATCAAACTAATAATGTCTTTAATAGTTTTAACCGTGTGACTTAGACTAATGCATATAACAGTCAATTTATAGTCAAATAAATTTAGTAACAATTATTTTTTTGGTGATATTTTTTTTATATACACTTTTTTTAAAAAAAGAGAGAAAGAAGCAACTATTTGAGAAGAATCTTATTTTGCAATCATTAAATTAATCAAACAAAAAGGGGAAACTGAAATGGTTATACAAAATTGAGATCGAGTAAAATGTTATTTATGAAATTTTAGAGATGAAATACTTTTAAAAAAACTTTGGCCATGATGAAATTGTTTGACCACCTACTACTACTACTACTACTATCTACTACTGATGATGATGATGATGATAATGTCCTTGGGTTGAGTTAGTTATCATATGATAGAATTGTCAAATTAAGTTAGGGTCGATTCTGATAAAATTAAGAGAAATATCCTCTTATGTGATTGCTTAATTGCTCAGTTTCCTTATTTATCTTTGTACAAATGGCTGTGAGGTTGACGGTCTGTTCAGTTTTCTTATTTACCTCTATACAAATGACTGTGAGGTTGATTTATCTCCTTTCTAGATCGCATGAGATAGTCCTAGAGGGTCTCTTAGATGAGGTTTGTCTTCTTTTATTGTAATAATAATAATAATGTCATGGGGCAATGATACAATGACAGTACGTCTTCTCAATTTTTTAGGTATTTAAAGATTGAGTCTCAATCTCGATAAATTAATAGATATATTTTGTAATGAATAATTGATCTAAGAATATTGGATTGATGGGTCGTTTGCTTCAAGCGCTTCCTGATTTATTCTATAATGGCCGAAAAATTTTTATAGGACTAGATCGATTATATCAAAATTAATTGATATACGATCGATACCGGTGCCAACTAATAATAGTGATAGTGCTATGCTCAAACTGTGTGCTATAACTGTGTGCTATATATGGAGCACAACAATATTTTAGTTTTGGTCTCACTGTGTTGATTTCTTAGAGGAGGAAGTACGTGGCCATCGGAGTTGGATAGTTGATAGGACATTTTGTGAAGTTACATTTACAATGTTAAATTATTTAAAGGATTTGGACTTTTCCAAAATGTATTGGTAGTTGGGAAGTGTGTATAGTAATTTAAAGATTCTATTGCTCAACAATTTCTTACCAATCTTTGTCTTTCTGCAATGTGAATTGACAACAAGAATTCTATTGAAATTCATTTGTTATGCGGCAAGTGCTCCTTCACACGTTCATTGTCAAGTTAGTGATTAAGCAAGATGACTGGCTCATGCTTTAAGGTCAGCTAGAAGGATGTCGAGAGACTAGATAATACGTTACAAGGAGCAGGGAATATTAGATGAAGTGAGGTGTTCAAAAGAAATTTGTTGAGCCCATAGAAAGGAAGATGTCATTTTCGATAGATTTGACCAAGTGAAGTGCGATTACTAGGTATGTAAAAAATTATGTGGAGGAATATGAGTGATGTAGATGAGATCTATCCTTCCTAAATGACGGGAGTGACATCATCATTCTTGATAGAGTGAGACCACTAAGTGTCTAACCATGTCCAAATGAGTCAATATGAGATATTGAGTTCATTTGATTAGAGTGAGTCTACTTGGAGTTCAAGATATAGATTGATTAGAGGATGACACGGTCTATGCCTCATTTGATCAATCTAGATGTCTAGGATAGAAGGACATTATCATATATTGTGAAGGGTCACAATTAGTAGTCACAAGGTGATGTTGGATCTCAACATTCTTGTAACTTGGGTAGTAATGATGTGTTGCTAGATACCGCTTATTACTTATGCTTCTAAATGGGTTTAGGGGCATTACCAACGTTACAAGAACCTATAGGGTCACACACAAAGGGTAATTAGATGGAGATTAGGTTCATATGATGAACCAAGAGGATTATGTTCATGTGATGAACCAAATTGGATTAAGAGTAATCCAAGTTAAACTAATTGAGTTGGACTCAATTTGATTCATGTGTCCAATGAGTCTAATTTAGATTATGACTCATTAAATCAATTTAGTTTAATGCATAGAGATTCATTAAATCAAATTGGCTTGAATCAATGGTTAGACTTGATCAACCATGGGAGAATTTAAGTTAAGTTTGACTTGACTTGAGAGGGAAGATAAAGAGTCAAGTTTGACTTGACCAAATGCCATGTCATTATGACTTGGCATAGAGCCGGCCAATGATGATGTGCCACATCATCAAGGTTACTTCATGGTATGCCACCTCATGAGGAATACCAAGAGTCTTGACTCTTGGTATTACATGGAAGTTTAAAAACCTCCATGTGTGACCGGCCACATTAAGGAATCACATTAATGTGCATTCAAGCTATCTTTTTCTTGCTTCTCTCCTCTCTTGCTCTCCCTCTCTTCCTCCATTGCCGAGATTCCTTGGAGTGCTAGCATATTCTAAGGTTTCCTCTCCATCTCTTGTTCGTGTGGATACTTCTAGAGGTGTGTACACTTGAACACACTTGAGATCCGACGGACCTTGGACGAGCGGGATTTGCGAAGGGCTTCGCTTCAAAGGTATACTCACTTTCTTGTAGATCTAGTGTAGATCTAGGATAGGAAACATGTACATGTAAATTTTTTATATATTTTCGCACGGATCCGTGGCAAGACTTCGGGGTTTCCGCAACGCAAAAAGTGATTTTTGCGGCCCGAAAGTCCCAACAAATATACCAATGCTACCTAGAGGATCTTACTGTTGAAAAATTAGTTTAGTAAATCATTAGAGATAAGATGATTATTTCATGAGTAATCCATAATAAATCAATTTCTCGAGTGAATGAAAAATTAATATTTAATGAAAGGTTGTTTCGATATGATAGGACGGAAATTTGATTCACATATGAGTTGGATTCATAGATGAACGATAACTCGAGTATGTGGAACTATTGAGGGGTATGCAATTATAATTAATAGTTAATCATATTAATTAATTAAATTAATCATAATGAAAATGTTTAATGAAAAGGTTTAAATTAAAAGGTTTAAGGGAAAAGACACATCCCATACCCTTTCACCTCTTGGAAAAACCTTTCACCTCTTGAGAGTAACCCTTCATCCCAATAAAACAAACCTCATTCCTTCCATTTAGATCACTCAATTCTAACTCAGTTCTTAAGTTGTGAATTCTCCTCTTGGGTTCTATTTTCTCTCTTTCCTCTCTTAAGAGTTTCAAGCCTTTGAAAGTTCAACAAGGCTCGAAATTTAGAGTGCTCCTATTTCGAGACACAAATCATTGTATCTTCGGAGATGATTGTCAATAAACTGTAAGCACCTGGGCGGGGTAGTATAGTCTTAAGGAAAGAAGGCCTAACCTTCACCTCAACCTTAATACTTTTATCCTTAGGGATAAGTTTATCCAAAGAGGTTGTGTCAATATCCGAAGGGATAACTCGATGACCGACGAGATTAGGTCGGTAGCGACGATACCAAGAAAGTTATGTCTTTTACCTGAAGAGGTACTTCGATAACCGAAAGGGGATGTCGAGAGTATAAATGGGACAAAGTCCATATCGCCATGCCGAGCTCCACTGGTTAGAGTCATTGACTCATCGTTGAGATGACTAACTAGGCCCAATTGTTGGATCTCAATACCAAAGATCAATATACTTATATTTTTCTTCAAAGAAAAAAATTTCAACAATCTTAAGGCGATATTAGCAATTATGGCGTTCGTGGGTCCCACTCCTATTCAAGAAAAATTAGAGAAATTTTCCATAATTGTCTTTAAACGATGATAGTAAAAAATACTATATTACTTGAATAAAATGTATCTTTTAAGGTTACTATCAAAAAATATCCTAGTACATCTAAAAGTGAACCTTAAGCGATGGGAGAATTACTCGCAAGAAAGAATAGAATTTTCCTATGTGAGGATCATGGTATAATGATGGTCAAAGTTTTGTAGGGGTCATTTGACTAAAGTCACAAAGTTAAGGATAGTGAATTCAAACTATCCAAAAAAAAAGGCCTAATGATGGTCTTTAGATAGAATATCAAGCCCACTTAGTAAAAAGATAGACTTGAGTCTAAGTCAATAATACCTAAGTGGAGGTCAAAATAGATGAGTTAGAAGGATTGCATTACATGTGTTGCAAATGACTAAGAAATTGAGTCAAGTGTCTCATGAAGAATAAATACAATCATGGTCGGCACTCCAATCAAACAACTACAACTATGGCTCGATAAGATTGGAAGACCAAGGGATATATACTTCTTCAGTCGAGTATCTCTCGAATATTAATACAATCTTGGTTAGCACTCCAATTAGACAACCACAACTTTAGCTCGATAAGATTGGAAGACTAAGGAATATATACTTCTTGAGTCGAGTATCTCTCGATGAATAATACAATCTTGGTTAGCACTCCAATCAGACAAACACAGCTTTAGCTCGATAAGATTGGAAGATTAAGGGATGTATACTTCTTGAGTCGACTATCTCTCGAAGAGTAATACAATCTTGGTCAGCACTCCAATCAAACGACCGCAGCTTTAGCTCAATGAGATTGGAAGACTAAGAGATGTATGTTGGTGCAATCGACCCAAGTTTGATCAGTACGATCATGGTTTTGATGTGTTTGTCAAAGAGTTTAAGTTAGGCTTTCATATGTGTGTTTGAGTCTTGCAGGACTTAGTGAAACACACATGAGGAGCATGATGCAACTAAGCTTGGGAAGCTCATCCTAGGGCTCGGATCCTTGAGTCGGTGAAGGATGGTGTGGAAGGCATTCGAGGGACCGCCGGAGAGGAGCAACGGAGTGGAGCCGAGGGAAGTGGACTTCAAGGCAACGTGAAGGATGGCACGGAGAGGAGTCGCGGGCTCGGGTGCATCTAAGGGATGAAGGCCGAGGAAGAGGACTTCAAGGGCGACTCCGGAGATGATAAGTGTGTATGTGCAGTCTTAGCAGTCGACTGGCAGCGAACAGAAGCATTCTGTTCTCTCAGCAAACAGCTACCAGTCGACTGTTAGTTTTAGCAGTCGACTGGTAAATGACCGTTGGCAGACCGTTGGTGCTGTAAAATAGCCGTTGGCTACCTCCAATAGTAGCACCAGTCGACTGATGGTTTTGCCAGTCGACTGGTGTCGAGATGAGTTGATATGATGATCAATTCTCTCCTCTTATTTATAGGAAGCTTTGGGGCTTAAAAGAGGTGACTCATGTTTGTTGAATAACTCCTTAGCAATTGTCCAAAGCTTCCAAGCCATTCTCTTCCTCCTAATCTAAGTCTTCATCTTGTAAGAGGAAGAGAGCTTTGTGAGAGGTTGTACTCCACCGAGAAGGAGTAAAAGCTAGCAGGAGATTGCCGAGGATTGATCCATCGAAGGATCAAGGGTTCGTTCACCTCAAGGACACGCCGTGGAGTAGGAGTAAGCAATCTCCGAATCATGCAAAGGATTTGTGTTAGCGTTTGTGCTTTCTTGCTTGTTCTTATTGTTTTTGTTTAGTATATTCCGCTACGCACTAACACCTTATAGAGAAGAAAGTAAATTGGGGGTGACCTAGCTATCCAACTCCCCCTTCTAGCCGTCCACCGATCACTTACAAGTGGTATCAGAGCAAGGACGCTCTTCAACGGACTAATCACCAAGAAGAGCACTTCATCAAAATGGTCGGCTCAAATATTCATCCACCCAAATTCGAAGGAGACTTCTCTTGGTGGAAGAAGAAAATGGAGGTATTTTTCAATACCGATTTTGACATTATGCTAATCATGAAAAGTAGTTTTGAAGAGCCTAAGGATGAACGCAATGAGACAATCGACATAACAAGATGGACCAAAAGGCAAAAAGAAGAGCATCTAGCAAATTTCAAGGCAATGCATCACCTACTACATGTTCTTCCACAACAAGAAGTAACAAGAATTGGAAACTATACAAGTGCCAAAGACTTGTGGGAAAAGCTAGTGGAGCTTCATGAAGGGGCATCAGAAGCAAAATTGGCAAAAAGAGACCTCCTTCGAACTCAACTCAACAATATCAAGCTTGAGAAAGGAGAAAATGTATCAATTTTACATTCTAGAATTAAGGAAATTATTAATGGACTAACAAGTGTAGGTGAGACACTTTCAAATCGAGACATGATGATGAAAGCCCTAAATGCTTTCCCAAGAACCGCAACTTGGAGCTCCATTGTATATTCATACTACATATCAAAGGGCTTAGAGAAATCCTCTCTAGATGAACTATTCTCAACAATGGAGCTTCACGAAACAAGAGTTGAAGGATTAGATGGAGAAGCTCATAGATCAAGAGGAGTAACCCTTGCGGCAAATAAGGGAAAGGGAAAGAAGAAGAAATCTTCATCTCCACCATCCTCCGACTCCGAAGAATCAAGCGCCTCAATGGATAGCGATCAAGAGGCATATATGGTAAGGAAAATGAGAAGAGCATTTAAAAAGTTTTCAACTAACAAATCTCATGTCAAGAAAAGCTCAAGAAGCAAAAGTAGAACAAGGAGGGTTATTTGCTACAATTGTCAAGGAGAAGCACACATAAGAGATGATTGCCCCCTCTTAAAGAAGAAGGAAGAGAAGAAGAAGTCAAAAGAAAAAGGGAAGAAAGTCAAAAACCTAAAAGCAACATGGGATGATCCATCGTCATCCGAGGAAGAAGAGCACCATGTTTCCCATTTTACTCTAATGAGAATTGATGATGTAGCCTCCACCTCATCCGAACAAGAAGAAGGAAGGAGCTCAAGTGAAGATGAAGAAGGGAGCTCAAGTGAAGGGGGAGGACAAACTTCGGATTCAGACGTCTCGGTAAGTGAGGTATACAATCTTCCTCCTCATGTTTTAATTAAGATCATTAAAAGTACAAATGATGATTTGTTCAAGGCAAAAAGGAAAAATAAAACCTTGAAAAATGACATTTGCATGCTTAAAGAAAAATTAGAATCCATGTCTATTAGGGATGATGATATGCGTGCTTCTTCTACTAATTCAAATGATTCATGTTTAGAAGAAGAAAATAAGGCTTTAAGGGAAAAGGTAGAATACCTTACAAATGCCCTTAGAAAATTTGAAATTGGATCCAAAACCCTAAACATGATAATTGGGAGCTAAAGGGCAAGTTTTAAGAAAAATGGGTTAGGATACAATGAACCCAACAATGAAAAGACCTACCATTGTCTACTTGCTAGGGGGCAATCAAAAACCAAGACCATAGATAGAAAATGGATCCCCAAGGAATATTTGGTTAACCCAATTAGAAAGAATTTCTATTGAATACCAAATCAATCCTCAAGGGTTAGAGGATTTTAGGTCAAGTCAACCATGGAAATAATAATTCAAATCCTTGAAAATGGTTGACTTGAGATCTTAAGGGGGAGAACTTATGTTAGTTAGAGCCCTAGAGCCAATCATTTGATGATTGTTGTATGGACTCATTGTATCATATTCTTATATATATAAAGACATTTGTTTATGGTTATTATGCTTACTTATATTGGTGCCAAATAACTAAGTATAATAGCGTCCTTGAGTAGAAGGTTCTTACCTATATCAATCGGTTAGTTGAATCGATAGTGAGATGATATAGGGAACACTACTCTTAATCATTCCTAGTCAAGCATTAGCATTCAGGGACAATGTTAATGCGACGAGACTAGCATGTAGGTCAACTCGATGACTTGATCTCACAAGTCATGGATATAGAGATATTAAGTTGACACATGGGTATGCATTGGAGAATGTATACTGAATGACCCGCCATGAGAAAGTATCATGGATCGTTATATAAGTGTCATATACTTTATCATGTGGCTATTAGTATGACTATTAGTCCTTGGACCTGAAGTCACCATAGTTCCCTACATAAGGAGTTACATACTTTGACTTCGTCAAACGTCACCCGTAACTGGGTGGACTATAAAGGCGATTACTGGGTATGTAACAAATTATGCAGAGAGATGTGAGTGATGTAGATGAGATCTATCCCTCCTATATGACGGGAGAGACATCGATATTCTTGATAGAGTGAGACCACTAAGTGCATGACCATTCCCAAATGAGTCAATATGAGATGTTGAGCTCATTTGATTAAGTGAGTCTACTTAGGATTCAAGATTTAGATTGATTAGAGGATGACACGGTTTATGCCTCACATTGATCAATGTAGATGTCAAGGATAGAAGGACACTTGTCATATATTGTGAAGAGTCACAATTAGTAGTCACAAGGTGATGTTGGATCTCAACATTCTTATAACTTGGGTAGTAATGATGTGTTGCTAGATACCGCTCATTACTTATGCTTCTAAATGAGTTTAGGAGCATTGCCAATGTTATAAGAACCTATAGGGTCACACACAAAAGGCAATTAGATGGAGATTAGGTTCATTTGATGAACCTAAAGGATTAGGTCCATGTGATGAACCAAATTGGATTAAGAGTAATCCAAATTAGGCTAATTGAGTTGGACTCAATTTGGTTCATGTGTTAGATGAGTCTAATTTGGACTTAGACTCATTGAGTCAATTTAATTCAATGAATAGAGATTCATTAAATTAAAATTGACTTGAACCAATAATTAGATTTGATCAACCATGGGAGAGAAGTGGTCAAGTTTGACTTGACTTGAGAGGAAGATGAAGAGTCAAGTTTGACTTGACCATTTGCCACCTCATTGGTAAGTTGACAAAGAGTGGACCAATGATGATGCTCCACATCATCATGGTTGCTTAAGTGAGATGCCACCTCATGGGAGTTACCAAGAGTTATGACTCTTGGTATTCCATGGAGGTTATTAACCTCTTAATGTGGCCGACCACAATTGATTCAAGTGAGGAGTTTTTCATTTTTGTGTGTAACTCTCATCTTCTTCCTCAAGATCTCTTCTCTCCCTCTCTTCCTCCATTGCCGTGAGCCACAAAGGGTGCTAGCACACTCTAGTGTCTTTTCTCCATCTCCTTGTTCGTGTGGATACACATAGAGGAGTGTGTACTTTGACATTCTCGAGATCCGGCATCATTTGGACGAGCGGGATTAAGTGAAGGGCATCGCTTCAAAGGTATACCTTCTGATCTTGTAGATCTAATGTAGATCTAGGAGTAGAGAAACTCGTACATGAATTTTAAACTTCGCACGGCTCCGGTGGCATGGGATTCGGGGTTTTCGCAACGCAAAAAGGCGGTTTTTGCGGCCCGAAAATCCCTACAGTGGTATCAGAGCCATGTGCAAAGCGCGTACGTGTTTATTTTGTGTTTTTATGAAAAACTTTCAGTTCTGTAAGTTTCTGTGAATTTCCTAATTTTATGTGTTTTATGGGTAATTCTATCGTAGAAGCGAAGCAACAAATGTTTCGACACTTGTAGGCTTCGACTACCGAGAAAACCTTTCCGAAACGGCAAGGTTTCGCCCAATTCATTTTGGGACAGCAGACTAAGGCACTGTAGGATCGCTTAGGAACACTCGCGATGGTTATATCACGGGTAGGGGTGTTAGGACCAAAATGTAGCAAGACCGGGGGGGTGAATAGCTCTGTGCGATGTTCGTGCTTGACGTTACTTGTTTCTTCGAAGATGTGCAGCGGAAATACAAGAAACACTACAACAATGCTAACAAATGGATTTTACTTGGTATCCACCTCACAAGAGGTAACTAATCCAAGGATCCACACACTCACGCACCCTCCACTATGAAAATACTCCTTCTCGGTAACTACCGAAGGCGGAGAAGCCTTACAACCTCACAATACAGCAATGAGAAAGAAAGAAGCAAAATACAAATGAATCTTACAAGATTACAATGAAAACCCTAGCTTCTTCTTCTTCTTGTTGCAAATCGCCTCTTGACTTAGATGAGCCTCCAAGAACCTTCAAGAACTGGCGGTGAGGAAGTAAAGATCGCTGTGTAGAAGTTCTGTGTTCGTCTGTGGAGAAGAGAGGAAGCCGTGTCGAAGAAAAATGCTCGCCAACGTTTATATTTGCGTCAACGGTCGAATCCCAATCGATTGGATTGCTCCCAATTGATTGGGGAGGCTTTGGATCGATCGACCGATCGATCCAGAGCGCCTCTGTGCTCTTTGGAATTGCCTTGAATCGATTGCCCGATCGATTCAAGGCTTCTCGAGCCATTTTCAGCGCTCCAATCGATCGCCCGATCGATTGGAGGCTTCAATCGATCAATTGATCGATTCAGAAGCTTACTATTCACTCAGAAACTCTCTCAATCGATCGACCGATCGATTGGGGAAGTTTCAATCGATTACCCAATCGATTCAGCTCATTTCTGCATGAATTCGTGTCAACCAATCGATCCACTGATCGATTCAACCCCCTAATCGATCAGCCAATCGATCAGGAAGTAGAAATCTGTGTAGAGCTTGAAATTAGCTTCGTTTCGCATCTGAGATCAACTCATTCCGATATCCGAGTCAAAAGTTATGGTCTTCGGAAGTTTACTACGTCCGAACTTCCTAGTTCCATGCCAACTCCCTATTGGACTTACGACCGTTAAGACTTCGGTCAACTTTTGACTCATCTGGACTTTCTCTTTGTGCCAAGTGTCCGGTCCTCCAGTACCCACTTAGACTTTCCAACACCAGATGTCCGATCAACCTTGATCCATATGGATTTCCTCGTGCCTGGTTTTCACTCACCAGGACTTCCCTTCTGCCTAGGTTCACTCACTAGGTCTTTCACCTGGCTTCACTCACCAGGATTTTCCTTCTGCCTAGCTTCACTCACTAGGTCTTTCACCTGGCTTCACTCACCAGGATTTCCTTCTGCATGGCTTCACTCACCAGGACTTCCAGTCAAGTATCCAGTTAACCTTGACCTACTTGACTCTCCTTTACATCTCAACTGGTCAACCTTGACCAAACGAGAATTGTATCAACAATCTGCCCAAATGAACAACTGCACCTGTATTGTCCATATCATCTAAACCCAATATATTGTCAAACGTCAAAATCCAAACCAAGACTCAAGCTTGGTCAACGAGGTCAACCTTGACCTAAAGGATATTGCACCAACAATCTCCTCCTTTTTGATGTTTGACAATACCACATGTTAAATTAGGAAATTAGGCTAATCCCATAGCCTCAACTCCCTTCATGCCAATATCTGAATGATGGTTCCCTTCATTCTTCTCCTTTTCTAGAGGGCAAACTCCCCCTTTAGGTACTGAAGGCCTAACTTAACCATGCATTCTCCCCTTATTGGCACACATCACAAACATGCCCCCATATTTGGGCACACATCAAAAACAACACCTCCCCCTGAAGAGTTGCTTATTGTTGTTCACAACTTCACTCGTTGTAATCACTATGATAATGAAGATCCCATACCCTTCATTATCATCAACGCTCACCCTTGAGCATTAACCACTTGAATAACCCAAATGAAGGACCCATACCCTTCATTTTTATCAAATTCTCATCCATGAACAAACTCCACTTAAACAATGAGGATACCCACTCCTCATTAATTTCAATGCCCAACCTTGAGCATTTTCTGAAAAGAAGGTTAACCACCTTCCAAGGTTTATGAAAAATAATTTTCATGTCTTTAAAGAGTCCCTCCCTCTAAAGACATGGTGGTAACTTCTGTCATTGCACCAACAATGACATGAAATCCCTAAACCTTTAGGAAACCCAAATTTAGAAGTTTTGAGGTTCAAATATTCAATATTTAAAGCAAACCTCAACCTAAACTTCTGCTTAGTCTCCCAATCCATCCCTGTTTTCAACATGAAAATACCCTTTTTATGTATACAAATGTACTTTTAAGGGTTTGGAATGGTTACCTAGACTAACCATGGTTCAAAAATGCTGAAATCAGGCTTTACCAGCCAAAATTAGCAACTTTGATCGATTGGAGTTGGGTCCCAATCGATCGGACCATGCTGAATCGATCCATTGATCGATTCAGGAGGGCTGGATCGATCGGTGGATCGATCCAGACGGCTTCTGTTCGCAGAAGCTTCTTCTCAATCGATCGTCCGATCGATTGAGACCCTTCAATCGATCGGGTGATCGATTGAGGTCTGATAGTTGCTAAAAGTTCATTTCAGTCAACTTCAGAAACCCCTAGAAAATTCTATAAAATTTCAAAAATCGTGAAAATTTGTGTATACATTATTTAGGGTATATATTTTCAAGGAAAAATAGTTTTATAAGAAAATACATCATATTTTCAAAGATTGACACAAACTTGAAAACTTACAAAAACTTCAGTGTTTTCTTCAAGCTTGTGTCTTACTATTCAATGATAATTACTATCAAAAGATAGCCTTCACCAAGGTTTTTCAAAATCATTTTAAAACCATTTTCAAAACCAATATCCCACCATGTTCCTTGGGCTTAATGCACATGACTTGTACACTAGCTTTCCCAATGATGGAAACACACATAACTATGTGTTTTGATGAACTTAAAACTCAAAAGAATGCACTAAATCAACATCTTGAGTTTTTTTCATCATCCTAACATCTCACTTGTATCTACTGTGCACTAAAACACATACAAGTCACCTTATAGGTCTTTGTGAGATGTAGATTTTGGTTTTGCCCTAATCTAGGGATCATGCATCTCTATCTAGGCATTTTGAGTGACAAACATCCACCAAGGATGTTACTTGTTTATATCACCTGTTGATAAATGTCATTTGTTCTTAATTTTAAGGAAATAAACATAATGCATGATAATGTTATGGCATACATCAAAAAGAAATAATTTTCAAAAGAAAATTTCCTATAACTACATGATGTATGTATGTCATGACATGATATTTTTGTGTTTTTCATCATAAGGTACGAATGCAAAAATAATTATGATGTCATGGCATATAGTGAGCAAACAATCATGGGAAGGTTTAGCATAGATAAAATACCTAGATTACCTATCTAAGTGTCCTTAAACCTTAGCTAACTTAAAATCTAACCTAGATTGCCCTCTAAACGCTCCAAGAAAATGCCAAAATCTAAATTGACATTTTTAATTCTCTTGACAAAATTTATGCCGATTGAAATTAAGCATATTCCTCAAGTGTTGGCATATTTCATTTTTCCACAAGAGTAGCACATTTAATTAAGGCTTAGATTTACCTTAAATTACTAAGAAAATACCAACGTCCCAACTTGGTATTTCTTATGCTTTCCCAAATTGTGTCAATTAAAAATAAAATCAATACTTCTCAAATTTGACACATTTTACTCTTTCAAAGAGTAAATCATAAATCCATTTCATTTTCAAAGGGTTAATAATAACCTTGAAAATACTCCTTGAGTGTCAATTTCTTCAAAGTTGGGTTAACTACCCTTCTTCTTAGAGTCGATGCTCTCTAACTCATCTATGGGATAGAGAAGATGCTCCTAGGAACCCAAAATCTATTGGTACTCCTTGGATGCTCTAGGTACTCACTAGGGATAACTTCCCTAGATACCTTCCTAGTGACCTTGTTTGGCTTCTTAGAAGCCTTGGTCACCTTTTATAGGTCAACCCTAGGGATTGCTTCCCTTGTGACCTTCTTTGTGACTCTCTTAGACTTCTTAGAAGTCTTAGACACGTTTGTTGCAAAATACTCTTAGGGATGACCTCCCTAGTATTCTTGACTTGACCACTAGACCTAGGGTTTGTTCCATAACTATATGGAACTCTATGATAAGTAGGTACATCCTTTTTGGTTTTAGGTTTGTATCCCAAACCTCTATGGCCCTTGAATGACCCTTGTTGCCCTAAACCTAGATTTTGCTCATTTTGCCCTTTAAGGATATTTTCCATCCTTTTTAGGGTCTTTTCTAGTTTGTCAAGTCTTGATCTCAAGACTTGATTCTCCATTGCTAAGTTCTTAGTTTTTGGTTTCCCATTAAGTCCATGAGCATTTTGGTTTCTAGGCTTGTAGCTAAAATCCTTAGTGTTATTGCCTAGACTTTTACCTACCTTCCTAGACCTAGGTTTGGTTGTCTTAGCATGGAGAGTCACATGATTTTCTTTGATAACATCATGCCTCCTATTTTTATGGTAAATAGCATTAAAATGATATAGATTAGAACTATCATGCTTTTTACCATTGTTTAAGGGGGTAGGTTCAATGAATGATACCTTCCTTTTTACCTTGGAGGATCCCCCTTGAGTTGTGCTCCCTCCTTGAGCCTTGACCGCCTTCTTCCCCTTAGGGCATTGACTTCGGTAATGCCCCTTTTGATTGCAAGAGAAGCACACAATGTGCTCCTTGCTCTTCTTTGTGTTGGGGATGGCCTCCTTGGGCTTCTCCTTGCCCTTTTGTGTCACTTGGCCCTTCTTCTTGATCAATTTAGGGCATTTACTTTTGTAATGCCCTTTTTCCCTACACTCAAAACATATAATATGATTTTTATTTTTAAATGAACTATTTATACCTTCTTGTGTAGGGGTGACTTCTTCTCCTTTAGATCCGGATGCGGAGGCTTCCTCTTGATCTGATGATGATTCTCCTCCAATAGATATGTCTTGATTTGTGGAGGTGGAAGCTTCTTCATCCTCTTCTTTTCTTGACCCGGATGTGGAGACTTCTCCTTCTACTTGATCCGGTGTCACCAAAAGTTGCTCTCACTCAATCCTAGAGGTGGAGATTTCTTCATCTTAATCTTGTACATGGAACAAGGAGTATGCTCCCTCCTTGCCCTCTTCATTGCATTCCTTTGAAAATGAAGCTTCTTCTTGGACTCCTTCTTCAGAAGTTGAGCATCTCTCAACTTCGGAGTCCTCCTCTTGGTCTTGATCCAATGAGTCACCCTCTTTGGATTCCTCTTGATTCGGTACAGTGGAGGGGATCTCATGGATTGATGCCAATTTGCTCCAAAACTCCTTTGAATCTTCATATTCTCTAATTTTGTAAAGAATGGTGCTTGGCAATAAATTAACCAATAATTTGGTTACCTTGTTATTCGCCTCACACCTTTGAATTTGTTCTTGGCTCCATTTGCTCTTCTTGAGGATTTTGCCCTTTGAGTTTCTTGGAGCCTCGAAGCCTTCCAATAGAGCAAACCATTGCTCTATCTCCATCATCAAGAAATTTTCAATTCTTGATCTCTAAGAATCGAAACTTGTAGATACATATGGTGGAGGAACCCTTGTGTCGAATCCAAGTCCGTCTTGGAATTCCATGTTGAAGCTAAGCTTGAATAAATCTTTGACTTGAAGAATTTTGCTCCAACTTCTTCACCCTCTAGCTCTTTGCCCCTTCCGGCGATGATTCCGGTGAAGAGCGGCCTTACTCTGATACCACTTATTAGGACCAAAATGTAGCTAGAGGGGGGGGGGGGTGAATAGCTCGGTGCGATCTTCGTGCTTGACGTTGCTTGTTTCTTCAAAGATGTGCAGCAGAAATACAAGAAACACTACAACAATGCTAACAAATGGATTTTACTTGGTATCCACCTAATCCAAGGATCCACACACTCACGCACCCTCCACTATGAAAACACTCCTTCTCGGTAACTACCGAAGGCGGAGAAGCCTTACAACCTCACAATACAGCAATGAGAAAGAAAGAAGCAAAATACAAATGAATCTTACAAGATTACAATGAAAACCCTAGCTTCTTCTTCTTCTTGTTGCAAATCACCTCTTGACTTGGATGAGCCTCCAAGAACCTTCAAGAACTGGCGGTGAGGAAGTAAAGATCGCTGTGTAGAAGTTCTGTGTTCGTCTGTGGAGAAGAGAGGAAGCCGTGTCGAAGAAAAATGCTGGCCAACGTTTATATTTGCGTCAACGGTCGAATCCCAATCGATTGGATTGCTCCCAATCGATTGGGGAGGCTTTGGATCGATCGACCGATCGATCCAGAGCGCCTCTGTGCTCTCTGGAATCGCCTTGAATCGATTGCCTGATCGATTCAAGGCTTCTCGAGCCATTTCCAGCGCTCCAATCGATCGCCCGATCGATTGGAGGCTTCAATCGATCAATTGATCGATTCAGAAGCTTACTGTTCGCTCAGAAACTCTCTCAATCGATCGACCGATCGATTGGGTAAGTTTCAATCGATTACCCAATCGATTCAGCTCATTTCTGCATGAATTCGTGTCAACCAATCGATCCACTGATCGATTCAACCCCCCAATCTATCAGCCAATCGATCGGGAAGCAGAAATCTGTGTAGAGCTTGAAATTAGCTTCGTTTCGCATCCGAGATCACCTCATTCCGATATCCGAGTCAAAAGTTATGGTCTTCGGAAGTTTACTACGTCCGAACTTCCTAGTTCCATGCCAACTCCCTATTGGACTTACGACCGTTAAGACTTCGGTCAACTTTTGACTCATCTGGACTTTCTCTTTGTGCCAAGTGTCCGGTCCTCCAGTACCCACTTAGACTTTCCAACACCAGATGTCCGATCAACCTTGATCCATATGGATTTCCTCGTGCCTGGTTTCACTCACCAGGACTTCCCTTCTGCCTAGGTTCACTCACTAGGTCTTTCACCTGGCTTCACTCACCAGGATTTTCCTTCTGCCTAGCTTCACTCACTAGGTCTTTCACCTGGCTTCACTCACCAGGATTTCCTTCTGCATGACTTCACTCACCAGGACTTCCAGTCAAGTATCCAGTTAACCTTGACCTACTTGACTCTCCTTTACATCTCAACTGGTCAACCTTGACCAAACGAGAATTGTATCAACAATCTGCCCAAATGAACAACTGCACCTGCATTGTCCATATCATCTAAACCCAATATATTGTCAAATATCAAAACCCAAACCAAGACTCAAGCTTGGTCAATGAGGTCAACCTTGACCTAAAGGATATTGCACCAACAAGGGGTGCTGCCCCTAACCTCGCAAGGGGCTTCGTTCCGCGATTGCGCCCGAAAATCGCTAAATGGGACCGTCGGGAATTTTTTACTCATAAAATTGTAAAAATTGTGGGAAAATTTACAAAAATTTATAGAAATTACATAATTTAGAATTATGTATCATTTTGTGATGGTCATGGCCCAAAGACCCCAATTTGATTGGAAAAATTGTGTTGTAATTTATATTATGGCCTGCGTGCCATTTTCTGTGATGTGCGTGTTGTATATGATACGCGACCTGCACGTCATGCCTTTCCTATTTTATTTCCTGTTGTAAAATAGTTTAGACTCGAATGTAACTCGAGTTTCACCTTTGTAATGTACAAAATGAAGCGGTGGAAGGTCCACTCGAGACGGAGTTACGAGAAGGGTGCGAGCAACACAAGGTGGTCACCGGAAGGAGCTTGAGAAGCTGTTGACCTTAGGTTGACTATCCGATCTTCTCATTGGCTTGAGAAGATCGTAGTAGGGCCATGACTAATCACAAAAGTTTAATTAATTGCTTGTGTGTGTATATGTGATACATGTTAGATTAGTAATTAATTAGTGTCTTAATGATTAGATTAGATCTAAGTCGCGCACATGATGCACCTCCATGATTAGATTAGATCTAAATCGAGTATATGATACACATCGATGATTAGATTAGATCTCAATCACGTCAACTCGAAATGCCTACCACGCCGTGATACCCATCACTACCTCGATCACATGTTGTTGTTGAATCTGCCAAAGCAGAGCAACGCAAATTATCTTGGTAGGGTGCGGAGGGATAATCTTGGTCCCGCTTATCAACGCATGGGCGAGTACAACTCAATTAGATTGAGTAACTAGTTAACTCAATTGGATCGAGTTTAACTATAGACATTTTCCAATGGTTGGTAGATAGGTCAAAATCACGTTTATATTAACTCTTGAGCGTATTAGCCAAAGCTAACTCGAGTTTTAATATAAATGCGGATATTGATCTTATAAACAAGAGTTGCATAGAGATGTAATTGGTAATTAGTTACCTACCGATCATACTAAGTCTTGGGCGATTTAGCCAAAGCTAACTCAGGGCATAGTATGATGTGGATCTTGTCCCACATGAATTCTATAATTCAGTGGGAGCATCATTTAATTAAAGGCCTAATTAGATGATTAATAGAATATGATATTTATTTTCTGCATTTTTCTGTTGTAGATTGCCATGTCGTCAAACACGAATTCCTTCTCCCTGTGTTCTGTCCTCGATAAGGACAAGCTCAACGGAGCTAACTTCCTGGACTAGTATAGGAACCTGAGAATCATTCTCACTCAGGAAAGAAAACTGTACGTCCTGGAGCAGCCTATTCCCGAGGCACCTCCTGCCACCACCACGCGAGCTGATCGAGATGTTTACAAGAAGCATCAAGATGACGCATTAGATGTGTCCTGTCTCATGCTCGCGACCATGAACTCTGAGCTTCAGAAGCAACACGAGTTGATGGGCGCTTATGATATGGTTGAGCATCTTCGTCAACTATATCAAGGACAAGCGAGGCACGAGAGATTCGAGATCTCTAAGGCACTGTTTCAGTGCAAGATACAAGATGGGACTCCCGTAGGCCCATATGTACTCAAGATGATTGGGTACATAGAAAACCTACAGAGATTGGGGTTTCCCCTTGGCCAAGAGCTGGCCACTGACTTGATCTTGCAGTCCTTGCGAGAGAGCTATAGTCAGTTTGTCATGAACTACAACATGAACGAAATTGACAAGCCACTGCCCGAACTGCTTAGTATGTTGCGAACTACTGAGCTTAACCTTAAGAAGGTTAAGCCTAACTCTATTCTGATGGTGCAAAGGCACAAGGGCAAGGGCAAACTTAAAGGCAAAGGAAAGTCCCAAGCCAAAGGCAAGGGCATGACACTGAAACCCAAAGGAGGGGTTGCCAAGGATGCTACCTGCTTCCACTGCGGTCAGACCGGGCACTGGAAGAGGAACAGAAAGGTGTACCTGGAAGATCTTAAGAAGAAGAGAAGTGGGACTTCCACTTCAGGTATATATGTTATAGAAGTTAATCTATCTATTTCTTCATTATGGGTATTAGATACCGGATGTGCTTCTAACATTTGTACTAATGTGAAAGCACTGAGAAATAGTTGGGCATTGACGAAGGGCGAGGTGGACCTACGCGTAAGCAATGGAGCACGGGTTGTTGCTGTTGTTGTAGGAACTTATTCTCTATCTTTGCCCTCTGGATTTGTACTAGAATTGGATGATTGTTGTTATGTGTCTGCTTTGACTAAGAACATTATATTAGTTTCTTGTTTAGACAAGAAAGACTTTTCATTTATAATAAAGAACAAATGTTGTTCAGTTTATTTAAATGATATGTTCTATTGTACTGCACCTCTGATGAATGGACTCTATATTCTAGACCTTGAAAACCCTATCTATAACATAAGTACCAAGAGGTTCAAGTCAAATGACATGAACCAAACCTATATCTGGCACTATTGCTTAGGTCATATAAATGACAAACGCCTATCCCAACTTCATAAAGATGGTTTGCTGGACTCATTTGATTTTGAATCTTATGAGACATGCGAGTCATGCCTACTGGGCAAGATGACCAAGACTCCCTTTAGAGGACACAACGAGAGAGCGACTGACTTGTTAGGACTTATACATAGTGATGTATGTGGACCTTTCAATGTCACTGCTAGGGGTGGTTATAGGTACTTCATTACATTTACTGATGATTTCAGTAGATATGGTTATGTGTATATGATGACACATAAGTCAGAATCCTTTTGAAAAGTTCAAGGAATTCAAGAATGAAGTACAAAACCAGCTTGACAAGAGTATTAAGATACTTCGATCAGATCGACGTGGAGAATACCTTAGCCATGTGTTTCGTGACTATCTAACTGAGTGTGAGATCCTATCCCAACTCACTCCTCCTGGAACACCACAGTGGAGCGGACGTTCAACATGAAGACCTGAAGTCTCAGACACTTAAAAGTCCAGACGGTCGTGGAGGACCGATCTAGCAAAAGGTAAACTCTCCTGAGAGAAGTAGGTGAGGGCGCGTTCCCCCGAAGAGGGAGCAGTAAGCGTCAGTTCGACCTATAGTTTCAGCGAAACTCAAAGTTTGAACCTGACAATCAGAGTCTGTCAAATTCATATTTTACATTTATTTTATACTGCCTGCACAAACTTTATTTTACAGAAAACAAAAAACTGGAAAGAGTTGGTCCGAGCGCCCGGAGCTAGTCCGGGAGCTCGGACTAGGCTCGCCCTGGGGCGCCCAGGCGGTCCGGGAGCCCAGACTCAGTCTAGGCGACCGGACCTGAAAAGTCATCCACAAGCTAACGTGGAGTGCATCGATTGGCCGAGACACGTGGTCCAGGCGCCCAGAGGGGTTCCAGGCGTCCAGAATAGCCTATATAAGCAACATTCGACTGGGAGCTTGATAACAATATACAGAACGACTTCTTCATTTGTGTACTGCTCCGATAAAGCCTCGACGACATCCAAAAGCTCTGACGATGACTTTGTTGAAGCTTTCATCCTACAAAGTCGTCGGTATTCTTAGTTTTCGAATTACTTATAATTATTTCAAACTGTACTTGTAATTTTTACGAATTGATTAGTGATTGCCTATTGAAAGCACTCTCACGTACGGGTTTTGGAGTAAGAGTCGCCATAGGCTTTGAACCAACTAAATCTTGGTTGTATTAGCGTTGTTTGCTTTCCTTTCTGTTTTTCTTTTTGCTGTGTTTTACTCAACTTTTTAAACAAACGAATTAGGTATGAGCGCTATTCACCCCCTCCACTCCCCCTCCCCCTCTAGCGCAACGATCCTACAGTTTTTTCTTCTTAAATATTTTTTTTTTAAAAAAAACTCCTCCTAACATAATTTTTTTTTTCATTCTTTAATTGTATATTACCTAAGTCTAAGTTTTCTCTTGGTTACATATGTTTTTGAATTTTTTTAAACTAAGTATTCAGTGTATTTTTATAATTGGTAAAGGGGGAGAAACATGATAAGTTAAGTAAAAATTATAAAACACCCATGTAAAAATATGGGGGAGAGGTCAAATTATGGGGGAGTAACAAAATGCACTTGCTTATGATGCTCATTCCATTGATAAAATAAGCAAGGTGCTCATAATGAAATGAGAATCATTTTCAAAAATGCAAAGTGCCTCGAATCCCATGCACCATCAAACCTATTGAAAGCACTCTCACGTACGGGTCTTGGAGTAGGAGTCGCCATAAGCTCTGAACCAAGTAAATCTTGGTCGTGTTAGCATTGTTTGCTTTCCTTTATATTTTTCTCAACTTTTTAAACGAACGAATTAGTCATGAGCGCTATTCACCCCCTCCCCCTCTAGTGCAACGATCCTATAGTTTTTTCTTCTTAAATATTTTTTTTTTAAAAAAAATCCTCCTAACATAATTTTTTTTTTCATTCTTTAATTGTATATTACCTAAGTCTAAGTTTTCTCTTGGTTACATATGTTTTTGAATTTTTTTTTTAACTAAGTATTCAGTGTATTTTTATAATTGGTAAAGGGGGAGAAACATGATAAGTTAAGTAAAAATTATAAAACACCCCATGTAAAAATTTGGGGGAGAGGTCAAATTAAGGGGGAGTAACAAAATGCACTTACTTATGATGCTCATTCCATTGATAAAATAAGCAAGGTGCTCATAATGAAATGAGAATCATTTTCAAAAATGTAAAGTGCCCCGAATCCCATGCACCATCAAACCTTTAACACCTACCATATGAAAAAAGAATGCTTACGAGAGAAGAGGAGCTAAATGCTATGCTAAAGATGCCTAGATTGTTTGGTCATTGGAATGGCTAAAGAAGATTCCCTTTCATAAAAATAAGGAGGTATAGTGTTTACTCATCAAGTGCCAATGCCCCTTTTGATTTCGAATCTATGTGGGCCCTAATTTTAAATAGATTAGGGCTAGCTGACCCAATACAAGCCTTTCTTTATATGGATTAAAATTGTTTTACTTATCAAAATTCAATCGAATGGTTAATTTAGCTTAATCCGTACCCTCTAGCTATTAAACTTTTTCAAAGATAAAAGTCATGAGATGCAAATTATCCATTTAAAGAAAAAAAGAGTAATATTTCTATTTTATCTCCATAAATTATATATATAACAGCCTTTTCTATTATCGTTTCTCAAAAGTAGTTTCTCTTCTCTTATCTCTATTCTAAAAGTGGTTTCTCTTCCAAAGCATTATTCCTGATCTGTTCCAGTGGAAGCTCGCATATTTTGTTTAGTGCAGTCCCCAGTGCGAGTTCAGGAGCAATTGCTTGTCTATAAAGTGCGGCTCCAGAAAGCTGGAGCTGTTGGAGTCCAACTGTCGTACCAAGTCATTACTGTAGCCACCATATTCACAGTTCTGCCACTTCAAGTTCCCTTCCAGCATCGTCCTCTGACGCTTCACCAAGCTCTCGGTGTCGTCGGAGGCCAGCGCAGATAGATCCATTGGCTGTTGCAGTGGATCATCCAGGTCGGTGATGCCATTAATATGACTGTTCGCCGGCGCCGTTTGCATATTCTCAGGCGAATCGCCGACGAGCGAGTAGTAGTAGTCTTTGAAGCTCCACGAACTGGCAACGTCGTCGAAATACGTGCTTAGTGTTCCTTCCCGATCCTTCGTGGACGTAGCCACCGCTTGGAGATGATCGTTCTTCCTGTAGATCCGGCAGAGCACCCACTCATCCAGCTGCATGCGTTGGGAATTATATATATGTGATTATCGAGGAGATGGTGATTTGTTGTAAAGACGTGAAGATAATATACCCTCGTGGAGGAGTCGGTGATCGGTCTCGCAGGCCTGTAGCTATCGGCGCTGTGTGCACCGGCGAGGCGGTACTCGTGCATGATCCAGTTAGTCTTGGCTCCCCTGGGCGGCTTTCCCCTGTAGAACACCAGCGCCTTCTTCACCCCGATGGGTGGCTGCTTGCCCCCCGACTTGCCTGATCTGTAGATCGGCTTGTCGGTCCCGGTCGCCTTCCAGTACCCAGAGGCCGCCGCCCGGTTCGGCCGGAATCCATTCGGGTACTTGCGGCCGCGCGGGGTGATGAAGTACCACTCCCGCTCCCCGTACGTCGCTTTGCCTGCACGAGAGAGAGATCGACGTGAGTCGTGGCGTTCAGCCGCCCAACAGGCTTTGGGTCAAAGCGTACTAATTAACCTGGAAGCTCCCACGGGTCGTGCTTGTAGATGTCGACCTCGGCGACGACAGAGATGGGCCAAGGGGAGGGAGCGGCAGCGTCTACCTGGCGGCGGAGGTAGTGGAGGACGAGCTCCTCGTCGGTGGGGTGGAAGCGGAACCCCGGCGGCAGCGATACGGGCTTCGGCAGCAGCAGCATAGCGGTTGCAAGGAGTAGGAGAGAAGGAAGGGTTTGGAATTCCTCGAGGGCGGAGGGAGACGACGTATTTATCGTTCCCCGTCTTTGCCGTTTACTTGAGCGTAATGTCGATTTTACCCGCATAAACCACCTGCTCGATATATCCTTAGAATTAGATACGCGAATATTTGCCCATAAAATAAACATGTGGACGTGTAGGGCGGACGCTGCATGCATCTGTCACGTAAACACGAGTTGACAGGATGCATGGAGCTAGGGAGTGCGTTCATTTGGATCAATTTTATGAATATGACTTTTACAAATTAATCAAGGTATATCGTTAGAAAAAGTGAGATTTGGAGTGCTGTGATGAGAGTATTAGTGCACGTCATTAGTTAGATTGGATGGTTTGACAAGTTAGTGGCTAGGGGAGCCTAATTAGCTTGACTTGCATGCTACGGGTGCTTTTAAAGAATGATCACGTGTCAAGGCCATGCACCTCCACGCTTGTTGTACATGCTCGGGCAAAACTTAATTGGCCAAGCTATATGTGACGCTTGGAAGGCTGTGATTGGACATGGTAAGTTGTACTTAACGAAATTGAAAGATGAATGACTCATTTTATATCTTTGGTATAAGTCTGGATTCCGTATCTTCTACCTTCAATGGATAATAATACCCTTGTTGGACATGGTATTTAACCTTGTCCTAGGTCCACATCTATACCTAAATTTAGAGGTGAACATTCGATTAATTCGATTAATTTAATATTAATTTTATATAAATTTTTTTTATTATTATTTTAAACAAATTTAGTTAATTCGGTGTTAACTGAAATAACTAATTCGGTTAATTCAATTTTAATAAAATTTTAATTTGATTTGGTTAACTAACATTAAATCGATTTTCAATTAATTCGATTAATTTATATACCGAATTAATCGAATGTTCACCCCTATCCAAATTTATACTAGACGATGGTACCGACCAACACAAGATGAATATTTAACATGACCTAATCCAACACACCATTTTTTAATAAAAATTAATATTTATTCTAAATTTAAAATTGTATTATTTTTTTTAAAAACAATATTAAAAATTTATTAATTTAGATTAAATCTAGTACAGTTCAACATTGATGAGAATCAAAGTCAGTGGCGGATTTACACTTGGACCCGGGGGGGCCATGGCCCCCCCAGTCCATGTGTAAAGTTTACTAATATTAGTTATAAACTTATAATATTAATTATGAGTAATAATATTATTAGTAAATATTAATTAAATATTTTGGTGGAAAAACATGTACGAGTTCCTAACTTTGCAAGAGGCGGCAGCGTCGTTGCAGCGGCTCCTCTGACCTCTCTCCGGTGTTGTTGAACCAATGATCGTCGGATGTTAGACGTCGAGCGGTGGAGGTCTAGTGCGACGAGAACATTCTCAAGCCCTATTTGAGAGAAAGGTACAATTTTCTTCTACTCCTTGCTATATAGTTCTTAGGGTTTTGAAATTCTTAAATCTGAGAAGGGAGAAAGAAAAAAAAAACTATTTTTTTGATGTTTCCATGTTCTGATGTTCATTTCTAGTTTCCTACCACACTATGAATGTTAGCTGTTAGCACAAATTCATACCTTTATTTATGAATGAGGCAAACCTGCAAGGCAAGAAGAACATACATACAAGGGACAGGGGAGATAAATACCCAAAGTTCAAAGACCAAGATTCCATAAATTTTGTGAGAAAAAAATCTTAATATAATAATATTACTATCACATGGTCCCCTTGTCCTACTATTTAACTGCCGTGGGCCCTGAAGCAACCTATAGATTCATCCTTGCAGTTCTTTCTCAAAAACAAAATTATCTAAACTTCACAATTTTATTAGATTCCTTATTTTATTTGCTTTTCTCTTTTGTGCTGCATTCTTTGATTTTGTTTGGCTTTCTCCCATTAAAATGATTAATTTTAGATATTTTAATCAAATCTTGTGATTTTAGAAATTAAACTACCTAAATGGCTAAATAGTTGAAATTAGAATGGTTGATTTAATATTTGATGAAATAATAAAAAGCATGATGTTTTTTTTTTTGATGATTTGTTATTATTCACTAACTTAATGTTTTATTTAATAGTGTTGTTATTAATTATTATTCACTTATTTGAAATAACATGAGTTTTCATTGTCAAAGGCTTCATATACTTCAAATGGGAAAATCTGTTACAATTGATAAGTTTTTTCAAAGAAAGAGAGCAAATGAACATGATCCAGCTACTCCTATAACTCCATCAACAAGATCAAATAACAATGATCTTCCATCTGAAATCCCCCCTAAAAGATTCAAACATGCAGAAATAGAAGAGGTTGATCTCCATTCTTTAGAGCGTGATCCAGGATTGCGTCGACAAATTTGGGAATATCATCCTAACCAACGAGAGGAGATTCGTCGAGCTTATTTGAATCTGAAGGCATATCAACCTATTCTTCGAGAATATCCATTAAATAAAAATATTAAGCACCCTCGAAGATTTCAGTCTGCTTGGTATGAACAATTTCCTTGGTTGGAGTATTCACCAGCTAAAGATAAGGCATATTGTTTTTCATGTTTTATCTTCAACAAGCCATCAGGATGCTCAAATCAAACTGCATTTACTGTTGATGGATTTGATAATTGGAAGAAAGTTCGAAATGGAAAAGCTTGTGCTTTCCTAGGCCATATAGGGAAAGATAATGTATCTTCACCCCATCGTAATGCTGAAAAGGCATGTGAGGATTTGATGAACCAACCACAACATATATCAAGGAGATTCGACAATTTTAATGATGAACAAGTCGCAGCTAATCGTCTTCGGTTAAAAGCTCATATACATGTGGTATTGTTGCTTGCACTTCAAGGAATTCCGTTTAGGGGCCATGATGAGAAATCTAGTTCATCTAATCGTGGCAATTTTCTTGAATTTTTGGATGTGCTAACTATGTATAATGACGAACTTTCAAAAGCAATTGCGAAAGCTCCAAAAAATGCCAAGTATACAAGTCATGATATTCAGAAACAAATACTTCATGTGATTTCCATGAGAGTGAAAAATGTAATTCGTGAAGAAATTGGAGTTGCCAAGTATTGCATAATTGTCGATGAATCTCGAGATGAATCAAAAAGAGAGCAAATGTCTATAGTATTGAGATTTGTTGATACTAATGGATTCATTCAAGAACGTTTTTTTGGGCTTGTTCATGTATCTGATACTACGGCTTTAACTTTAAAGAATGCCATATATTCTACTTTGGCTCACTATAATTTGGATGTTCAAAATATTAGAGGTCAAGGTTATGATGGTGCTAGTAATATGAGGGGTGAGTTTAATGGATTGCAAGCTTTGATTATAAAAGATTGTAGAGGTGCTTATTATGTTCATTGCTTTGCTCATCGGTTACAATTGGCTTTAGTTGCAGCATCAAAAAATGTGACACCTATTCATCAATTTTTTGATAGATTAACTTTTATAGTTAATATTGTTGGTTCTTCATGTAAGCGTAATGATGAATTGAAGAATGCTCATGCGGATGACATTGCACATTTGATTGCAATAAATGAACTCGAGACAGGGCGTGGACTTAATCAAATAGGTACTTTACAACGAGCTGCTGATACACGCTGGAGTTCTCATTTGAGATCATTGAAAGGCCTAATTAAGATGTTTAGTGCATCGTGTACGGTATTGCTCAAGGTTATGGATGATGGGCTTCCTTCTCAACGAGCAGATGCAACATCTGTTTATGATGAAATGACTTCTTTTGATTTTGTATTCATCTTGCATCTTATGAATGAGATTATGGGGATCACAGATATTCTTTGTCAGGCTTTACAAAGTAAGTCTCAGGATATTATAAATGCAATGGAGCTGGTATTATCTACTAAGAATTTACTTCAACATATGCGAGATAACAAATGGAATGATTTGCTTGCAAAAGTGAAATCTTTTTGTGAACTTCGAAATATTGATATTCCTGATTTCAATGCTTCATATATTGATAGACGAGGACGAGCCCGCGTTCGTCAAGACAATTTCACCATTGAGCATCATTATCAGGTAGACCTCTTTTATGCTTCTATAGATTCACAGTTGCAAGAAATTAATGGGCGCTTTAGTGATGATGCTATGGAATTGCTCATTCTTAGTAATGCCTTAAATCCTCAAAATGCGATGGAGTCTTTCAAAATTGAGGATATTTGTAAATTAGTAGAAAAGTTTTATGCCCAAGATTTTACAAGAGATGAAAAAGAGCAATTGGAGATGCAATTAAAGCATTATGAGCATAATGTAGTCAAAGGACCCGACTATAAAAATCTTTCAACCATTTCAGAATTATGTCAATGGTTGGTGAAGACTAACAAATCTGTTACATACAACCTCATTTTTAGAGTGATTATACTTGTGCTTACTCTTCCGGTTTCCACTGCTACTACAGAACGATCATTTTCTGCAATGAATATTGTGAAAACAAGACTTCGGAGCAAAATGGAGGATACTTTTCTCTCGGATGCATTAATGGTATATATTGAGAGAGAAATTGCTAGAGATATAAGCATAGAAGATATCATTGAAGACTTCGAAAATTTAAAAGAACGTCGAATTCCTTTTAGTTAGAGGATTGTATTTGATACTTAATTGAATGTACATTAAGTCTATGGTTTGATCTTTGACTATGAGACTAATTTACAATTAGTTTTATGTCATTTCATCTATTTGAAAAAAAATCTACTGCTCTGTAAATTCAGCAAGTTTGTAGGTATGTTGGAAGTAGTTAATTCCTATTCGTTACTGCTCTGTACAATCTGGTGGAGAGTTTGGCTGTGGTGTAAAATCTTGGATTCCTATTTGCTCCCTATCCGTCTATAAAATCTGTTGCTTTGGGAAATCTGCCGCTCCTATTTGCTGCTGCTTTGTAAATTAAATTTAGCAAGTTCTAAAAAAAATCTGCTTCAAAAGTTCTTATTGGAGGTTTGATAAAATACATTTTAGAATATCTTATTGCCTTGCTATTGATTTTCTGTTACACAACTTATGACGGTCTTGTTACTTTATAGGTTTTTCATTTGGCACTGAGGATTGAGTTTAAAAGAAGCATTTACAAATTATGAAGTTGTTGATGGTAAGCCGTGATTGTTTTTCTGATTTCTTTTTAATATTTGCAGTACATTATACTCACTGGTATTTATGCAACTAGAGTCATTATTGATATGGAAAGTGGAAGGTCCAGACTCTAGAGGGTTTGGTTTTATGACTTTTACATGCAGTGAAGAAGCTTCAGTTGCTATATGTGGCATGGATGGGAAGGTAAACATGTTTTTCTATTCTTTTTGTTTATTTTAGATAATGTTAATAGAATATGTAGATGTTGTGGCATCATTCATTTTAAAAAAATATGAAAGTGATGGGCACTTTATGGGATGCATAGTACAAATTAGTAATCTAATGGTATGGAGTTTCATATAGACACAGTGATTATATTATGCTATGTTAGATTTCTTAACTAAGGACTATAAATACTAATTTAGTCATTTTTTTTCTTTTTTAATCATTCAAGTGTTTAAGATTGTGCTTAGATCCTTGATAAGTGCCTTCGGAGAGTTTCTGAGTTCGAAAGAGTAGATAATTTTTATTATATGGCCCCCTCAAATGTAAAATCTTAGATCCGCCCCTGATCAAAGATGACATAATGTAACTCCTCGTAGAGCGACAAAATTTAAGATAAATCATAGACGTCCCCAATCATAACCTATTTATGAAGTTTTTAGTTTTTGGTCTATTGGTTTCTGATGAGGATATAGATTCACTGATTACAAATTAACGTGATATATATTATTCATTTATTTAATATTGATGACTTAATTTATTGCATGACTATCTAAAAGTTCACCCAAATGGTATATATGAAAATGTATCTGTCAATAATGTACTCATCATGGAGTAACCTCAACATATGGCTGCCAATCTCAAATGACAAATTTTAATGGGTAAGTGCATTAAATTTATACACTGCAATAAATGTGATTTTTTTGTAGTGCATAATGATACGAAACACATATTACACGCTGCATAATTGTAAATTGTTAAAAGTCATAAAACATCGATAGTATGTATTGTGCGTTATGATTAAGGGTACGTTTGATTCGGAATTATTCTTAATAATCTTGGTTATCCATTTAAGGTTATCAACAAAAATCTTGTTTGGTTTAGGTATTCGATGATTCCCAAGTAATGTTTCATGCCCGACACGTCAGCAAAAGGATCATGCAGCCCGGAATCAGAAAACCTCAGAAAACTAAGGTTTTTGTTGATTCCGGGGTTAACGAATTTTTTTTACTAAAAATACCCTTCGATAAGAAAAAACATGAAAAAAAAAGAAAAAATGTAAAATAATATTAAAAAATGTAAAAAAATAAAAAAATATTTTAAAAAACTTAAAATTTTATTTTTTTTTTAAATAAATAATTTTAAAAAAAATAAAAATTTTAAAAATAAAAAATAAAAATTTTAAAAATGTTAAAAAAGTTTAAAAAATTTAAAAAAAAAGTAAAAAAAATTATAAAAATTTAAAAAAAAATTAAAATTTTAAAAAAAATTAAAAATTAAAAAAATAAATAAAAATTAAAATTTAAAAATATAAAAAAATAAAAAAATATAAATATAAATAATATAAAAATATAAAAAACATTAAAAAATAAAAAACACATGAAAAAGTAAAAAAATATACGGGAAAAAGAAAAGTAAAAAAACATTAAAAAATAAATAAAATAATAATAATAATAATAATAATATTATTATTATTATGTATAGTTGGTTTTGTAACTGATGGTAATACGGTAAAATATTAAACTTGGGTATTCATTAAAACCTTCAAACACACAAATTTTTGTTACATTACCTAAGTTGAACCAAATAACATTTGGTTATGTTTTATTTCCTATAACCTTGGTTATGTGATTACCTGGTAATCACATAACCAAGGTTATACATGATGACTTGAACCAAACGCACCCTACAATTAAGATTATTTGCAGCGTACGGTATGCGTTACGATTAAGATAATTCGCAGTAGGCGGCCTGTTGCGATTAAGAAAATTTGCACCGTGCGACACACTGCGATTAAGATAATTCACAACGCGCGGTGCGTTGTGATTAAGACAATTCGCAGCGCACGGGCACTATGATTAATACTATTCGTAGTGCGCGGCGTGCTACGATTAAGACTATTCACAGTGTGTGGCACGTGCTGCAGTTAAGAGCAATCACACATAAATCATAATACCACATACAATTATAATATCATATACAAATTATAATACCACACACAAATTATAATACTATGTACACAATTATAAAACTAAAAAATCAAACAGTTATAATATCACATTCAACAATGAATATCACCCAAGTAAAACAATCCAATCTAGAAATAAAAAATTTATTTAGTAACTTAATTTTTAGTAACATAATTTCTTTCCTTACAAAAAGAGTATATTCACTTGGTCCTTACTGTCACCTTCAAACTCAAGTGTAATTCCAGCGTAGAGAAAAGCTCCCAAACTCTGACCAGCAATTTCAAATAGCTTAATATGGATTGAATTTGTAGGCAACCCTTCCAGTTTATAAAGTTTAGAGACCTCATGGCTAAGCATGGTACCAACATCATGGTTTAAATTACAAATTGATGCCCCAATATAAATAGGCAAGCAGCTTTTGATGAAGAGATAACCTTCTGATCCAATACCATGTCCAGTCCATGATCTTGCTTCTGAATATAATGGTATCAAAACATAGTCGGCATGCCCTTTTACAACACCACTGGCAATTACACCAACACCAACCTCAGAGACTAGCTTAATATTGATTCTGACACCAGGATTTGAATTCTACAAAAAAAAACAAGAGGAATTTTTGACAACTTGTCAGAGATATATAAATTGGAAACTCTTCGTGCTAGTGAATAAAGATTCAAAGAACACTTACAATGCTTCTTTTGTTATTTTTTAATAACAATAGGTTCTTATTGAAAGGAGCTAGAAAAGGGACAAGTAATGCAGATTAAATACCTTAAGGTCGAAAATATGTTGCGCAAGATCTTCAATCGAGTATATATCATGGTGTGGTGCAGGATTAATAAGACCAACACCACTAGTAGGATTTCTTATGACAGCAATATCACTAATAACTTTATGTCCTGGAAGTTCACCTCCCTCGCCTGGGTTGGCTCCCTACACAGCAAGATAAGTTCATAAAAACAAAAGGTAAATATGGCCTCACCAAATTGGAAAGGTATGATCATCATTACAGATACAAAGACATAATTAGTGCTCTATGGCTCCATATCCATCTGTCAATGAACAGAGATTCATAAATAGTAGGAACTTACATGTATCCGAGGGAAAGCAAATTTTTGGGAATTCTACTTTTTCAAAGAAAGCTAGTAGGCCAGAACACGCTACTAATTTGTTGCTCAGGTCAGGGCATCCTAACAAATTAAAATTGTGAGCTTAGATTCAAATAAAATAATGTGGTCCTTTGTTTGGTACATCTCATATTGAGATTTGGGAGCTAATTCATTAAAATTCACGACTTAATCCTCAAAAACAAGACAAAAATCATAATAAAGAAATCATTTTTTTCCTACTCATCTCTACTATGTTAATTGCTACTCAGAATATCGTATTAGTTTCCCTGTATAAAAATTTTGTACAAGTCCCGAACCTTCCCTAACAACCTATTGAGTTCTTTAGAAATTAAATTTGGAATCGCAAACAGAACTTAACATTATTGATTCCAAATTTAACTTATCTGTTCTTAGAGGTTTAGACTTGGATCCCAAACAATGCTTAACATTATTAATCCAAATCCACTCATGTTACAAATTTTATTAAATATTTATTTCAGGATCAGCTTCCAGGTTAAACATGGCGAGACACTAGGCCTTCTTGGTTATGGGAGCATCCACCACTTCTTAGACAAAGCCTTTTAACGAAATTCAATATTTAATCTCCTTATAGTAACCCTAGGTTTAACCATTAAGAACAATCAGATCACAAGATCGAAAAAACAAAAGGAACACAAAATCGAATCATAAATTCGAAACCTAGAATCGTTAGTCTCTTGTGTTTGATATTTCAAAATTCATACAAAGAAAACTAGTATGATGCGAAATAAGACAACTAGTTATACCTTTCTTTGTAGCTTATAGAGCTCACGATCTTCTATTGTATTCCTCTTCTTATCTTGGACGTTGTGTGGGTGACGATCTACCAAGACGAGACTCCACCAAAACCTTCTTCTTCCTACCAAGTTTCGGCCACCAACAATCTCCTAGAGATGAAGAACTTCGGCCACCAACCAAGCTCCAAGGAATGCTAAGAAACAATGCCTCCTATCTCTCCTTCTTCCTCTAACAAGATCCGACCACCTTGAACTCCTTGAGATGAGATGCCGCCGGCCAAAGAAGAAGAAAAAGAAAAGGAGGAGAGGATGAGGGACTGCCACACCAAGGAAGAGAGGAGAGGAAATAATCGATATGTTGTTGTGAGGTGAGGCACCTCTACCCTCTCTTTTATATTCCTTGGTCTTGGCAAATAAGGAAAGTTTTGTAATTAAAACTTCCTTATATTCCTTGCCAATGTATCAAAAGGAAAATTTAATCAAAAATTTCCTTTTAATCCTCTAATGGACGGCCACTTCATTGTCCTCCAAATAAGGAAAGCTTTAATAAAAAATTAAAACTTCCTAATTTGTTTCCGGAAATTTTTAAAATAAAATTTCTATTTTAAAAATTCCCTTCATGGTTGGTTATAAAATGAAACTTTTATAAATTAAAATCTCTCTATTAAAACATGTGGATGATTATAAAAAGGAAAGTTTTCTCTAAAATCAAAATCTTCCTTTTAACTACAAATAAGGAAAGATATCAAATCTTTCTCTTAATCCTTTGTAGAAACTATAAAAGGAAAGATTTATAATTTTTAAAACTCTCTTTTAAAACCATGAGGATGGTTACAAAAAGGAAAGTTTTATCAAAAATTAAAATCTTCCTTTTAACTACAAATAAGGAAAGATATCAAATATTTCTCTTAATCTTTTGTAGACACTTATAAAAGGAAAGATTTAATTTTAAAACTCTCTTTTAAATCATGACTTTCACATAAGAAAAGATTTTAAAAAATAAAATCCCGTTTATTTTATTGTGGCCGGCTACCTAAGCTTGGGTTCAAGCTAGGGCCGACCACCTACTTGACCCATCTAACCTTGGTTTGGCCGGCCCTAGCTTGGGCTCCAAGCTAGGCTTGGCCGGCCACCTTAAGGTGGGTAAGAAGGTGGGTATGGTTGGGTATAAGACTTTATAAATAAGAGGCTACGACAGGGACCGAGAGGAGGAATTGGTTTTGGTCTCCCGATGAACTTGACCTTCCCGTGTTCACCCTAAACACCCAGCTCGAGTTCATCAATAATAACTCATACCACTAAAGAGTTATTATTGAACTACTACACCTATCCCATATTACTATATGGGCTCCTTCTTATTATGAGTGTGTTAATCTCTCTGTGTTTAAGATATCGAATGTCCACTAATTAAATGAGTTACTGACAACTTACTTAATTAATATCTAGCTCCAAGAGTAGTACCACTCAACCTTATTGTCATGTCAGACTAAGTCCACCTACAGGGTTTACATGACAATCCTTATGACCTCCTCTTGGGGACATCATCAACCTAGATTCCTAGGACATAGTTTCCTTCTATAATCAACAACACACACTATAAGTAATATTATTTTCCAACTTATCGGGCCTATTGATTTATTGAGCTAAATCACACCCTTTGATAAATTAAAGAAATAAATACTAAATATATGTACTAGTTATTATATCAGGATTAAGAGCACACACGTCCATAATAACAAAGGTCTTATTCTTTTATGCAGTCAGTATAAAAAGAAACTACCTTAAATGGTCCTGCTCAATACGCTCAGAGTGTATTAGTGTAATTTTATAGTCAAGATACACTAATACCAAATTGCACTATGACTATTCCAATGGTTTGTTCCTATCCATCCTAGTCGTGAGTTACTGTTTATAATTTATAAGAAACTGATATCATGATCTTCTGTGTGTGACACCACACACCATGTTATCTACAATATATATTAATTGAACAATTACACTTAGCATATAAATGTAGACATTTGACCAATGTGATTCTTATTTCTAAATAAATGTTTATACAAAAAGTTAGGCTTTTAGTATACATTCCAACAATCTCCCACTCATACTAAAACACTATACTGTCATTCATCCTGCCATACATCTGATTCCCAACCCCTCAACATGTCCATCAAAAGCTTTTGCCTTGAGGGCCTTAGTGAAAGGATCTTCCAGGTTGTCATCTGATGCAATCTAGGCGACAACAACATTTCCTCGTTATACGATATCTCATATTGGGTGGTACTTGCGCTCTATGTGTTTACTTGCCTTATGGGTTCGTAGTTCCTTCGAGTTTGCTACTACACAACTTATTATCACAATACACTGTAATAATTTTGGGCAAACCAGGAATCATATCTAAGCCTATCATGAAGTTTCTGAGCCATATAGCTTCTATGGCTGCCTCAGAGGTTGCCATATACTCAGCTTCCATAGTGGAGTCCGAAAAAGCACCTTTGTTTAACACTCCTCCATAGTCATGGCTTCACCTCCTAAAGTAAACACAAATTGACTTACTATTGTCTCTTTCAGATTGGAATTCTGAATCCGTGTAACCCACAGGGAGTAAATAATCTATTTGGTAAACCAGCATATAATCTCTAGTCTTTCTAAGGTACTTTAATATATGATTTACGACAATCCAATGTCCTTGTCCTGGATTACTTTGATATCTGCTAACTATGCCCACGGTAAAACAGATATCCGGTCTCGTATATAGCATACATTTGACTTCCTACAGTTGTGGCATAAGGAACTGCCTTCATTTCTTCTATCTCTTTTGATGTCTTCGGAGACATCTCTTTAGATAAAGATACTCCATGCCTAAAAGGTAGAAAACTTTTCTTGGAGTCTTGTATGCTAAAATGAACTAGGATCGTATCGATATATGAAGCTTGGGAAAAGCACAACATTCTTTTCTTGCGATCCCTTATTACTTTGATCCCAAGAATATGTGTACATTCTCACAAGTCTTTCATATCGAATTGTTTGGACAACCATACCCTTACTCCGACAACACTTTGATATTGTTTCCAACTATCAAAAATGTCATCTACGTATAGTATAAGAAATACCACCACGTTTCCATCACACTTCATAAGACTCATCCAGACACTGAATAAATCCATAGGTTTGGATTACTTTATTAAACTGGATGTTCCAAGACCTTGAAGCTTTGCTTCAGTCCATAAATAGATTGATTGAGCTTACATACTAGATGCTCTTAGCCCTTTGCGATAAACCCCTCTGGGTGCTTTATATGGATGTTTTCTTCAAGACTTCCATTAAGGAAAATTGTCTTGACATCCATTTGCCAAATCTCATAATCCATATGAGCAGCAATAGATAAAAGAATCTGGATAGACTTAAGCATGACTACCGGTGAAAATGTTTCCTCATTATCGATACCCTTTTTCAACAAGCCTTGCTTTGAAAGTTTCCACCTTCCTGTCTGTCCTTCTTGTTCTATTGTAGACTGATTTACATCCAATGGTTTTTGTACCATTTGGTGGTTCTACAAACTCCCAGCCCTGTTTAGAATACATAGATTCTATGGATGTTTTCTTCAAGACTTCCATTAAGGAAAATTGTCTTGACATCCATTTGCCAAATCTCATAATCCATATGAGCAGCAATAGATAAAAGAATCTGGATAGACTTAAGCATGACTACCGGTGAAAAGGTTTCCTCATTATCGATACCCTTTTTCAACAAGCCTTGCTTTGAAAGTTTCCACCTTCCTGTCTGTCCTTCTTGTTCTATTGTAGACTGATTTACATCCAATGGTTTTTGTACCATTTGGTGGTTCTACAAACTCCCAGCCCTGTTTAGAATACATAGATTCTATTTCAGAGTTCATTGCACTTTGCCAAGATGCTGCATCTTTATCTTGGAGTGCTTCTTCATATGTCCGGGGATCAGGTTCATGTTCATCAGGGATCAAGTCCAAAGACTCTCCCAAAACATGAATCTTTTAGGTTGCCTAACAACCCTCCCACTATAACGAGGTACTGTCTGTAATTGTATATCATTTATGACACATTTTACAGTTTCCTGTGGTATCTCATCTTATACTGTTGGTACTAGATTAGACGTGCCCTTTATTATTTCCTTAAGAACAATTTTACTCATGAGCTTGTGGTTCATAACATAGTCCTCTTCTAAAAATCGGGCATTGGTGCCAACAATAACCTTCTGAATTTTAGGACTATAAACCTCCTTTCGTTTCTCTAGGATAACCCACAAACAAGTGAACTCCTATCTAACTTATCAGTGTCTCCCTTCAGCACATGTGCTAGACTACCCCAAATCCGAATATGTTTCAGACTAGGCTTACACACATTCCACAATTCTATGGCAGTAGAGGGTTCTGACTTTAGAAGGTACTATGTGTTGGTGCGATTTGCACTAACGGTCTAACTCAGATTTTGATGAATTACAAATCGGGTTAAGTTAGGTTTGTCGTGATCTAACACTCTGATCGAGTGTGCAGATGAAGTCTAGACAGGTCGACGGGCTGACCGGATGTCTGACAAGAAGTCCAAGCGGGTCGACGGGCTGACCGGACGCTTGGCGAGAAGTCCAGCTAGGTCGACGGGTTGACCGGATAGCTGGCGAGAAGTCCAAGCGGGTCGACGGGCTGACCGGACGCTTGGCGAGAAGTCCAGATGGGTCGAAGGGCTGACCGGACGTCTAGCAGGTGAGTAAAGGTAAGTCACTAGACGGGAGTGACTGTGAGGACGCGTTCCCGGGAAGGGAACATTAGGCGTCGATCTGGCTTAGACCCATTTCGGATATCTAAGTCGAGATCGTGACTAGATTCCAGTCTCGGAAAGACGGAATCTAAGTCATACTCTTTTTGCTAAACTATAAACTGAACTAACACTCTGTTTTGCAGGTTATAATTTATATATTTTCCTCGGACTAACCTTGTTTTGCAGGAGAGGTGCTCCCTGGAAAAAGGTGGTCCGGGCGCCCAGGAGGCGAATTTTATCCAAACGCGTCGTCGCCACGTGGAGCTCACTGGTTGGGCCTGCCACGTCTCACCAGGGCGCCCGGAAGGGATCCAGGGCACCCCGAGCTTCATATAAAAGAAGGGGCAGGGGTGGAGCTTCAACAACAACTTTGAATTGACGATCTGCTCTCTTGCGCTCCTGCAACGCTGTGACTCTGCTCCGACAAGTTCCATTCTTTTCTTATTTTGTTACATTTGTCGGTATTCTGCTTCTAGCTTTTTGTACTTAATCATTGTAATACATTATTCGAATTGCTAATGGATTGCCCAACGAAAGTACTCAACGAGTACGGGCCTTGGAGTAGGAGTCGACAAAGGTTCCGAACCAAGTAAAAAGAACCTGTGTTAGCATTGTCCTTCTGTTATACTTTTCCGCTGCGCTTACTCGTTTCGAATGTTTTTCGATATTCACCCCCCCTATCGATTCCTCACGATCCAACAAGTGGTATCAGAGCAGGTGCCGCTCTGATTTGGTGCAACCACCAATCAGACAAGGGGGTGATTTGTTTTTTTTTGTTTTTTTTCAGATTTCAATTTTTCGTAAAGATCCAAACTGGTATTATTACCTTTTTGGAAGTTTCTTTCCGTCGTAATTTAATATAAATTGGTGCAACACCAATTTAGTTATTTTTATTTAATTCTTCCCGCACTACTAATCCAAGACCAAGTCTTGGAATCTCTCTATATTTTTGTGTGTAGATTTAAAATGTCGCAGATCAAGGGCTTCAGCACAGTGCGACCTCCCCTCTTCAACGGGGATGATTTCCCATACTGGAAGAAGCGAATGGAAGTGTACCTCAAGACAGACTTTGACCAGTGGATGAGCGTCACCAGACCCTACAAAATACCAGTAGACAGTTTCGGGAATCTACTGGATCCAGAAGATTGGACATCATACCTAAAGAAGAAGGCATCGACAGAAAATAAGGCAATCAACACCCTACAGTGCGGATTGACTAGAGAAGAACTAAATCGGGTCGGACCACATAAAAACATCAAAGAGCTGTGGGACAAACTGATCGAGTTGCACGAAGGAACGAGTGACGCTAAGGTAACAAAACGAGACTTGCTCTTAAATAGAATTTTTAACATAAAAATGCAGGAAGGAGAAATGGCAAGCCAACTCCACGCAAGAATTAAAGACATTCTCAACAGACTCCACATAATAGGGCACCAAATGGAGAACCGGGACTTAATAAGGTATGCCCTAAACACCTTTCCACGCAACAACTTGTGGGTATCTATCATAGATGCCTACAAGATCTCTAAAAAACTATCTAAATTAAAATTAGATGAGCTTTTCTGTGAATTAGAACTGCATGAGCAAACTAACGCCGGGGTCGAGAAAGGTGTAGCTTTATTTGCAAGTTCCTCAAAAGAAAAGAAGAACAAGTCTGAATCGGAAGAAGATTCTGACCAGAACTCGGAAGATGAAGAACACCTGGTGAACCTGGTAAGGAAGATGTTCACCAGGAGGAAAAGAAGCTTCAGCAAGAAGGACCTTCAAAAGATCAATTCTCCAACCGAATCGAGGAGCGTGACGTGCTTCGGATGCAACAAGAAGGGTCACTACAAGAACGAGTGCCCGAGATTAAAGATCGACAAACCGAAGTCGACCAAAAAGAAGGCCCTCAAAACGACGTGGGACGACTCCTCCTCGGAAGAATCCGAAGCAGAAGATCAAAAGCACCAGAGCCACCTCGCGCTGATGGCCCGCAAAGTAGAGTCGGAAGATGAATCGGAAGACGGGTCCGAACCCGAATCAAGCCACAAGTCCGTACTCGTTTCCGAAGGTTCCGAAGAGGTATTACTAAACTTAAGCCAGATTTTTTTTAAAAATTATTTCATGCTTAAATAATAAATTAGTTAAGTTAGAAAATGAAAACAAATTTCTCCTTGAGGAAAATCAAATCCTCAAGGATCAATTTGTAAATAATAAACCAACTCAAGATCTAACACTTGAGGAGGAGAATTCATCTTTAAAATTATAAATTAATAATTAAAAAATTATGTTAGAAAAATTTACTACTAGATCAAAAAATTTAGACTTAATACTACATAATAAAAAATCATGTTATAATAAAAACGGACTCGGATATAAGTCGAAATCAAATAAAACATTTAAATCATTAATAACCCAATTCAAACCAACGAATAAAGCCTGGGTTCCGAAAGCGTGTTTGACCACGCAAATAGGACCCAACCAATATTATATCCCTAGAGATAAAATATATTACATAAAACAAATAAACCAGAATACAAACCTGAACCAAAAAGTTTAAAATCTAAACATATTAAAACTCAACAAAATGTAAACTATCATCAAGTAAAATATAATTATAAAAGAAATAGACATAAACAGAGAACAAAATTAAATTAAATGGTCATTAATTTAGGGGGAGACTCTAGAATAGCTAGCACCTCCAAAACTAACCTACCCTGCAGGGTAACCCTAACCAACCTACCCGACAGGGTAATTAGGATTAGTTAAAAATGGTTCAAGTTTAACTTGAAAAATGGTACTGGTGAAATTTTGGATGATAGTACGTTAGGGAAGCTTAGTCTATGCATGTCTAGGAAGATATGACTTCGACCTGGTGCATTTGGCTAAGTGGAACTGACCGAAACTACCATTTATGGATCCTAACCAGTTAGACCAAGGTTTTATACTAAGTCCAGTGGATAGGACTATTTGGAAAACCTCAAAGGCATGGTTACTTTAATGATGTCCGAGTGACTCACCATAGCCCAGAAGTTTATCCAGAGAACACCTATTTGTTGAACCCAAAGCTAAACCTGAATCTAACACAAGTTAAAAACAAACTCTAAAATTGAATCTAATTCATCTCACAAAATTATAGGATTCCCTGATTGGAAACATAGATCGGGTGAGATGACTAAAGACATAAAATTAAAACTAAATTAAAACTAAAATTAAATTAAATTAAAATTGAATTAAAACAAAAATTAAAATTTAAATTGAATTAAAACTAAAATTAAATTAAAATAAGAATAAAATTAAATTAAAATTAATCATAATTTTTTTTAACTTAAAAATTATTTTAAAAAATTAAAACTTAAATTTTTTAACTTAAAAATTATTTTAAAAAATTAAAACTTATTTTTTTAACTTAATTTTTTTTAAAAAAATTAAAACTTAAATTTTTTAACTTAAAAATTATTTTAAAAAATTAAAACATAATTTTTTTAACTTAAAAATTATTTTAAAAAATTAAAACTTATTTTTTTAACTTAAAAATTATTTTAAAAATTAAAACTTAAATTTTTTAAATTAAAAATTATTTTAAAAAATTAAAACTTAAATTTTTTAACTTAAAAATTATTTTAAAAAATGAAAACTTTTTTTTAACTTAAAAATTATTTTAAAAAATTAAAACTTAAATTTTTTAACTTAAAAATTATTTTAAAAATTAAAACTTAAATTTTTATTTAAAAATTAAAACTTATTTTTTTAGCTTAAAAATTATTTTAAAATTTAAAACTTAAAATTTTTAACTTAAAAATTATTTTAAAAATTAAAAATTAAATTTTTATTTAAAAATTAAAACATTTTTTTTAACTTAAAAATTATTTTAAAAGATTAAAACTTAAATTTTTTAACTTAAAAATTATTTTAAAAATTAAAACATAAATTTTTAAACTTAAAAATTATTTTAAAAATTAAAACTTAAATTCTTTTAACTTAAAAATTTATTTTAATTATTAAACTTAACTTAAAGTTTTTAAAAAACTCTTTAAAAAAAAATAATACCAGAGTCAAAAACCAGGAGCGGGCACCCCTGGTATACGAATTCGGGGCGCCCGGAGGGGATCCGGGCGCCCCGCCCCACTTGACCCCAGGCGCTCGGAATAGGTCCGGGCGCCCGGACTCCCCTATATATATGGGGGCAGGGGTGCCCCCTACCCTTGCACCTCCTCTCCCAAGCTTTCGTTCAAACTTCTTCTAAGCTTTACTATGAAAGCATTCAAAGTTAAAATTTTCTCTCGTTCTACGGTTAATACGCGGTCGCGAATCAACCGAGGCTGTCAGTTCTAAAAATATTTTAGCAATGGTTCCTCGGTAAAATTCTTGTCTTCTATTTAAAGTTTAAGAATATTATTGCATGTTTGTTTTCTTTAATTAGTATAACTTTGTTATATAATTTAGGAAACGTTCTAAATCTGGTGCTGGACCCTCTACTCCTAGTGTTGATCCTAGGTTTCCCACTGATGAGCTTAGGAATAAGTTTGAGTCAACCATCTACATGACCATTAGGACCAAATGTATAGATAGAGCGTTCTTTTCACGCTCTTGCATTCCTGCTATAGAGGCCATAAACCACTGCAATCTTCAGAACCTTGTTGAATGTACTAGTCCAGTAAACATAAGTTTGTGTGCAGAATTTTATAACAACCTAGTAAAAGTAGACGACTTTACCTATACTACTAGGGCAGCTGGGACTGATATCACGTTGTCCCCTACTGCCATCCGAGAGTTTTTGGAGTTACGAGAGTCTACCTGTCCCTTTCAGTGCTATCCTCCCAGGGAGCTACCCTTTGGAGATCCCTACTCGTATATCACTCTTGATACGATTTATTCGTATTTTTTCGGGGGCGAGCGAGTACCCACAGTGACCCAGTTTAGGTCAGTTACCCTTCGAGTCCAGGACTACGCCCTTTATAGGGTCTTAGTCTTTTGCATTCTACCACTGAGCACTCGCGACATCGCGATGATGCGCCCATTCCATTCTTTTCTCCTCTATGCCCTGTGTCATAGGCTAGACAATGATATTAGCCTACATATCTTCTCCACCATTATTTACTCGGCCGGATATGTGATGAGTGGGCGAGTTCATATGCTCTACTGTTACATTCTAACAACATATATGTCCTCTTTGGACATTGATGTCACTAGAGGTGACATCTGCTATATGACCGAGTTTGACGTTATAGGAGCTAGGAACTTCTCCCTAGCTAGTATTCATATAGATGGTGAGGGTATCATGACTTGGCAGAGGGGGGCACAACACCAGCCTGACCCGGATGCACAACAGGAGGAGGCAGATGAGTTTTTTCTCGCGCTATTTCCTGACGAGGCAGCTCCTGCCCCAGTGCCAGCTCAAGCCCCATGTCCCGCTCCTCGTACTCTAGCCGATCGAGTATCCGGACTCGAGAGAGCTATGTCGAGCCTCCAGCAAGAGTCCTCCGAGTTTCACCGAGACATACGGCGAGAGGTCTCCGATCTCCGACGAGAGGTGCGGCAGGAGGTCTCTGATTTACGGCGAGATGTGCGGCAGGAGATCTCCGACCTGCGACGAGACCTACGAGAGGATGACCGGACTCGACACACTGAGATATTGGCACTGCTTCGGTCGATGGGTTCCGGACCACCTCCGTCATCGTCTTAGTAGTCGTGATTATTACATAGCATTGTTATGACACTATTACAGCTTTTTGTAGTACATATTATTCTATTGATCTTCATTTTCAGATATGATTGGTTATACTCTAATTTAATAGACTAGGATTTTCAAAATTCAAAATTGTTTTAAATTCTAGGTTAAAATTGTTTTATTTTTTTCAAAACCTTCCTACTTTTAGAATTTCAAAACAACTTTAGCTTTAGACTAGAAAAATCCCTTTAGAAATCATGTTCCCCCAGGACTAGTACTTGAGCATCTCACCGACACCCTAGGATTACCTTGCTTGTGATTGACAAACATAGAAAGGGGTGAGATGTATAGGCCAATTGCCTGGACTTAAGATGCTTATATCAGTGCATTGATATAAGTCTGTGCGTTAAATACAAAACATACATTAATCAAGTTAAGTTATTTAGTTTAGTCAAATGCTAACTGATCACAATGAACTTAACTTGACTAACCAAGTGAAAGCTACAATCTTCTGATAGTCAGTAAGTACCTAATTGGTTAGACAACTATTTTAGATGTCAGGTATAGGAGGAGGATTAAATCAACACTTAACACCAAAATTATTTTCTCCACCTTAAACATAATATCATTTCTAATATTTTTTATTCAAATTGAATTTTGGTTTCAAATTTAAAGTTTTTACAAACTTAATAAGTCTTGAAAAGAAAAGTTTTCAAACTTAATTTTTGAAATCTTGTGTTTCAAATATTTTTAAAACTAGCCTTTATAAAACTAAATTCTTCAATTAAGATTTTATAAACTAAGATTTTTTTTCAAACTTAGTTTCAATCAGTTTTGAAAAGTAAATATCTTTAGCTTTGAAAAATTTTAATTTTAAGTTTTGAAAAACTTAGCCTTAAAATTTTAATCTTCAAAACTTATGTTTGAAAAATACTTCAAAATTGAAACATATTTTGAAAATTTACCTTGATCCTAAAATTTGAAACTTATACACTTATATTAGAAAATTAGCTTTTCAAATTTCTGATTAGAAAATTCTCTTTTGAGTTTGTAAAAGTCATTTTTGAAAATTAAATTTGTAAATGATCCTTTAAAATTGGCTACTCTTTCAAAACTTAGCTATTTTTCCAAAAGCTAAAACTTTTTAAAAAACTCCCCCAAGATAACTTGACATCATTCCTTACAGATTTTTTATGTGTTCTGTGTTCTTAAATGTTTAAATTATATCCCTGTTTGATGAATGTGAAAGGGGGAGGGATAGGTGGTTAAGTTAGAAAATTAAAATTAAAATTAAAAACTAACTTAAACCTCATGCTAGAACAAAATGTTTAGCTTTTTACTCGCATATTTTTTACTAACTTAACCAGGTTGTCATTCCATCAAAAAGGGGGAGATTGTTGGTGCAGTTAGCACTAACGGTCTAACTCAGGTTTTGATGAATGACAAATCGGGTTAAGTTAGGTTTGTCGTGATCTAACACTCTGATCGAGTGTGCAGACGATGTCCAGACAGGTCGACGGGCTGACCGGATGTCTGACAAGAAGTCCAAGCGGTCGACGGGCTGACCGGACGCTTGGCGAGAAGTCCAGCTAGGTGGACGGGTTGACCGGATAGCTGGTGAGAAGTCCAAGCGGGTCGACGGGCTAACCGGACGCTTGGCGAGAAGTCCAGACGGGTCGAAGGGCTAACCGGACATCTGGCGGGTGAGTAAAGGTAAGTCACTGGAAGGGAGTGACTGTGAGGACACGTTCCCGGGAAGGGAACATTAGGTGTCGATCCGACTTAGACCCATTTCGGATATCTAAGTCGAGATCGTGACTAGATTCCGGTCTCGAAAAGACGGAATCTAAGTCATACTCTTTTTGCTAAACTATAAACTGAACTAACACTCTGTTTTGTAGGTTATAATTTATATATTTGTTTCGGACTAACCTTGTTTTGCAGGAAATGTGCTCCCTGGAAAAAGGTGGTCCGGGCGCCCGGGAGGCGAATTTTATCCAAACGCATCGTCGCCACATGGAGCTCACTGGTTGGACCTGCCACGTCTCACCAAGGCGCCTGGAAGGGATCCGGGGTGCCCCGAGCTTCATATAAAAGAAGGGGCAGGGGTGGAGCTTCAACAAGAACTCTGAATTGACGATATGCTCTCTTGCGCTCCTGCAACGCTGTGACTCTGCTCCGACAAGTTCCATTCTTTTCTTATTCTGTTACATTTGTCGGTATTCTGCTTCTAACTTTTCTGTACTTAATCATTGTAATACATTATTCGAACTGCTAGTGGATTGCCCAACGAAAGTACTCAACGAGTACGGGCCTTGGAGTAGGAGTCGACATAAGCTCCGAACCAAGTAAAAAGAACTTGTGTTAGCATTGTCCTTCTATTATACTTTTCCGCTGCGCTTACTCGTTTCGAACATTTTTCGATATTCACCCCCCTCTATCGATTCCTCACGATCCAACACTATGTTCATTGCCGTTTCCAGAGTATAGCCCCAAAATGAATTTGGTAATTCTGAATAACTCATCATTGATCTAACCATTTCCATAAGAGTCCTATGCCTTCGTTCTATCACACCATTCTGTTGGGGTGTACCAGGTGTAGTCAGTTTGGATTGAATATCGACTTCTGATAAATGACTCCTAAACTCTCCTAAGAGGAACTCGCCACTACAATCTTACCGTAGTGTCTTGATACTTTTATCTTGATGTTTCTCCACATCAGCCTTGTATTATTTGAACTTATCAAAGCACTTAGACTTGCGGCACATCAAGTAAATGTACCCATATCTCGAATAATCATCTATAAAAGAGATAAAATATTCGAAACCACCTCTTGTCTGGATAGTCATAGGTCCACACAAATCAGAATGAACCAATTCCAACACATCTTTGGCTCTATACCCCTTAGACTTTAAAAGCCTCTTGGTCATTTTTTCTTCCAAGTAAGATTTGCAGGTTGGAAAGTTTTCCACCACCAATGAACCTAAAAGTTCATCGGCTATTATCCTTTGAATCCTACTCAAGTTAACATGACATAGCCTTAGGTGCCAAAGATATGATTGATTCATTTTCAAATGTTGCTTTCTCTTATTAGAGTTAGAAGATGTGTTATTAATTTCCATTTGTTGCATCGTGGGAGTTATTGGATTATAAATTGTCAACCAATGTACTAGAACAGATAACTTCCCTATTTTTCTTGATAACAACTTTGTTATCAAAAGAGATAGAATATCAAGTTCTTTGAATAGTTTAGAAACTGAAATGAAGTTCTTTCTAAACTTGCTACGTAAAGATAATTTCTTAAAATCCATGTTTTATTCCTATCATATGATAAACATCTCCCACTGCAACCGCTGCTACTTTTGTAGCAGTGCCCATGTAGACGGTGATTTTCCCTTCATATAGTTGTCGGGTTTCCTGGAACCCCTGCAATGAATTGCAGACATGATCAGTAGCTCTCGTATCTACACACTAGGTACCGGTAGATAACACCACTAAACATGTTTCAACAACTAATGAATAAGATACACCTTTATTGTTCTCAATTTTGAGAGGACAGTCTACCTTAGTGTCCAAGTTCTATTTCCAATCATTATAATTGTGACTACTAAGTCTATTCTATAGTATAACAGCTAGGGGATTGAAAAATATTTGAAATCCTAAGAATCACAAAAATATTTGATCAAGACCAACACCTTAAAATCCCCATGAATTTTGTATGCCACGTTAGTGTGGATGTATACAAATTCAATTGTTTGTAAGAGGGGGCTTTGCCTAGCTTTATGACAAATTAATAGTTGGTATTCCTTTGGTCACACAAATAATATCAGTGACTCCGTTGGGGAGGATACTATTAAATGCGCCTAAGTGTATACTATTACTTGATACTTAGTCCATTAAATAGGATTGTGCCCCTTCAGTTGGAGAAGATCACACACTCCTAAATAATTTCCTATAACAATTCATAAAGGAAGTTTGATCTAGTGATCCGCAAACAAACTCATCCCTTGTGGAGGGAGGCACTCAAAGCCAACACGTAAGTTTGTTTGCATCACTTACAAACCAGTAATGGAGACCATAGAATTTATTTAAAATCCCTCTCCCACTTAGTTATTTAAGGTGAGGAATTTTAACCATGCAAGCACACATCACACACATCACAGTAAATAAAAGCAATAAATATGGAAATATAATTTTTCAACTATTATCGCCTCTTCCATCACTGTCCTATGTGTGTTGCCAACCCTAGCTACTGCCTTCTTTTTTAGCCACCACCATCGGGTCTAGTTGTCGCATCTATCTTGCTTCTTTTTCTGCTGCGCCTCTAGTCCTCAAATAGTCCCATGTCTCGCAAGGATATGATCTGTGACAAAAATAGAATTTTACATTTATCGATCCTATATTCCACAAGGGAATGTACATGTAATCTAGATCAAAACAAAAAATGTAAAATTCTAAAACTAATACAACTCCTGCTATATTTAATACATACAATCATGCACACACATAAAATGCCCTCAACATGTCCGAGGGTCCAATCACACACAAACACATTAGGCCATAATAGTTAGAGTCTGCAATCACAAAGTTAGCATATCCTACTATTATCCTGCATAAATTATGTATGACATGTGCATAATTAAACTGAAAACCAAACACACAGAGGCAAACCCTAGTTCTGATACCAATTGTTGGTTTCTACTCAGAATATCGTACTGGTTCCCCTGTACAAAAATTTTGTACAAGTCCCGAACCTTCCCTAACAACCTATTGTGTTCTTTCGAAATTAAATTTGGAATCACAAATAGAACTTAACATTATTGATTCCAAATTCAACTTATCTGTTCTTAGAGGTCTAGACTTGGATCGCAAACGATGCTTAACATTATTAATCCAAATCCACCCATGTTACAAATTTGATTAAACATTTATTTCAGAGATCGGCTTTCAGATTAAACATGGCGAGGCACTAGTCCTTCTTGGTTATAGGAGCATCCACCACTTCCTAGGCAAAGACTTTTAATGAAATTCAATATTTAATCTCCTTATAGTAACCCTACGTTTAACCATTAAGAATAATCAAATCACAAGATCAAAAAAACAAAAGAAACACAAAATCGAATCATAAATTTGAAACCTAGAATCGTTAGCCTCTTGTGTTTGGTATTTCAAAATCCATACAAAGAAAACTAGTATGATGTGGAATAAGACAACTAGTTATACCTTTCTTTGTAGCTTATAGACCTCACGATCTTCTATTATATTCCTCTTCTTATCTTGGACATCGTGTGGGCGACGATCTACCAAGATGAGACTCCACCAAAACCTTCTTCTTTCTACCATGTTTCGGCCACCAACAATCTCCTAGAGATGAAGAACTTCGGCCACCAACCAAGCTCTAAGGAATGCTAAGAAACAATGCCTCCTATCTCTCCTTCTTCCTCTAACAAGATCCGGCCACCTTGAACTCCTTGAGATGAGATACCACCGGCCAAAGAAGAAGAAAAAGAAAAGGAGGAAAGGATGAGGGCCGGCCACACCAAGGAAGAGAGGAGAGGAAATAATAGATATGTTGTTGTGAGGTGAGACACCTCTACCCTCTCCTTTATATTGCTTGGTCTTGGCAAATAAGGAAAGTTTTATAATTAAAACTTCCTTATATTCCTTGCTAATGTATCAAAAGGAAAATTTAATAAAAAATTTCCTTTTAATCCTCTAATGGCCGACCACCTCATTGTCCTCCAAACAAGGAAAGTTTTAAACAAAAATTAAAACTTCCTAATTTGTTTCCATAAATTTTTAAAATAAAATTTCTCTTCTAAAAATTCCCTTCATGGTTGGTTATAAAAGGAAACTTTTATAAATTAAAATCTCTCTATTAAAACATGTGGATGATTACAAAAAGGAAAGTTTTCTCTAAAATTAAAATCTTCCTTTTAACTACAAATAAGGAAAGATATCAAACCTTTCTCTTAATCCTTTGTAGAAACTATAAAAGGAAAGATTTATAATTTTTAAAACTCTCTTTTAAAACCATGAGGATGGTTACAAAAAGAAAAGTTTTATAAAAAATTAAAATCTTTCTTTTAACTACAAATAAGGAAAGATATCAAATCTTTCTCTTAATCTTTTGTAGACACTTATAAAAGGAAAGATTTAATTTTAAAACTCTCTTTTAAATCATGACTTCCACATAAGAAAGATTTTAAAAAATAAAATCCCTTTTATTTTATTGTGGCCGGCCACCTAAGTTTAGGTTCAAGCTACGGCCAACCACCTACTTGACCCATCTAACTTTGGTTTGGTCGGCCCTAGCTTGGGCTCCAAGCTAGGCTTGGCCGGCCACCTTAAGGTGGGTAAGAAGGTGGGTATGGTTGGGTATAAGATTTTATAAATAAGAGGCTACGACAGGGACCGAGAGGAGGAATTGATTTTGGTCTCTCGATGAACTTGACCTTCCCGTGTTCGCCCTGAACACCCAACTCGAGTTCATCAATAATAACTCATACCACTAAAAAGTTATTATTGAACTATCACACCAATCCCATATTACTATATGAGCTCCTTCTTATTATGAGTGTATTAATCTCCCTGTGTTTAAGATATCGAATGTCCACTAATTAAATGAGTTACTGACAACTCACTTAATTAATATCTAGCTCCAAGAGTAGTACCACTCAACCTTATTGTCATGTCGAACTAAGTCCACCTGCAGGATTTACATGAAAATTCTTATGAGCTCCTCTTGGGGACATCATGAACCTAGATTCCTAGGACACCATTTCTTTCTATAATCAACAACACACACTATAAGTAATATTATTTCTCAACTTATCGGGCTTATTGATTTATCGAGCTAAATCGCACCTTTTGATAAATTAAAAAAATAAATACTAAATATATGTGCTTGTTATTATATTAGAATTAAGAGCACACACTTCCATAATAACAAAGGTCTTGTTCTTTTATGCAGTCAGTATAAAAAGAAACTACCTTCAATGGTCCTGCTCAATACACTCAAAGTATACTAGTGTACTTCTATAGTAAAGATAAACTAATACCAAATTACACTACGACTATTCTAATGGTTTGTTCCTATCCATCTTAGTCGTGAGCTACTGTTTATAATTTATAAGGAATTGATATCATGATCTTCTGTGTGTGACACCACACACCATGTTATCTACAATATAAATTAATTGAATAACTATACTTAGTATATAAATGTAGACATTTGACCAATATGATTCTTATTTCTAAATAAATATTTATACAAAAAGATAGGCTTTTAATATACATTCCAACATACTCTTCCATAATAAACATATGCCATCTTGTAAACAATAGTTAACAATTAATATATAGAAAAATATATTAAAATACTGAGGATCTAGTAAGAAAAGTGGCAACACATAATAATTTTTATGATTTTTTACCTTGCGGTCAAAGGAGAGGGGCAAAGCGGCACCGCCGCGGCTAAGCATGGCCCTGGAGTCATCGCAGTTGGCCACCACGATCAACTTTGTCCCCACCATGGCCACCACTGTTGTCGAACCCATCGTCCTCTCCGACTCTCCATGCGTCGTTGCCTCCACCTCGCCA